>NC_055986.1:147488621-147795245 GCF_018446385.1 Zingiber officinale
CCCCCTTTGATCACATAAAAAATGGGATACCCAAAAAAATCTAAGGGTTAAATTTAAAAAAAAAATAGGAAAGTTTTAAAAAAAATTGATTTTCAACATTTTGAAAAACCTGTATCAAGTTTTTCAAAAACTCTGAAATTTTTGAAAATTATTTTGATAGCACTTAAAAAAAAATTTAAAAAAATTCTAAGTAAAAAAAAATCTTTGATATCATAAAAAAATATTAATATTTTTCTAAGTTTGTAAAAACTAATTTTGTAGAAATAATTTTGGAAAAACTAAAGTTGATACTTATAAAAAAAACTTTATAATTAAATGCTTTATCAATTAGTCAATTAAATATTTTATTCCGTTAATTGGCTTTCAGGTTGTGGCGAGACACTAGACTTTCTTGGTTATTGGATCATCAACCACTTCTAGACAAAACCTCATAATGAAATCATATATTTAATGTACTCTCTGGAAGCCTTAAGTTTAATTAAACTTTTAATTTAGACAAGTCTTTGGAACTCAATATAGGTTCCTTCTAACTGGGTTAATTAGAAATTTCTTTGGTATATATTTCTGAGAAATTTTTCTAATTTATCCTTTGTTGTAATAAAAATACCAATTTAGACCATTAAATTTTTTACTATTTGTATTATATGAGCATGCATGATTTTTCAAGTTCTTTATTTCTTTTTACAAAATATCATTTTCTAATTTTATTTTGTTAAATTCTTCTAATGGACAAGATTTAGCTAGAATTAATTTCAACTCTTTATTTTCTTTTTCCAATTTACAACAATCTTGAGTTAATAATTTAACACATTTAAACAACTTATCAAGTGGAAGAGATCGTACCTGACTTACCTTGTCGATCTCATTGTCCGTAGCTCCTCCTGAACTACTGCTTTCTTCTGTTGACGCTCCCCCTTCATCGATGCTCTCGATGCTCATTTCAGACGACCTTTCTTCGTGTTTGCCTTCTTAATGACTTGCCATCAACGCAAGTCCGGAAAAAGCTTCGACCTCTGGTTCAAACGACGCTTCGTCCCACGTCGCCTTTAGGGTTTTGTATTTGTTCTTTTGGATGGGCTTCTTGTTCTTACCTTTGTCCTTCTCGTTGATCTTTAACATAGGGTAGTTGTCTTTAACATGCCCTTCTTCATTGCAGTGGTAGTATCTGATCGTTCTTCTTTTTCTACCCTGTGGATGGTTAGATTTTCTATATTTAAGTAATTTTTTAAAATGTCTTACCATAATTATCGTTTCGTCGTCGTCGAGAGATGACTCTGAATCTTGTTCGTCCATCTTTGCCTTAAGGGCAATGTCATGCTTTGGCTCCTTCTTTCTATCTGCACATCTCGATTCATGGACTTCAAAGGTTAAAAATAACTCTTCTAAGGTAGCAGATTCTAAATCCTTAGAGATATAGTAGACATCTACTAATGATGCCCATTTCGTATTTCTAGGAAATACATTAAGAGCGTACCTTAATATTTCTTCATTATCTATCGCCTTGCAAGTGACATTAATATATACAAGTAATTAAGATGTGGATTGAAGTGTTGAATCAAATGAATGTCTTTTCACCTTGTTATTCTAAAATGCATTATGGTTTTGAGTAGTGATGGTGTTCGACATTGTTATGGTCTAGCAAGGCTTCATTTGACAACCATTCACTCAATCTTCTTCTCTTTGAAGGGTATTCAAGATAGAAAACTTAACCCACTTATACTGTGAAAATGAAAGGTTCAAACTTATTGAACCTTTTATTTGCATTAACCTTAACTAAATTGTAGTTTTCATGTATCCTGATACTTATTCTTGGGTTGGATCATACCATGAATATTTGAATAGCACACATCTTTTTATAGGTAATGCAGGATATTCAACCTCTATGATTTCATTAAGTCTATCATAGTAATCAATATCCGCGTTACTATTATCGATAAACCCTTTAAAGCAAGCACCAAAATTATAAGTTAATTTTCGTAAATCTCGTTATATCATGTGGAATTTGAAGTCATTAATATAGTAACCAGAGTACATCATTATTTTATGGAGGAGTCTTAATATAATATTCATTATTCTTTTATCTTAAACATTTGCTATTTTATCATCTTTCACTTATAAAAATAGTTATAATAATTTGTTTTTGAAACTTATATGCACATGAACAAATTTTTTTTTTGAAAATTCTCAAATTTATATAAATTTGAAACCATAATGCAAATTCGACCTCTAACTTTTCAACTACCTCACTTGCACCCACTGATGAATTTTGTAATTATAGTTGTTGTTCATGCAAGCTATCAAGGAAGGAAATTTTAAGACAATTGTGGTCGAAAACAAACCAAAACGAGATAAATTTATTGATTAGAGAAGTCAACTTACTTTATGTAGGATTTGACATCAACATAGTTTAAGAGTATGTATGTTCTTGCCACATGATATTTTTATTGTGTTAACCATCTAGAAACAGATGTACCCATTGGCTTATCAAGAAACTTCAAAATAGAAAGTATCTATTGTTCTATCGATTGAGTATCATCAGAATTTCTAGAACACTTACAATATTTGATTTTCACATTATCAACAAAATAATATGAGCAGAAGGAAGATGCTTCTTCCCAAATAAGTATTATATATTGACTTCTCAACTCTTGCTTTGTTACAAATATTATTCTTTAATTTTCTTAAAAATTATTTAAATGTATACATCCATCTGTACTACATAGGACCAGTTATTCGTATCTCATAAGGTAAATGTACTAGTAGATGTTCCATTGAATTAAAAAAAACTAGGAGAGAATATGCGCTCAAGCTTAGCCGAAGTATATTGACTATCACAATTCACCTCGCTGCCAAATCTACGAAAAATAGACTCAATTATGCAAGTGCTTGGCAAACATTATTAGAAAGTAGGTCATGGAAAGTTACTAGTATAAGTCTTTGCATGAACACATGACATTCATGACTCTTCATTCTACATCTTTAACCTATTCTTATCCATACATCAAGCCATATTTGAGGTATACCTATATGACAATTTGTTTTCTTTCAACCAACTACATAAAACTTGCTTACCATCTTTGTCCAAGATATAACAAGTCTTTGAAAATTTATTAGTTGTTTCATTCTAATGCAACTTAGGTCTGCTGACTAGTTCTTTTAATTCAATCACGTGATTTGTTATGTCTTTAGTCCTTCCAAGCATATTCATCATAGTATTGAAGATATTATTGATGAAAATTTTCTCAATATGCATTACATCTAAATTATGTTGAATAAGTAGATACTTCCAATATGGTAGTCATCAGAAAATGCTTCTTTTAATTTCTTCTAACCACACTTGCACATCCTGATAATGTATTTATTTATTTCATCAAAAGTAGCTTGGGATATTAGTAGGAATCCATAACTGCCTATTTGTTTAATAATTTCTTCACTTGGCTTGATTGTTGGAGGAAGTTTTCTAACTACAACATTCTTTATGAAAATTCTCTTATTTCACATGAAAGGGTGTTCAATTAGTAAAAATTTACAGTGATTATTAAACTAAGATATGTTCCCACTTCAAGGTAATAAAAATACATCAAACTTAGTATGCAATATGAGCATGTTAATTTACCAGTTATACTCCATCCCGACAATATTGAGTATACTGAAAAATCATTGATCGTCCATAATAAAATAGCATACAATGTAAATTAATTTTACTTACAATATCATAAGTCATCAACCTTACATTCCATAATTCATTCAACTTGATAATAAGAGGTTGCAAGAAAATATCTATCATTTCTTTTTGATTGGTTAGACCAAAAATAAGCACAGTAAAGAATATTAATTCATCTTTCATGCATATCCATGACAATAAATTATACGGTGTTAATATAACTGAATAAAATGAATAGTATTGTCCCAACTGACCAAATAGTTGAAATCTATTTGCAGAAAGTTCTAATATAATATTACGTGGTTCCATTAAAAAAGAGGGAAATATAGTATCAAAATGTTTCCATGCAAGGGAGTCACAAGGATGGTATATTATTCCTCCTTCGTGCACATGCTCATGATGCCACCTCATGTGGCAAGCTATTGCAACAGATGCATACAAGCATTGAAGTTTAGCAGTTAACAGGAAGTAATATATAACTTTCCATGCAATATTTTGTTGGAACCCCAAGGTTGTTTTGGTATGATCAACAAGTTAAGATAGGTTATGTGTGTTTCTAACCTTGTGTCTAAGTGTGCAGGAGCTTAGGAGCACAGGTAGGCGAGCGGAAGACGCAGCTAGCGAGAAGGACGTCACGCTGTGCGTCCGAGGGACGAGGCGCTGTGGAAGAGTACCCTGGTGGACGAGAAAGAAGCGTGCGGTGGTTCTGAGGGACGAAAGTCGGAGCGGAAGATTGCTCGGGGAGCAAGAGACGCAGCTAGCGAGAAGGTCGGCACGGGGTGCGATCGAGGGACGAAGACTACGGATGAGTATTCTAGCGGATGAGAAGGAAGCACGCGGCGATTTCCGAGGGACGAGAAGCCGGAGCGGAAGCCCGCTCGAGAAGACCGAAAGTTGGGTTCGGGTAAGCCTTTTTCCGAATGGCAGATATCACCCAAGCGAGTGGATCGAGAGTTGAAGACCCGAACCAAGGCGAACTGAACCGGAGCGAAGGTCCCGACGGAGAAAAGTCATTTCGGGCGCCCGGAACAGCCCGGGGCACCTGGAATGGCTCCGGGCGCCCAGACCTTGAATCATGACTAGATCGCATCAATCACGATCTGAGCATTGGGAATAAACTTTTATCCCCCAGGGCACCCGGAACCCTTCGGGGCACCCCGACCAAGGCTATAAATATAGCTTTGGTCCAGAAGCTTTTCAACGAACTCACGAATTGTAATTTCAACACTTGTGTGCTTTAGTTTAGAGTTAAGCTTCTGTTTCTGCGCTTCATTGCTGTACGAGGCTTCTCCGCCTGAAGGAGTATTCTAGTGCTTTCAACTTCCTTGGATTAACAACCACATCGGTTGTAACCAAGTAAATATCTTGTACCTCATTCTTTATGATTTTAATTATTGCTTTGCTTTATTTATGCAAGTGTTAGCTTAAAGAGTTCGAGAAGGGTGCTCTTGTTTTTGTTTTTTACAAGACTACTCAACAACCCCCTTCTAGCCGGCCGCAACGGTTCTACAAGTGGTATCAGAGCAGAGTACGCCTCAGGAAGACTAACCGCCAACTGAGGCAACAAAATGATGGTCGGAGCTAGCGAATACCCACCAGCATTCGAGGGGGAGTTTTCTTTATGGAAGAAACAAATGGAGGTATATACCTAAACACTGATTTTGGTATTTCTTTAATAATGAAATTTGGTTATGAAGAACCGAAGAACGCGTACGGAGAAGAAATCGATAAACGTCTCTGGACCCACAAGCAACGTAACGAGTATATGGCAAACTGTCGAGCAGAATTTCATCTTCTAACCGTAATACCAGATGAAGATCTCGACAGAATCGGAGAATACAAAAGCACAAAAGAACTTTGGGAAAAGTTCTTGAAGATTCATGAAGAATCAGAAGAAGTCGAAACTGAGACCAAGGAAATTGCCGAAACAGCAATCATAGCGGAAGACCCACCTAAAGATGAAGAAAGCTCATCTGAGATGAGCATCGAGAAAGGGGGAGAATCTTTAGAAGAAAGCAATTCAACAGGGGGAGAATCAACAGCTGACAAGGTAAGTCAGATATGGTCTCCACTTTCTAAACAATTAGTTAAATCAATCGAAATATCGCCGAAAGAATTTTGCGAATTAAAAATTGAATCATCGAAAGAGTTTTTTGGATTAGAAAATCTTCTATCGAATAAATTTTGCAAATTACGAAATATTTTTTCGAATGAATTTTGTAAACTAGAGATATTATCGAAAGAGTTTTTCGGATTAGAAAATCCATTATCAACAGATTTTTACAAATTAAAATTTATGTTGTCAAAATATTTTTGCAAATTACAAAATATTTTGTCGAACGAATTTTGCAAATTAGAAATGTTGTTGAAAAACTTTATCAAGTTAGAACTTATATTATCAAAATGTTTTTGTGAATTAGAAATTCAAAATATAATAAAAAATATTAAGTTAAAAGAAATAGCTTGTCGATTAAAAAATCTTGACAAACTAATAATAGAAATTAACATGATACAATTTTTTGCATGTTTAATATGAGTCGCTTTAAATTTGAAAAAGTGTGATTTGAGAAATTATAATAAATTAAATGGAAATTAAAACTTTATGATAAAAGCATTAGAATTAAAATAATAATAATAAAAATAATAATAATAATAATAATAAATGCTTAGAAAGTTTTTCTTCTCTTTTTTACATGTTCTAAAAAATTTTTATGCATAAAGTTTTCTGCTGAGAAAATTCTTAATTTTGATGACGAAAACTTAGAAATTTTCCAAAAATTATTTTTAGCTTAGAAATTTTTCATGACTTAGAAATATTTTCAAGAAAAATCATTTCTCACAATTTTTTTTCTAAGTATCAACCCTTAGATTCTTTTTGTACCCCATTTTTTTATGGGATCAAAGGGGGAGAAGAAAGTATAAGTCTAGGGGGGAGGTAGAAGGTAGAAAATTGAAAATTTTTTAAATTTAATTTTTCTATATTGATGCACGTTATTACAATATAAATTGTTTAATTTTCAAGTCTATTTTGACCCTAGCTTAACTTGGGTTGATCACATCAAAAAGGGGGGAGATTGTTGGAACTCCAAGGTTGTTTTGATGTGATCAACAGGTTAAGATAGGTCCTGTATTTCTAACCTTGTGTCTAAGTGTGCAGGAGCTTAGGAGCACAGGTAGTCGAGCGGAAGACGCAGCTAGCGAGAAGGACGACACGCTATGCGTCCGAGGGATGAGGCGCTGCGAAAGAGTACCCAGGTGGACGGGAAGGAAGCGTGCGGTGGTTCCGAGGGACGAAAGCCGGAGCGGAAGATTGCTCGGGGAGCAAGAGACACAGCTAGAGAGAAGGTCGGCATGGGGTGCGACCGAGGGATGAAGACTGCGGATGAGTACGCTGGCAAATGAGAAGGAAGCATGCGGCGATTCCGAGGGACGAGAAGCTGGAGCGGAAGCCCGCTCGAGAAGACCGGAAGTTGGGTTCGGGTGAGCCCTTTTCCGGATGGCAGAGATCACCCAAGCGAGTGGATTCGGAGTTGAAGACCTGGATCAAGGTGAACTGAACCGGAGCGAAGGTCCCGACGGAGAAAAGTCAACTCCTGTTGACTATAGTGCTCCGGGCGCTCGGAGCAACCCGGGGCGCCCGGAATGGCTCCGGGCGCCCGGACCTTGAATCTTGACTAGATCGCGTCAAACGCGATCTGAACATTGGGAATAAAGTTTTATCCTCCCAGGGCGCTCGGAACCCTTCGGGGCGCCCCGACCAAGGCTATAAATCCAGAAGCTTTTCAACGAACTCACGAATTGTAATTCCAACACTTGTGTGCTTTAGTTTAGAGTTAAGCTTCTGTTTCTGTGCTTCATTGCTGTACGAGGCTTCTCCGCCTGAAGGAGTATTCTAGTGCTTTCAACTTCCTTGGATTAACAACCACATCGGTTGTAACCAAGTAAATATCTTGTGCCTCGTTCTTTATGATTTTAATTATTGCTTTGCTTTATTTATGCAAGTGTTAGCTTAAAGAGTTCGAGAAGGGTGTTTTTGTTTTTGTTTTTTACAAGACTACTCAACAACCCCCTTCTAGCCGGTCGCAACGGTCCTACATATTTTTCTTCTTCTTCTCTAGTATACGACTACGATGCTTATAATGAGGGTGAGTACAAATTCTGCATTTAATCAGTTCATTGTCTTCATTTCAAAATATCATGTAGTTATTTATACAGCAATCAATCTTCTCTACAAACAAACCTAGACCTTTAACCAATTTCTTTATACTGTAGAAGCTATCAGTCATTATGTCATCAGCAAGGAACAAATCTGACATCAATTGATACATGTCATCGTAACATCTTTCTAAAAAATGATGTTCTGCTTTCATGTTCAATAACTTTACAGTTGCTGATAGTTGGGAATAACCAAAAGAAATATCTTTCCACATTTCTCTTTCACTATCTTTTAACGTTTCATATAATTTCTAATATTTAGGCATTGATATTTTATCTATATTGGAATAATCAGTTGCACTCATCATATCATAAACCATTGATTGCATTGCATTATCATTAGTTGATAATTCGCTAACAGCAGTTGTGCCAAATGACGAACCAATAGAAGAGTCAATTGATTCATACAAATAAGACTCTCTATGATAATACCAATTTTAGAACAAAATCATTTCTACATATATATACTTTCACGGTATCCTATCACGGAATGTTTTATTTCTACATTTGCAATGATTATAAAGACACTGTAACTCGACACCAATTATACATTCTGTATAACTCTTAACAAAGTTCACAAACTGTTCAACTTCAGCAATAAAGTCATCTCTAATAAATCTATTTTTTTAATCTATTATACATCCAAACTTTGTTCATTTACATTGTCACTTAATGGAAATAGAATTTGAAACATTATTAAACTTATACAATTTAAATTTTACTTAAATAAAGTAATAAAACATATTACATTCCATAATATTAATAGCATGTACTCGTATTACATCCATCGTTTGTAATATTGGACTCTAGAAAGTAAGATTAACTAAGTTAATTTGAATGCAAAAACTTGCTCAATAAAACATTAGCAACCGGACAAGTTCCGACCAAGATCACGGCCAAGGGGCTACAAGTAGCTTGCTCGCATCTTGCCAAACTCATGGCCGACCAAACTTAGGGTTAGGGGTTCGTGAGCTAATTGGCAGCAGCCAGGGGGTTGTAAGGTGCTTAGTTGCAGCTGGCCAAGCTCGCAGCTAGGGGGTCACGACCGACCAAGCTCCGATGATGAAATGAAAGAGGAGAGGGTGTTGGTCAGTGTACCGGGTGCTTGAGACGACTTCGCGTGCGAGAGGAACAGGACACTGGTGATCACTATCGTTGATGATCGAAGGAAAGCAAAGAAACGAGCGCGGGACCAAATTAGGGTTCTGCCCTATTTTTTATCCCAAGTATACCGACGGAATAACATTTTCGTCATTAGGCAATGACGGAATCTTCAATTCCACTAGAAACCAATGATAGGACTCAATCCAGTCGTTGATCAAAGATGGGAACTCAATCCCGCCTTTGATTTACCGACGGGGCAACGACGAGATATCGGTTATCCATTGTTAACCACCGATGAAATCAGTAGCCCGTAGTTGATTTCCGACGGAATCATGAGTCCGTCGATGATTTACAACTAAAAAATAACTGTCAGTCCGTCATTATTGTGAGTTATTTTTATAGTGTTAATGCACCTCTACTTTACTCCTTTGTCGAAAGGAGCCTTCAACATCAACGTGGCAAAGCACCACCTGAATATCAGCTGCGCTGCCACTACTTTACTCCTTTGTCGAAAGGAGCCTTCAACATCAACGTGGCAAAGCACCACCTGAATATCAGCTGCGCTGCCATTGGGGCAGCCTTCAGCATCAAGGAGGTTGTGGGAAAGAGTGGGACGACATTACTAATCAAAGGATGAGCATGATTACCAATTCTGAGTTAATGCAGGAGAAGGAGCGATTGAGAGAAGTCAATCACAGCCAAAGAAAAAGGAGTATATTTGAGAAAGTGATTTATGTAGAAAGTCATTAAGGCAAGAGAAGAGGCACACTTCATGGATATATTTGAATTTTTTCTATCAAATCCCACCTCAAACAATGATCGATTTTGATTCAAGAGCGAGTAACTTGTACGTTGTCCTCTCCTTTCGATTTCGACATGCACGTTGATTTTGAAGGGTTCTTACTTATCCGAAGCTGATGTCACCTTCACCTTCAGATAGGATAACCCTTTATGTAATCTAGTCATTAGTTGGCATAAGATGGACTGTATTCGTCCTTAGTATTTTCATTAATTTATGTCAGAATCGATATAGAGTAGATAAATTAAGGATGATTACTCATTCTTAGAATAATAATTGATACATATAAAGAAAATATTTACTTTGATTATACTAAAATTTAAATTTTAAATCCTAAATTAACAATATCTCATATACTAATCACTAAATTGTTCAAAAAAAAAATTATCATCTAATCTCTAGCTAGATCCATACAAAAGGGATGGAGAAGATCCGGAAGGAATATCTTTCTGTCTAAAATTGAGAACTCTCATATACCAAAAACCTTTGGAAAGAATATCTTATCCATATAAATTTATAACATCTGTACTTATAATTCAATACAATCAGACACGTTACTTTAAAATTCTGAATGTGAAATTGAATTTCATTCATATTGGAACTATTTTTTTTTAAAAAAAAATTAATACGGAACTAATTTGTCAATCATGTTAGAAGCAATTTTAATTAATTTTTATTCACTTTTTCAATACGTTATATACAAGTCGTCTCTGGGATTTAAGTAGGCTTGCTCTTTTTTTTTCTGATAAGACTCTCTTATCTATTGATATTGACCTATTTTTTAAATTTATCTTTGTCCGAACAATTTGTATTTAATTTATTTTGTGATAAATATTATCGCACTTAAATTTTATCTTTGAATAAAATTGTATGATGGCTGGAAATGGATGAAGAATCAAATTTTCTCTTGTTTTTTTCAGAAAAAGGAGAGATCAAACTCATTTAAAACACTACAAAATGGCGTATCAGATAGGGCCACGCTTGATCTGGATAGACCGTGGCACATCAGATGATCACATCAAATCTATCTATGAAATGCAAACAAATTCGATCCGTGCCCGTGTCCATCGTGAAACCGACAGTTAAGATCGATGCTATCTCATTAATACGCGTGAATTATATACATATTTTCATTGTTATTTAATATATATTTATTATATTACATGAATATATTTTAAAATACAATTTTTATTTTTTTATTCTTTTCGTCTTTTGAATTTGAATGATTGCTCTTTGTGGATTTAATTAAAAGGATACGATGATCTTAACATTGGAACTTATTTGGAGAAAAAAAAAATTAAAAAATCGACATTGTAGAATCATATACAGCTTAATTGTGGCACCTGCCATAGCTGTGTGTCATCCATGGAGACAAAATTGGATTCGGAGCATCACTCGGAGCTTCTAGCAAAGAACACGGCTAGACCAGGGTACCTTCCACGACCGTACATGTTTCCATTCAGGATTTTACTAGAAGACTTCCAGCATGGGGTTCTCGTGACATGAGATCTTAAAGAGAGTCATCTTCCAAAAGATCCCAGGAATTACGATGATTCTAAAGGATGAGAAACCGGAGCGGAAGACTGTTCGGGGAGCAAGAGACGTAGCTAGCGAGAAGGTCAGAACGGGGTGCGACCGAGGGACGAAGACTGCGGATGAGTACGCTAGCGGACGAGAAGGAAGCACGCGACGATTCCGAGGGACGAGAAGCCGTTGCGGAAGCCTGCTCGAGAAGACCGAAAGTTGGGTTCAGGTGAGTCATATTCCAGATGGCAGAGATCACCCAAGCGAACGGAAGACTCGGACTGAGGCGAACGGAGCCGGAGCAGAAAACCCGGGTTAAAAAAGTCAATGGAGTTGACTCCCCCACCCCCCCGAGGCGCCCGGAACTGTCCAGGGTGCTCAGACCGAAAGTTTATCCAGATCTTGGTTAAACCGAGATCTGTGCATTGGGGATAAAGTTTTATCCCCCTCAGGGCACTCGGAACACTTCTGGGCGCCCTGACCAAGGCTATAAATATAACCTTGGTTCAAAAGCTTCATATCAACTCAGAAATTGTGTATTCCAACACTTGTGCACTTCCAGTTGTAGTTTAGCTTCTATTTCTCTATGCGTTATTGCTATAAGAGGCTTCTCCGCCTGAAGGAGTACTAGTGCAATATTTTTCTTGGATTAACAACCTCCCCGGTTGTAACCAAGTCAAATTTTTGTGAGCGTCTTCTTTTAATTTCTGCTTATTTATATTTATGCAAGTGTTTGTTTTACTGTAAAGGTCGAGAAGGATTTTTGTGTTTTTATTTTTGCAGACTATTTAACCCCCCTTCTAGCCGGCCGCCGCGATCCAACAGTCATGACTTGTTACATGTTTGTGGCATACTTGCTATATACTTGTTATATGCTTGATCTATTCAAGATTTGAATGTACAGTATGTACACCCAGTTTATGAGACATATCTGGTTGATCCTGAGACTGCTTCCCTTAACTCCATTTCACATTAATTCATGCATATCTTTCTATTTACTTGTTGAGTCATTTGTACTCACTACTCCTTATTTTTTCTTTGACTTAGATGTTAGCAGGTAGAGGATGTATCATGTTACTCAAAGGTCCCAGCTATTGGTTACACTTGTGTTTTGAGTCTCTTTCGAGTTGTTTGTTTTCTTTTCCGCTGTCTTTGTTTATGATTCTGTTCTTCCTCATCTAATCTTTGAGTTCTGTATAATTTTTATTTTATTTATTTTACTATATTTACTTATACATGCATACATACACACATTAGTATTTATGAACTTAGTGATTTTATATTGCATTAGTATTTGTGTTGACTTCTTAGTTTGATATTGATTATTTTTTATATTGTCACTAGGGGGTATTATTCGATTTTGTGGATAAGTATACCATCGGAGCATGATATTAATAGTCGGTTGTTCCAGATTGGGCTATAAATATGTTCGTTAATGGGTAATTTTTGCTTCGACTGATCTAACATTCAACGTGCATAGGTCACCCTCTCACACGACAGCAACTGACCATTAATGGTCGGTTATTCTAGGTGGGGGCATTAATGTGTTTGTTAGCCTCTCTCGATCCAACATTCAACGTGCATAGGTCACTCTCACACATGAGTAGTTTAGTATAATTTGAGTCTTGAATTTGTAGTCCCTTATAGCCTGTTTGGAATGATATGGAATTCAATTCCTTTTAGAATTGGAATTGAATTCCATGCTTTGGAATGATTTTTTAGCTAAAAATTGATATGGAATTCAATTCCAATTCCATCAAACAAGGCAAAAGTAAATCACACCTCTTCATGTGTGATTTAGGTAGGGAATTCAATTCTCCATATTATGACCATTGTGCCCTCATTCTCTCTTCTTTGTAAAAAAAGAAAAGAAAAAAGAGAGAAGGATAAAATGGTAAAACATAAGAATTTCATAACTTAAGTTGCAATTCATTCCAAACATGAGAATTGAATTCAATTCCTTATGGAATTCAATTCATAATGGAATTCAATTCAATTCCATGACTTAAGTTATTTCCAAACAGGGTGTTATGGGTGCACACACGAGAAAGTGTCTCTCGTCCATATCAATGTTAGTGCAAGCAACACCAGATAATTGATCTTATATTTTAATGTATGACAAAGAGTTTAAAGTTAAGAATTGAGAATCTAACTTGGGTGTTGAGTGTGCGAGTCACTTAACAAGTAATATCCTAGTGGGTTAGGAGGACCGAACACTAGGTAGAAGAGTCTTAGTGAATCAAGTGGATTGGACATTAGATAAAGAAAGATCAAATAGGTTGATGAACTAGACATTTTGCAGGAAAGACTTGGTGGTTCAATGGGATTGGACACTGCTGGTCCCTTGCGACCGGCTAGAGGAGGGTGAATAGCCTGAAATCAAAAAACGAACACCTTTCTCGACTTATAGCTTTATAAATATAAACACTTGTATAAAAAAGAAATATCAAGCAAATTAACAAGAGAAAGAGGCATAGAGATTTTACGTGGTTTGTAATCAGAAGATTGCTAATCCAAGACATTGAAAGGTCACTAATAAAATCTCCTTCCAGTGGAGAAGCCTCTTACAACAATTAAAGCACCAAATTACAAAGCTAAACAGAAGGTAGAACATTTACAAGTGTTGTGTTTAGTTATTGGGATCAGGACTGTATTTATAGCCCTGATCGAGGCGTCTGTAAGAGTTCTAGGCACCTATACATGGATAGAACTTTATCCACGTCGCACTAGATCATAATAGGTGGCATCTCGATAAACTTTTTGGTCTGAGCGCCTAGACACACTCCGAGCGCTCGGACCCACTTAAATCTGATCTATAGTGGAGTGCGCCCTCAACACCCAAAGTGGTCCTAGTGCTCGGACCAACTCCAAGCGCCTGGAATCGCTCCTGGCGTCGGACCACAGTCAACAGCAAGTTGACTTTTCGTCCGACTTTCACTCCAGCTCCGCTCGCTTGGGTGATTTCGGCAATCCGGAATAGAACTCACCCGAACCTATTTTTCGACCTTCTCGAACAACCTTTCGCTTCGGCTTCTCGTCCCTTGGAAACGCCGCACACCGCGCGCCTCCTTCTTGTCCATCATCGTTCTCTTCTACAGTGCCTCGTCCCTCAGACATATCGAGCCCATCGACTCTCTCCCGTGTCGTCCTTCTCGCTAGCTGCGTCTTTCGCTCGACTTCTTATGCTCATAAGTTCCTACACACTTAAACACAAGGATAAAACCACAACATGACCTAACTTGATTTGATCGATCACATCAAAACTATTACGTTGTACTTACAGATACTAAGTAGGAGAAATCATGTGAGTCAGAAGATTAGACACTAAACAGAGCAAGTATAAATAGATCAGCAGGACCTGACATTTGGTCTTGTAAGAAAGTAAGGTAAATTTAAGAGAGATCCTTTTGAAAGAAGGATGTGAGGAGCATCTTTTTCTTGGGATGAGGATAATCCTACAACTAGGTAATGGTTTGACTAAGAAATCAACATGAGTTTTAACGTCGAGGTCAAATAATTTTCAACAATAAAAAAAATGGAACATACATAATATACTTGTTATTATTTTGTCAGTTAACTCTGTTTTTGTAGGAAATAGGATTTTGGTTGACCGCAAGAGGAATAAGATCGACCAAATGGTTCAAGTGACCAAACATAGGTGTTCGGTTGACTAATAACTGTTGGTGTGGTAAGCATCCGACGTTCAAATCTGAGTTTTGATAAATGGCAAAGGGTATGTTAAGGTTATTTGTGGTCTAACAAGTTTGAATAAGCTTGCAGTAAAGTTCTAAGTTGTCTTAAGTAAAAATCCTAGTGGATTCTAGGCAGGTAGAAAATCCTAGGGGGTGGTAACCCTAAGTCCTAAGGAGTGATAACCCTAGGTGGTGGAAAGTCCTAGCTGCAGTTATGCAGGTGGAAAACCCTATGAGGTGGTAACCCTAGGTCTTAGGGGGTTGTAACCCTAGGCTGAGGAAAACCCTAGGGGGTGGTAACCATAGGTCTTAGGAGGTGGTAACCCTCGATATAAAGTTCAATCAGTCTGGAGGGTCGATCTGGCAACAGATAAACTCTCCTGAGAGGAGTAGGTGTGGATGCGTTCCCCGACGAGGGAACAGTAGGCGTCGATTCGACTTAGGATTTTCAGAAGAAATCCAAAGTCAGAACTGGACAGTCCAAAGACTGCCAAATGCTTTATTATTCATGTCTATATTGTACTAACTTTGTTTTGTAGGGTATAGTTGATTTCTTGGACTAACATATTTTACAGGAAGCGAATTGGACATTTTTGTCTCGGATGAACAATGCTCAAGGCACCTCCATGAGGTTGAAAGGCGCCTTGAGCACGCTAGTCAAAGGATCCGCGCGGCAATGAGCGAAGGCGCCTTCAAAGGACTTGAAGCGCCTTGGACAGCTGATGGAAGGCGCCTTCCATGGAGCTTGAAGGCGCCTTCGAGTGGATAATCAGTGACCGCAGCAGAGCATTATTATCAGCAACCGCAGCTTATGTGTTCTCGATTGATTTCTGTTTATTCCGCTACATGTTTACTTAAAACGAGAGTGAAAGTCATGAGCGCTATTCACCTCCCCTCTAGTGCTTTTCGATCCTACAATTGGTATAAGAGCAGGGTCGCTTAGAATCAGTGAAACCACCATTCAAGAAATTTTTTCATGGTATTTTTTTTGATTTTCGGAGTCAATCGAAATCGATAAAATCACCACTTTTCGATATGTTTTATCAATCGAGTTCTTTCATTTCTCGAAGTCGGTGCAAACACCACTCGAGTTTTTATTATATTCTCTTATTCCCACACTACTAATCCAAGACCAAGTCTTAGAACAAGTTTTCTTATTTTTTTGTCGTGCTAGATTTTTAAATGACCCACCAAGAAGGGTATAACACTGCACGCCCTCCCTTCTTCTCTGGCGAGGATTTTGGCTACTGGAAGAGTCGAATGGAGTACCACCTCAAGACACAAGTCGAGATATGGATAATCATCCAAACGAGTCTCGAACTTCTACTCGACGGTGCTGAAAAAGCCAGTGTCATACCAGAACTGGGACACAACTTTGATGAAGAAAATCGAGGCCGACGCCAAAGCAACCTGCACCCTTCAATGCGGCTTAACCAAAGAAGAGATGAACCAAGTCGGCACATTCTCAAGCGCGAAAGAACTATGGGAGAAGCTGATCGAGTTGCACGAAGGCACTTCCAATACGAAAGTAAGTAAACGTGATTTAATTCTAAATAAATTATATAATATAAAAATACAGGAAGGTGAGTCAGCAAGCCAACTTCATGCTCGCATACAAGATCTATTGAACGAACTCCACACAATCAGACAAAAGGTAGAAAATCATGATGTTATCAGGTATGCATTAAATGCATTTCCAAGGAACACCTTATGGGCATTCATGGTAGATGCCTACAAAATATCTAAGGATTTGTCATTAATCAAATTAGACGAATTATTTTTTGAATTTGAGTTACATGAGTAGACTAATACTACTCTGGTCGAGAAAGGTATGCCTTGATTGCAGGTGTAAGCAGAACACGGGAAGCAAAAATAAAGCGCAGAACTGAACCCGAGTCCGAAGAAGAACCAGATTCAGAAGATGACAACGACGAGATAGCAGCTAAACTCGTTAACCTTGTGCGAAAGCTCTACAAGAAGAAGAAAGGATTCATCAAGAAGGATATCAAGAAAGTGATTCAGTCCAAGAAAGTTCAATCAAGTCCAAAAGTAAAGTCCGAGGTAACCTGCTACGGATGCAACAAAAAAGGACATATCAAAGTCAACTGTCCGAACCAAAAAGAAGTGAAGAAGCAAAAGAAGAAGAAAGCACTGCAGGCAACATGCGATGAGTCTTCCTCAGAAGATTTTGACGAAGAGCTCAAACATACGAGCTTCCTCGCGCTTATGGCCCGGGAACAAGTTGACGAATCAGAAACTGAGAGTGAGTCGGAAACAGAATCCGATAGAAGTCACAGATCTGTATCCATTTTTGAAGGGTCTAACCCCACTATAAGTACTTCTCAGATAACTAAATTGCATAATTTAGTTAATTATCTCATATCTAAATTAGTCAAATCCAACCTCCGAGTCAAGTTACTCAAAAATGAGGTAACAATCCTTAAGGAGGAGACTAAAATAAGTCCTTTGACTGAGCCGGTTCAAAATAGAAGTTCAACTTAAATCCAACAACTTGAGGAAGAAAATTTCAATTTAAAAACTCAAGTTAAAGAACTTAAGGACATGTTGGAATGGTTCACCTTGGGTTCCAAGAATCTTGATCTGATTCTTGGAAAATAAAGAGCCGTCTACAATCGATCTGGACTTGGATTTAAGGCTAAACAAAAATTTAGATCCTATTCGTCTCTAGTAAAACACTCAAATAGAAACTTAGTTCAAGCATGGGTCTCCAAGTTGAACTTGATTAATCAAGTTAGACTTGGTCAATATTGGGTCCCCAAGGATCAAATCCATTACCTTGATAGACCTTATCAAGGCTATGATCTAGGGGGAGCCAATAGAAAAACCATTTTCATCAATAGATGTGTTTGCTGCTTAAGTTACTGCTTTCATTATGTATGCTTAGACTAGGATAGATAAGGACCTAGGCGTGATTTACATTTGACTAGTTAGACGTAGGATTTCAAAAAAGAAATTAAATATTCAATTTCTTTGAAAGACTTTGTCTAGAAGTGGTGGATGATCTCATACCCAAGAAAGCCTAGTGCCTTGCCACAGCTTGGAAGCCAATTGTTGAAATGAATATTTAATTGGTTGATTATAAAACCTGAGTTTAACTCAAATATAAATCAATCCTTAGATGATAATCTAAATCAAAGATAAAATTAATCATCTCACAAAAACCTATAAAGTTCCCTGATTAATAATTTAGAAAATGGTGAGATGGACTTAGGTAAAATTTAGAATTAATAAATCTGAATAATTCTTAATTAATCTCAATAAATCCTAATTAATAAATCTTAATAATTCTTAATAAATCCTAATTAATAAATCTTAATAATTCTTAATTAATCTTAATAAATCCTAATAATTCTTATTTAATCTTAATAAATCCTAATTAATAATTCTTAATTAATCTTAATAAATCCTAATAATTCTTATTTAATCTTAATAAATCCTAATTAATAATTCTTAATTAATCTTAATAAATCCTAATTACTAAATCTTAATTAATAAATCTTAATAATTCTTAATTAATAAATATTAATAAACCTTAATTAATAAATCTTAACAAATCTTAATTAAGTTTTTTTAATAAATCTTATTCATTTATTAAGTCTAACTAATTCCTAAATTAACTTAATAAAATTAAACACAAAACCATCTCACAGTCACCCATAAGAATAACATATTTGACAATCTAGAATGGGTGAGATGGAATAGTAAGGGGCTGAACTCAATCCAATCTATCTTACAATCCTTTAAAATTGGTTTCAAATCAATACTTTATCTGTAGGAACATAATGATTTGGACCAATGGATGTTGGATAGTGGATGCTCCAGATACATGACTGGAGACCGATTGAAGTTCACCAAGATAAAATTTAAAAATCTAGGGTCAGTTGCATTTGGCAACGACGGAACACTTAATGTAATCGGAACTGATAATATCAAACTGAGTTCCAACTTTTATATTCGAAAAATTTTATTAGTTGATCAATTGAATTTTAATTTACTTAGCATTAGTCAGTTATGTGACTTTGGGTACTTAGTCACATTTTCAAAATTTGAGTGTTTAATTAAAAATATTAAAAATCTTAAAATTACACTTAAGAAATTAGGAAACAAAACATCTACACAATTGACCTATCAATCTCCTCACTAAGGTATCTCCTGACACAACAAGAGGAAACTAAGTTGTGGCACAGAAGACTGGGCCACACTCATACCAGACTTATTTCAAAAATGAGTTAAAATGGTTTAGTTAGAGGTTACCCAAATTAAAAATTATAGAAAATGTAATCTGTAATGTTTGTCAATAGGGTAAACAAACCAAGTCAACCCACAAGTTAACTAACTTAAATAGAACTAACTCAATACTTGAGCTCCTACACATAGAACTGTTTGATTCACATGAAGCTAAGTCACTAAGCAAAAACTAATATTGCTTAGTTATAATTGATGATTTCTTAAGATTTACTTGGATAAAATTTCTAAAAACTAAAGATGAAACTTATGAAATCTTTAAAACCTTTTGCAAGTTGATATAAAATGAAAAAGATACTAAAATTAAAAGAGTTAGAAGTGATCATGGAGGGGAATTTGAAAATCATAAATTTACTAAATTTTGTGAAATTAATGGATACAAACATGAGTACTCATGCCCTAGAACCCCCCAACAAAATAGTCTAGTAGAAAGAAAAAAATTGTACCCTACAAGAAGCCTCTAGAACCATGCTAAATGAATATAAACTAAATAATCAATTCTGGGCTGAGGCAATAAATACGACTTGTTACATTCAAATTAGAATTTTAATCAATAAATTTCAGAATAAAACTCCATATGAAATATATTATAATAAAATCCCCAACTTAAATTATTTTAAAGTGTTTGGATGTAAAGTCCACATTCTAAACACTAAGGACTACTTAGGAAAATTTACATCAAAATCAACCCCAGGAATCTTTTTAGGGTACTCCACAACCAGTAGGGCTTACAGAGTCTATAACAAAGATATCCTAAATGTTGAAGAAACAACTAATGTGATTTTTGATAAAGAAAATAACTTAAGTAATTTAACAAATGAAAATGTTAATACAAAAAAGGTTAATTCAAGAAACATAGACGATGATGAAAATTTAGAAATTAAATCTAGTGAATCACAAGAACCAATTATTGACCCTAATATAAGACCATCAAGAATAAATATCAATCACCCATCTGACCAAATTTTGGGTGGCCCAACCCTAGGAGTTTGAACTAGATCATCTTATAGAAACCTAAGTCAGATAGCTCTTATTTCCAAAATGGAACCCAAGACTATAGAAGAAGCCTTACCTGACCTAGACTGGATATTAGCAATTCAAGAGGAGTTAGCCCAATTTGAAAGAAACCAAGTCTAGAAACTTGTACCTAAACCCATAAGTAAAACTATAGTTGACACTAAATAGGTATTTAGAAATAAATTGGATGATAAGGGTGAAATAGTAAGAAATAAAGCTAGACTAGTAGCAAAGGGTTCAGCTAAGTAGAAGGGTTAGACTATGATGAAACCTATGCACCCGTGCCAGACTTGAATCCATAAGGGTGCTACTAGCCTATGCAACATATAAATGATTCAAATTATACCAAATGGATATAAAATCCATATTTTTAAATGGGTTCATCAAGGAAGAGGTGTATATAAGTCAACCCTCAGGATTTGAAGACTTTGACCACCCAAACCCAAACCATGTCTTTAGGTTAAAGAAAGCCCTATATGGACTAAACTAATCACCTAGGGCTTGGTATGAACGCCTATCAACTTATCTAATAACTAAAGGATTTAAACAAGGTCAAATAGATCAAACTTTATTTGTAAAAATCCTAGAAAAAGATATTTTTATAGCCCAAATTTACGTAGATGACATAATTTTTTGCTCAACCAACACTAAGTTTTTAAAAGATTTTACCAAATTAATGGAAAGTGAATTTGAAATGAGCTTAGTTGGGGAACTTAATTTTTTCTTAGGCTTACAAATAAAACAAACCAAAGAAGGAATATACATTTTTTAAACAAAAAATGCTAATGAACTAATTAGAAAGTTTGGCATGGAAAATTCTAAAAATATTAATACCCCAATGACAACTAATGTTAAAATTGACTCTGATTTAGAAGGAAAACCAGTAAACTTAAAATATTATCGAAGTGCTATAGGAAGTCTATTATATCTAACTGTAAGTCGACCTAATATTCTGTTTACAGTAGGTATGTGTGCTAGGTACCAATCTTGTGTAAAAGAATCACACCTAACAAATGTTAAAAGAATACCTAGATACATTAAGGGAACCCTAAATGTAGGACTTTGGTATCCTAGGACTAGCACCTTTGACCTAATTGGCTATTATGACTCAGATTATGCTGGGTGCAAACTAGATAGAAAAAATACAAGTGGAAGCTATCAATTTTTAGGTCAGTGCCTAGTAAGTTGGTCAAGCAGAAAATAACACTGTGTTGCTTTATCCACTACTGAAGCAGAATACATAGCCATGGGGGAATGTACATCTCAACTATTATGTATGATGCATACCTTAAAGGACTATCAATTAGAATATAAAAATATAAAAATTTCAATTGATGATGTAAGTTCTATTAACTTAACCAAAAATCTTATCCAATACTCAAGGACCAAACATATAAAAATAAAACATCACTTTGTAAGGGATCATGTAGCTAAGAGTGACATTGTACATAACTATGTTGAGTCCAAGTCAAACCTGGTTGATATTTTCATAAAATCTTTACCTGAAATTAAGTTCAGTGCACTTAGAAGACAAATAGGAATATGCTTAGTAGAATAGACCTTATTTTTGAAAATATTCCTCTTTATTATTGTTTTTAAAAAAACAACTTGGTTTTAAAACTCTAGGAAAAATATTTTTAAAATTTCAATTTTATTAGTTTTTTAAAATTTGGACTTAGCCTAGGTATTTACCCCTTAGAAAGCATGTTCCCCTACGTCACAGCCAGAGCACCTCACAAGCACACTAGGATTACCTTGCTTGTGTATGAAAAATACTTAGAATGGTGTGAGATGCATAGGGTACTGTTTGAACTTCAGAATGCTTATATCTGTACATTAACATAAGTCTAGGCAATAAATACCAAATTTAAATTAATCAAATTAAGTTATTCATGCTTAGTCAAACTATCTGGAACACTTACTTAATTTGACTAACCAAGTGAAAGTTACTACCTCATGGTAAACAACTAGTAGCTAATGGTTAGACATTTGTTTAAAAGTAGATGTTTATGTTGGATCGTAAAGAATCGATAGAGGGGGGGGGGGGGGGTGAATATCGAAAAACTTTCGTAAAGAGTTAAGCAGCGAAAAAAGAGTAAGGAAAGGAAGAGCAAAGCTAACACAAGTTCTTTTACTTGGTTCGGAGCCTGTGTCGACTCCTACTCCAAGGCCCGCACACAAGGGTGCTTTCGGTGGGCAATTACTAATAATTTGAAATCAGAGTTACAATGAAATTACAGGAATTATTAGTAAAGAAAATACCGACAATTATGAAAATCAAGATAGGAAGAAATAAAACTTGTCGGTGAGCTTTTGGCAGCGTCGCAGGAGCACAAAAGATCTGATCGTGAGTTGTGTTTTGAGCTTCAGCCTTGACCCTCCTTATATAGGAGGTTCGGGGCGCCTGGAACCTTCAGGACGCCCTGGTGGTGATGTAGCCGAGCCAACCAGTGAGCTCCACGTGCCTCAGTGACGTTTGGGATAAAAGTTCGCCTCCGGGCGCTTGAGTACCTCCCGGGCGCCGGACCATGTTTTTCAGCAGACTCCTTCCTGCAAAAAAAAAAATGTTAGTCTGAAGCACTCATATATCTTGCAAAACAGATTATTAGCACAGTTTATAATTCAATAGAAAGAGTATGACTTAGATTCCGTCTTTCCGAGACCGGAATCTAGTCACGATCTCGACTTAGAGTTTCGAAATGGTTCTAAGTTGGATCGGCGCCTAAGTTCCCTTCCTGGGAACGCGTCCTCACAGTCACTCCCCTCTAGTGACTTACCTTTACTTATCTGCCAGACGTCCGATCAGTCCTTCGACCCGTCTGGACTTCGCGCCAGCTATCCGGTCAGCCCGTCGACCTAGCTGGACTTCGTGCCAAACGTCTGGTCAACCCATCTGTAACGACCCGCCTTCTAGGTACTAAGCTGTAAGGCCGATCGCTACAGTTATGCTGTGCTAACTGTGCGGAAAACTGATCTAATTTAAATTTTAGTTGCTAATTGATAACTGTTCCTGGTTCTACATGTACTGAAGGATGTAATCTAAAGTATACCTAACATATACTACATCCCCTATGTTGGAGGATCGGTGGCCGGCTTGAAGGGGGGTTGGATAGCTAGGCCACCCCCAAATCAATTTCTTCTCTACAATACGTTAGTTTGCGTAAGCGGAAATATAGAAACTAAAACAAAGAAACACAAATGAGAATACAAATGCTAACACGCTCGATGTAACGTGGTTCGGAGATTGCTTGCTCCTACTCCACGACGTGTCCTTGAGGTGGACGAGCCCTTGATCCTTTGGTGGATCAGTCCCCGGCAATCTCCGGCTAAAGCTTCTCCTTCTCGGTGGAGCAAACCTCTCACAAGAGCACTCTTCCTCTTTACAAGATGGAGTTAGAATTAGGAGGAAGAGAATTGTCTTGGGAGCTTTGGGCAAGATTCAGAAGGTTTACAATCGGGTATCAGTAACCTGCTCAATGCCCCAAAGCTCCCCTTAAATAAGAGGAAAGAGTTGATCATCAATCAACTCAAACCTTGACACCAGTCGACTGGTCCATGCACCAGTCGACTGGTGCTAGCCGTTAGGCAACACCAACGGCTCTCTTTAGAGCCCGTTTTCTGCCAACGGTCATGTACCAGTCGACTGGTCTTAGGACCAGTCGACTGGTCCCCTTAGTCGACAAGCACAGAATGCTTCTGTGCATTCTGTGAAGCTGGATCAGTCGACTGGTCCCATGACCAGTCGACTGGTCCCAGTACATTCACTCCTCTCATCCTTTCCGGAGTTGCCTTTGAAGTCCTCTTCCTCGGCCTTCGTCCCTCAGATGCACCCGAGCCCGCGGCTCCTCTCCGTGCCATCCTTCACGCTGCCTTGAAGTCCACTTCCTTCGGCCCCACTCCATTGCTCCTCGTCCGCGCGGTCCCTCGGATGTCTTCCACACCATCCTTCACCGACTCAACGATCCGAGCCCTTGGATGAGCTTCCCACACTTGGCCGCACCAAGTTCTCATGTGTTCCACAAAGTCCTGCAAGACTCAAACACATATCAAATACATATGAAAGCCTAACTTAAACTCTTTGACACACACATCAAAACCTAGGTCGATTGCACCAACAATCTCCCCCTTTTTGATGTGTGGCAATATGTTTAAGTTAGGCATAAATAACAACTTTGAAAATTTTGAAGCATAAAACCCAAGCTCCCCCTTAACACATGCTCTCAACCTTAATTTTCAAAGATTTGTACACAAGTAAACCAAGTAGATTTCTAACTTAAACCTACCCAATTCTCCCCCTTTGACACCATCAAAAATATTGTACCAGACACGTACACATACTATGGTATCAGTTATAACCAAATTTGAACCGAAAATTTGATTTTAAAGACCAACAGAATGCTGAAAGGCTGGTACCAGTCGACTGGTATCTGCACCAGTCGACTGGCACAAACTGAACATCAATTTCAGCCTATGTCAGCCAACTTCAGAAATCCATAAAAAATTCCAGAAAATTCGAAAAATCATGAAATTTTGATCACATATTTCTTATAATATTCTTTAACTAAGAAAAATATGTTTTCATGAAAAGTCAACCTATTTTAAAAATTTTGACCAAGTTTCAAAAATATCGAAAACATGCAAGTTTGTATCAATTTCAAGCTCAGTTTTGAAATCATATGTTTTAAAATAGCTAGACCACAGTAAATAAAACATAGAATTGTTTTCAAAACATTTGAAATGTCCAACTATGATCTATGGGCAAGATGTCCATTAATTAAACATTTGCTTTCCCCATAGTTGGTCTATGATCACTAAAAATTGATACATTTCATAACTCATCAAAATGCCATAAGCATATGTGAATTATTTGTATCATCCTAGTATCTCACATTTATTGTTAGAAAATAATGCAAGTCATTGTGAGATAAAGGTAATCTCTACTTAGCCCTTTTTATCATGAATTTCTATCAAGGCTAAGTACTCCCCCTTAAGGTCTCAAGTCAACCAAAAAAAATTGGAATTATGATTTCTATGGTTGACTTGACCTAAAATCCTCTAACCCTTGAGGATTGATTTTGGCACCCAATAGAAGTTCTCTCTAATTGGGTTGACCAAGTACTACTTAGGGATCCATTTCCTATCTATGGTCTTTCTCTTTGATTTCCCCCTAGCAAGTAGACAATGATAAGTCTTTTCATTATTGGGTTCATTGTATCCTAGCCCATTTTTCTTAAAACTTGCCCTTTGGCTCCCAATAATCATGTTTAAGGTATTTGAGCCAATTTCAAATTTTCTAAGGGCATTGGTAAGGTATTCTACCTTTCCCTTAATTTCCTATTTTCCTCTTCTAAACATGAATCATTTGAACTTGTAGAGGAAGCATGCAAATCATCATCCCTAATAGGCATGGATTCTAATTTTTCTTTAAGCATGCAAATGTCATGTTTCAAAGACTTGTTTTTCCTTTTTGCCTTGAACAAGTCATCATTTGTGCTTGAAATAATTTTAACTAAGATATGGGGAGGAAGATTATGTACCTCACTTACCGAGAAGTCCGAATCCGAAGTTTGACCTCCCCCTTCACTTGAGCTCCCCTCTTCATCTTCACTTGAGCTCCTTCCTTCTTCTTGTTCGGATGAGGTGGAGGCTACATCATCAATCCCCATGAGAGCAAAATTGACTATGTGATGCTCTTCTTCCTCCGATGATGATGAAGGATCATCCCATGTTGCTTTTAGGTTTTGAGCCTTCTTCCCCTTTTCTTTTGTCTTCTCCTTCTTCTTCTTTCCTTCCTTCTTTTTCAAGAGAGGACAATCATCTCTTATGTGTCCTTCTCCTTGGCAATTGTAGCAAATTATCTTCCTTGTCCTACTTTTGCTTCTTGAGCTTCTCCTAGCATGAGATTTGTTAGATGAAAATTTTATAAAAGCTCTTCTCATTTTCCTTACCATATACGCCTCTTGATCACTATCCATTGAGGCGCTTGATTCTTCGGAGTCGGAGGATGGTGGGGATGAAGACTTCTTCTTCTTACCCTTTCCCTTGTTTGCCACAAGGGCTACTCCTCTCGATCTATTTGCTTCTCCCTCTAATCCTTCAACCCTTGTTTCGTGAAGCTCCATGGTTGAGAAGAATTCATCTAGAGAGCTCTTCTCTAGATCCTTTGAAATGTAGAATGAATCTACAATGGAGCTCCATGTCGAGGATCTTGGGAAAGCATTGATAGCTTTCATTATGATGTCCCGGTTGGAGAGTTTCTCACCTACACTTGTTAGTCCACTTAAGATTTCTTTAAATTTAGCATGAAGTGTAGATACCTTATCTCCCTTCTCAAGCTTTACATTGTTGAGTTGAGTTCGGAGGAGATCTCTTCTTGCCAATTTAGCCTCCGATGTGCCTTCATGAAGCTCCACTAGCTTCTCCCACAACTCCTTGGCACTTGAGTAGGTTCCAACTCTTGTTACTTCTTGTTGGGGAAGAACATGTAGTAGATGATGGATGGCTCTCGAATTTGCTAGATGTTCTTCCCTTTGTTTCTTGCTCTACCTTGTTTTCTCAAGTATCTTGTTGTCTTGATCCCTAGGTACTTCGAAACCATTTTCCATGATTAGCATAATATCAAAATCGGTTTCGAAGAATACCTCCATTTTCTTCTTCCACCAAGAGAAGTCTCCTTCGAATTTGGGTGGATGAATGTTTGAGCCGGCCATTTGATGATTTCGTTCTTCTTGGCGATTAGTCCGTTGAAGAGCTTCCTTGCTCTGATACCAATTGTTGGAGGATCGGTGGCCGGCTTGAAGGGGGGTTGGATAGCTAGGTCACCCCCAAATCAATTTCTTCTCTACAATACGTTAGTTTGCGCAAGCGGAAATATAGAAACTAAAACAAAGAAACACAAACGAGAATACAAATGCTAACACGCTCGATGTAACGTGGTTCGGAGATTGCTTGCTCCTACTCCACGACGTGTCCTTGAGGTGGACGAGCCCTTGATCCTTTGGTGGATCAGTCCCCGGCAATCTCCGGCTAAAGCTTCTCCTTCTCGGTGGAGCAAATCTCTCACAAGAGCACTCTTCCTCTTTACAAGATGGAGTTAGAATTAGGAGGAAGAGAATTGTCTTGGGAGCTTTGGGCAAGATTCAGAAGGTTTACAATGAGTATCAATAACCTACTCAATGCCCCAAAGCTCCCCTTAAATAAGAGGAAAGAGTTGATCATCAATCAACTCAAACCCTGACACCAGTCGACTGGTGCTAGCCGTTAGGCAACACCAACGGCTCTCTTTAGAGCCCGTTTTCTGCCAACGGTCATGTACCAGTCGACTGGTCTTAGGACCAGTCGACTGGTCCCCTTAGTTGACAAGCACAGAATGCTTCTGTGCATTCTGTGAAGCTGGATCAGTCGACTGGTCCCATGACCAGTCGACTGGTCCCAGTACATTCACTCCTCTCATCCTTTCCGGAGTTGCCTTTGAAGTCCTCTTCCTCGGCCTTCGTCCCTCAGATGCACCCGAGCCCGCGGCTCCTCTCCGTGCCATCCTTCACGCTGCCTTGAAGTCCACTTCCTTCGGCCCCACTCCATTGCTCCTCGTCCGCGCGGTCCCTCGGATGTCTTCCACACCATCCTTCACCGACTCAACGATCCGAGCCCTTGGATGAGCTTCCCACACTTGGCCGCACCAAGTTCTCATGTGTTCCACAAAGTCCTGCAAGACTCAAACACATATCAAATACATATGAAAGCCTAACTTAAACTCTTTGACACACACATCAAAACCTAGGTCGATTGCACCAACACCCTATGGTCAAGGAGCTGAAGTAACGTTCTCCGGCTGTTATCAGACCTCCCAATCGATCCGTTGATCGATTGGGACGTCGGATCGATCCGGGAATCGATTCAGCCGGCTACTGTACGCGGGACATAAATTGGATCGATCCAGTGATCGATCCAGCACGCTACTGTGCTCGGGACGATATTCTGGATCGATCGGCTGATCGATCCAGACTGACCGATCGATCCAGGGATCGATCCCCGAACCTTCTGTTCACGACAGAAATTGCTGGATCGATCGGATGATCGATCCAGAAACCTACTGTTCGCGGAGCAAGTTGCCCGATCGATCAGCTGATCGATTGGGACCCCCCAATCGATCCACCGATCGATTGGGGTGTCTGATTTCGCACTGAAACTCTGATTTCAGCACTGGTTCGTGCCAAAACCTCACACTACAACTAGCTAATGCATAATAAACACCCTAATAACATATGACTAGCAATCTACCTTGTTATAGTGCATGGTTCTTTAATTTCTAGCATTGAACAACTTAAAATGCATAAAAAGCAAAATACTGAAGTTCATAATTCTAAGCTAGAATGTTTAAGTCCCCTAAAGATCTTTGATTCCAGTTCCTGCCACACCCACCATCTTTGCATTGCCCTCCAGCTTCCTCTGTTAGTCCATCTTTCCTTTACCTTTATCTGCAGTATAAGGAAAAGTAGAATCTGTAAGCTTAAAGCTTAGTAAGAAACCATCTACCTCACAAAAACATGCATTCGGTGCAATATGGTTTTTAAAGCATGCTATTTGAAATTATGCACTGAACTTGCTAAGTCATGGTATATTGAAATCATAAAGCACAACACATGAGCATGGCATAAGCACTGATCATATCGTAGCAAGCAATAAAAGCACTGAACTGAACATAAGCTAAACTAACTGAAACTAAATCTGTCACTAGAAACAAACTCAACTAGCATAATTGATTTTGAGTTTTGAAATCTAATACATAATAGGTGAAAATACTAAACATGCTGTTGGGCCAGGCAACTGTACTTGCTGTGTGCGCATCCCTACTAGACCCGGGGTTGCAAGTCCCGAATTTAGCAGGGTTGTCTAGGCTATCTGAACCTAGGGACGACTGTGGGAGTCCAACCCAATGGATATCTAATCCAGTACAGTGCCACTGAAAATAAAATACTGATATCTATAGCTAACTGATATAACATGCTGTTTCTAGGTTATCTGAACCTAGAGCTAGGTTATCTGAACCTAGAGGCGACTGTGGGAGCCCACCCATTGGACCGTAGTCCCATAAAACTGAACTAAACTAATGTGCTGGTTTAAATGCCTCTAATGCATCTAACTGAGCTATTAAACATAACTGAGGTGGTATTTAGCTACACTAACATTTTACCGAACACTTGGTGTGCTCCAACTCTCTCCTCTAATGGGGAGATCACCTCTAGGCACCCGACAACGTCTAGAATCTCCAACTAAAGGGGAACAACGTGTCCGGCCCGTCTAGAGGTGTTCAACTAGATCCCTAAATCCTCGAGGAGGGTTAAAACACACCCTATGTGCCGAAAAACCTGCATATAGCTAAATCTAACAGTATGCAATCAAACGAAAGCTATTATACTGCAGGTGAGGGGTTTCTTACCTCTTGATCGTAATTTCTTACGATTCTATCCGCTAGAGTTCTGGTGGAGATGATCCTCTCGACGATCCGATCACGTCTTCGCGTTCCTCTCGCGGAGAAGAACCTCTTTTGTGTTGGAGTCGTCGCCGGAAGGTGAACCGAGGGCCCTTGGGGCTTGGGCGCCGAGAGAAGAGGAGGAGGAGGTGTGGGCGGCGGTGAAGTTTTGGAAGAGGAATAGGTCACGGTGAAAATAAAACCAAATAACTCTTCACCCTATTAATCTTCCTATTTAAATCAAGTGATTAATTCGGCCAACCCAACTATAAATATACATGATCCCCTTTCCTTTCAGCACGGCCCTGCTGGGTTCAACCGGTTACTAACATTATCCCGAAACCATAGGTCTCGGGTTCGATTCCCGCCTAAGCTATTTTGCGGTTCTAATTGTTTTTGCTACTTCCGCTACTCGGAAAATTCCGGAAAAATATCTAAAAATTCCAGAAAAATCATACTATATTCCTAAAACAGTTTTGAGAATTTTCGGGCGTTACAATCCCCCATACCTTATAAAAAGTTCGTCCCCGAACTTAAAACAATTCTGGGTACTTCTGTCTCATGCTGGCCTCTGTCTCCCAAGTCGCCTCTGCTGCTGTGTGATTTTGCCAGCTGACTTTGACTAATGGTACTTCCTTGTTCCGTAATTTCTTTACTGCTCGGTCTATTATCTGAATAGGCCGACTGTCATAGCTGAGATCATCACGGACCTGTACCAACTGGGGCTCAATCACCTGGGTGGCGTCTGGAATATGCTTCTTCAGCATGGAGACATGAAATACGTTGTGGACAGCTGACATCTCCTGAGGTAGCTCTAGTTCATATGCTACCTTGCTCACTCTCTTCGTGATACGGTATGGTCCCACATATCTGGGAGCTAGCTTGCCTTTCTTCCCAAAACGCATGACTCCCTTCATGGGGGCTACTCTGAGGAAAACTGTATCCTCAACTGAAAACTCTAGGGGTCTGCGTCGTGTATCAGCATAGCTTTTCTGGCGGCTCTGTGCTGTCTCTATCCTCTGGCGGATCTGCTGGATGGCTGCTGTGGTATCTGCCACTAGATCTGTCTGAATCTCTAGTTCCTTCTGTTCACCACTCTCATACCAACAGATTGGTGATCTGCACCTCCGCCCATAGAGTGCCTCATAAGGTGCCATGCCGATAGTGGCCTGATAACTGTTGTTGTATGCAAATTCTGCTAAACTCAGGTATTTGCACCAACTTCCCTTGAAGTCTAGGGCACACGCTCGGAGCATATCTTCGAGTACCTGATTTACTCGCTCCGTCTGGCCATCTGTCTGAGGATGGAATGCTGTGCTGAATTTCAATTTGGTGCCCAATGCTGACTGTACGCACTCCCAGAAGTGTGATGTGAATCTGCTGTCTCTGTCTGAAATGATGGTTCGTGGGACTCCATGTAGTCTGACGATCTCCTGGAGATACAACTGAGCTAGCTTCTCCATGGAGTAGGATATCTTGATAGCTAAAAAGTGGGCTGATTTAGTCAACCTGTCGACTATTACCCAGATGGCATCAAAACCATTCGTGGTTCTGGGTAGCCCCACTATGAAGTCCATCGAGATATCCTCCCACTTCCATTCTGGGATCTGTATAGGCTGCAGAACTCCTCCTGGTCGCTGATGTTCTGCCTTGACCCTCTGACAGGTGAGGCAGATGCTAACATATCTGGCGATGTCTCGCTTCATCCCGGGCCACCAAAAACGTTTCTTCAGGTCTTGATACATTTTGGTGGAGCCTGGATGCATCGCATAGGGAGTCCTGTGAGCCTCATCTAAAATCTGTCTTCGTAGTCCCTCCTGATCTGGAACACAGAGTCTATCACCAAAATACAACACCCCGCTATCGGACACTCTGAATTCTCTACTTTCTGATTCTGTTAGCCCTTGCTTGATTTTCTGAATTTCAGGGTCCTTATCCTGAGCTGACTGAATATCACCAAGCAAGGTAGACTCTAAGGTCATAGTAGAGAGCTGTCCGACGATGAGTTCGAGACCAAAATCCGCGATCTCCTTCTGTAGGGGTGGTGACATGGCTGCTAGAGATAATAAAGTAGCGCTGGATTTTCTGCTAAGGGCATCTGCTACCTTATTGGCTTTCCCTGGGTGGTAGAGGATGTCTATGTCATAATCTTTGACTAGCTCTAGCCACCTGCGCTGTCGCATATTCAGATCCTTCTGAGTGAAGAAGTACTTCAGACTTTGATGATCTGTATACACTCTGCACTGAGCTCCATACAAGTAATGTCTCCAAATTTTGAGAGCGAACACTACTGCTGCAAGCTCAAGATCATGAGTAGGGTAGTTCTTCTCATAATCCTTGAGTTGTCTGGAGGCATAGGCGATCACCTTGCCATCTTGCATCAGCACTGCTCCTAATCCCAATTTAGAGGCGTCACTATATATATCGAAGCTGTCTGTATTTTCTGGCAGTGTCAGAATAGGTGCACTAGTCAATCTCCTCTTGAGTTCGATGAAGCTGTTCTCGCAGTCCTCTGTCCACTGAAATTTCTTGTTCTTCCTGGTGAGAGCTGTCAGTGGGGAGGCTATCCTGGAGAAGTCCTCCACAAATTTCCTGTAATATCCTGCTAATCCCAGAAAGCTCCCGATCTCGTTCTTGGTCTCCTCCAGTTACTTACCGCTTCTATCTTGCTGGGATCTACCATAATACCATCCTTTGAGATGACGTGACCCAGGAAGGACACCCGATTTAGCCAAAACTCACACTTCGTGAACTTGGCGTATAGTTGATTCTGAAGGGTCTGCAATACTAGTTTCATGTGCTCGAGTGTTCTTCCTGAGTTCCCGAGTAGATAAGGATGTCATCGATAAACACAATAACAAACTTATCTAAATACTCCCAATACCCTGCTCATAAGATCCATGAATGTAGTTGGAGCATTTGTCACGCCAAAGGCATGACTACGAACTCGTAATGTCCGTATCGGGTCCTTGTCTTTGGTATATCACCCTCCTTGACTCGACTTGGTGATATCCCGATCCGAGGTCAATCTTAGAGAACACCGCTGCTCCTTTTAACTGGTCGAACATGTCATCTATTCGGGAAGAGGATACCTGTTCTTGATCGTGACTGATTGTGCTCGTAGTCTATACATAGCCGCATGCTTCCATCCTTCTTCTTCACGAATAGCAGGCGTTCCCCATGGTGAGTGACTAGGCGTATGAAGCCCTTGTCAAGTAGCTCCTGTAGCTGCTCTTTCTGTTCTGCTGGAGCCATGCGGTAGGGCGCTTTGGAAATAGGGTTGGTGCCGGGGAAGATCTCTATCTCAAATTCAATCTCCCTGACTGGTGCTAGGCCTGGTAACTCTTCAGGGAAGACTGCTGGGTAGTCACATACAACTCGGACCTCTGCTAGCTGTTGATCCTCGTCCTGGCTGGTAGTGACTACATGTGCTAGGTACCCCGCACATCCCGAATCCATCAACTTCTGTGCCTTCATAGCTGAGAGAAATTTTCTGGCTTTCCTCTTTGGTTCTCCGATGTACTCGAACTGTGCTTCTGCTTCGGGTTGGAATACGACTTTCTGTTTATGGAACTCTATGGAAGCACCGTATTTGATCAGAAAGTCCATCCCAAGGATAACGTCGTAGTCAGTCATTTCCAGCAGAATCAGATCACAGAAGAGCTCCCTGTCTGCTATAATGACTGGCACTGCTCTGAGCCAGTGCGTCGATGCCATGACCTCTCCTGAAGGTAGTGCCGTCAGAAACTGACCACTGAGTACTTCTGGGGGTACTTCTAATTTCTCAGAGAACACCCTGGCTATATATGAATGGGTTGCCCAGTATCAAATGCTAATCTGACCTGTGACGACTGTCGAGGCATTTGCTACGTCCTCTCTGGTGAGTGAGTAGATCCTCGCATTCGCCATAGCTGGAGGGGCTTCTAATCGGCCCTGGCTGATGAGTGGACCTTCTAAAGCGGCCTGCATCTGATGTAACTGAGCTGGCTGGCCTGCATACTGGATCTGCTGTGGCTGAGGAAGACCGGTCTTGTTCGGGCACTGCTTGGCCATGTGCCCTTCTTGTCCACATTCAAAGCATCCTCGTGTGCCCTTGCGACAAACCCCTGGGTGGAATCTCCCACAAGTGGCACACTTTGGATAACTGGGTCGCTTGCTAGATGGCCCTCCTTTTGAGTCACTCCCTGATTTGCGCTTGCTGTTGGAGTTCCCTTTCCAGTTAGAGCTGTGGCCTTGCTGTTTTTGAGTGTGAGAGTTTCCTTGGCCCTTGGACTCTGAGGAGACTTGCTTCTGCTGCCTCATGCTGTTCTGGTAATGCTCTGTGGTCAAGGCACTGCTCACCAATTCCTCTGTGGTTTGTGGCCTATGTATGCCACCAGCCATGTTTACTGCTATCTCTGGCCTCAGCATCTTGAGCATCAACCTGATCCGTTCCTTTTCTGTGCTGACTAGCTTTGGGCACAGACGGGCCAACCTGTTGAATTTCTTCACGGCTTCCTCAACTGATAGGTTGCCCTGACGAAACTCAGTGAACTCGTCATAGTGGCGATTTGTAACCCGCATATGAAAGAACTCCTCAAAGAATTCCTTCTCAAAGTCAGCCCATGTCATCTGGTTCACTGGGCGCTTCGTTCTGATTCTTTCCCACCACATGCGTGCGTCTCCTGTCAGGCAGAAGGAGGCACACTTCACCTTCTCGTGTTCCGGCCAGTCCAGAAGCTCCATCGTGCTCTCCAGTGTCTTGAATCATGCTTGTGCATCCCATGGTTCACTAGTGCCTGAGAAGTTCTCTGGCTTGACTCGCTGCCACTGGATCAGATAGACTTCCTTTCTTGGCTCATCTGCTGGGGCTACTGGTGCTGGTGCTGGTGCTGGTGCTGTAGGCTGAGCTGGTGGAACCTCTAAGACTACCGGAGTCGTCAAATTCGATTCCGGGGTGACTGTGGGGGTGTTCTGCTGATTAGCCTTTAAGGTGGCTATCTCCTGTTGCTGGGGCTCAGTAGCTAGTGCCCTTCTAGCTGGGCGTCCTCGTGCCATTTCTAAAGACATGGAGAACATAGGTATAACTAACACTATCACAATTATCTAACTACTGATATCATGTTTAAACTATCACGTACTAACAAGCAGTAGGTATATAAACATGAACTGTAATAATAACAAGAAGCATAAATGAAGTAGATGTGTTCTTACTTGGAAGCTGTAGGCACAATGCTGATGTGTGTGTAGGAAGTATGGAACACTGCTCTGATACCACTATGTAACGACCCGCCTTCTAGGTACTAAGCTGTAAGGCCGATCGCTACAGTTATGCTGTGCTAACTGTGCGGAAAACTGATCTAATTTAAATTTTAGTTGCTAATTGATAACTGTTCCTGGTTCTACATGTACTGAAGGATGTAATCTAAAGTATACCTAACATATACTACATCCCCTATGGTCAAGGAGCTGAAGTAACGTTCTCCGGCTGTTATCAGACCTCCCAATCGATCCGTTGATCGATTGGGACGTCGGATCGATCCGGGAATCGATTCAGCCGGCTACTGTACGCGGGACATAAATTGGATCGATCCAGTGATCGATCCAGCACGCTACTGTGCTCGGGACGATATTCTGGATCGATCGCGATCGATCCAGTGATCGATCCCCGAACCTTCTGTTCGCGATAGAAATTGCTGGATCGATCGGATGATCGATCCAGCTGTTCGCGGAGCAAGTTGCCCGATCGATCAGCTGATCGATTGGGACCCCCCAATCGATCCACCGATCGATTGGGGTGTCTGATTTCGCACTGAAACTCTGATTTCAGCACTGGTTCGTGCCAAAACCTCACACTACAACTAGCTAATGCATAATAAACACCCTAATAACATATGACTAGCAATCTACCTTGTTATAGTGCATGGTTCTTTAATTTCTAGCATTGAACAACTTAAAATGCATAAAAAGCAAAATACTGAAGTTCATAATTCTAAGCTAGAATGTTTAAGTCCCCTAAAGATCTTTGATTCCAGTTCCGGCCACACACACCATCTTTGCATTGCCCTCCAACTTCCTCTGTTAGTCCATCTTTCCTTTACCTTTATCTGCAGTATAAGGAAAAGTAGAATCTGTAAGCTTAAAGCTTAGTAAGAAACCATCTACCTCACAAAAACATGCATTCGGTGCAATATGGTTTTTAAAGCATGCTATTTGAAATTATGCACTGAACTTGCTAAGTCATGGTATATTGAAATCATAAAGCACAACACATGAGCATGGCATAAGCACTGATCATATCGTAGCAAGCAATAAAAGCACTGAACTGAACATAAGCTAAACTAATTGAAACTAAATCTGTCACTAGAAACAAACTCAACTAGCATAATTGATTTTGAGTTTTGAAATCTAATACATAATAGGTGAAAATACTAAACATGTTGTTGGGGCCCTGGTGTGCGCGCATCCCTACTAGACCCGGGTTGCAAGTCCCGAATTTAGCAGGTTGTCTAGGCTATCTGAACCTAGGGACGATGGGAGTCCAACCCAATGGATATTTAATCAAGTACAGTGCCACTGAAAATAAAATACTATAGCTAAGTCTTCTAATATTGCTGTTTCTAGGTTATCGAACCTAGAGCTAGGTTATCTGAACCTAGAGGCGATCATGGAGCCCACCCATTGGACCGTAGTCCCAGAAAACGGAACTAAACTAATGTGCTGGGTTAAATGCCTCTAATGCGTCTAACGGAGCTATTAAACATAACGGGGGGGGGATTTAGCTACACTAACATTTTACCGAACACTTGGTGTGCTCCAACTCTCTCCTCTAATGGGGAGATCACCTCTAGGCACCCGACAACGTCTAGAATCTCCAACTAAAGGGGAACAACGTGTCCGGCCCGTCTAGAGGTGTTCAACTAGATCCCTAAATCCTCGAGGAGGGTTAAAACACACCCTATGTGCCGAAAAACCTGCATATAGCTAAATCTAACAGTATGCAATCAAACGAAAGCTATTATACTGCAGGTGAGGGGTTTCTTACCTCTTGATCGTAATTTCTTACGATTCTATCCGCTAGAGTTCTGGTGGAGATGATCCTCTCGACGATCCGATCACGTCTTCGCGTTCCTCTCGCGGAGAAGAACCTCTTTTGTGTTGGAGTCGTCGCCGGAAGGTGAACCGAGGGCCCTTGGGGCTTGGGCGCCGAGAGAAGAGGAGGAGGAGGTGTGGGCGGCGGTGAAGTTTTGGAAGAGGAATAGGTCACGGTGAAAATAAAACCAAATAACTCTTCACCCTATTAATCTTCCTATTTAAATCAAGTGATTAATTCGGCCAACCCAACTATAAATATACATGATCCCCTTTCCTTTCAGCACGGCCCTGCTGGGTTCAACCGGTTACTAACATTATCCCGAAACCATAGGTCTCGGGTTCGATTCCCGCCTAAGCTATTTTACGGTTCTAATTGTTTTTGCTACTTCCGCTACTCGAAAAATTCCAGAAAAATATCTAAAAATTCCAGAAAAATCATACTATATTCCTAAAACAGTTTTGAGAATTTTCGGGCGTTACACCATCGACCCGTTTGGACTTTGTGCCAGCTATCCGGTCGGCCCGTCGACCTAGCTGGGCTTTGTGATAGACATCCGGTCAGTCCGTCGACCTGTCTCGACTTCTCCTGTACACTCGGTCAGAGTGTTAGATCAACAACAAAACTAACTTAACCTATTTTATGATTCATTAAAACCTGGGTTAGACCGTTAGTGTTAACTGCACCAAAAGTTTATGCTTGAACATATGTTGTTACTTTTGCTTGGACTCTAGGACTTTAAAACTTAAAGAGGTTTTTGGCATTAAGTGGGAGTGAAGTTAAATATCTTTGAAAGTTAAAATATTCATTTTCAAACTTTCAAATTAAAAAGTATTTAAAAAAAACAATTTTTATTATTTTTTTTATTTTTAAACAAAATTATTTTTAAGCTATAGTATTGTTATCAAAGTTTTTTTTTTTTTTTTTTTTTTGACTAAGTAAGGTTTTTTTTTGTAATTAACTAAGCTTTTTATGAAAATCCTTTTAAATCTAAGTACTTAACTGAGCTTTTATCTACATCTTTTAAGCTAAGTATTTAACTAAATTCTTGACAAAGTTTTTATACGTATTTATTTTTGAACACATTTCTAATTTTCAAGATTTAAAGTATTTTTGACTTAGCTAAGTGTTTTTCAAAATAATAATTTTCAAAACTTAAGTTTATCTAAGTTTGTTTTAAATGCTAAGTCATTTTGAAAGTTAAAATCTAGCTAAGGTTTTGATAAACCCCAAATCACTTTCAAAGCTTATAAATTTGTTGAGTTTGTAAATTAAAAACTACTTCTCTCTGTTTAAGTTTTTTTGATATATGACAAAAGAGAAGAGAAAAGTGAAAGTTAAATAATTAAAAAGTGAATAAGTGATTAAGGAGGAGCTACAACAAGTTGTGCTAAATATTACATCTTTTAATTGCACTTAATATTGAATCTCGATATTGTATCTTTTTAACTTGTACGTATTTATTTTCTTATAAATCAAGTTATGTTTAAATTATGGTTTACTTAACTTTGAATTTTATTGTCATAATAAAAAAAAGGGAGATTGTTGGTGCAGGAAGTATCCGATGATCGAACATGAGTTTTGATAAATGACAAAGAGTTCAAAATTAAGGTTATTTGTGGTCTAATAAGTTTGAATGAGGTTGCAGGAAAGTCCTAAGTTGTCTTAGGCAAAAGTTCTAGTAGATTCTAGGCAGGTGGAAAACCCTAGGGAATGGTAACCCTAGGTCCCTGGGGGCAATAACCTTGGGTGGTAGAAAGTCCTAGCTGCAGTTAAGCAGGTGGAAAACCTTAGGGGGTGGCAACCATAGGTCCTAGGGGTGGTAACCCTAGGCTGAGGAAAACCCTAGGAGGTGGTAACCCTAGGTCTTAAGGGGTGGTAATCGTAGGCAGAAAGTCCAGTCAGTCTGGAGGACCGATCTGGCAACAGGTAAACTCTCTTGAGAGGAGTAGGTGAGGACGCGTTCCCCAGCGAGGGAATAGTAGGCGTCAGTTCGACCTAGGATTTCCGGAGGAAATCTAAAGTCAGAACCGAACAGTCTAAAGACTGTCAAATGCTTTATTATTCATGTCTATATTATGCTAATTTTGTTTTGCAGGGTATGGTTGGTTTCTTGGACTAACGTATTTTGCAGAAAGCGAATTTGACAATTTTTGTCTCGGATGAACAGTGCTCAAGGCGCCTCCATGGGGCTGGAAGGTGCCTTGAGCATGCTGGTCAAAGGATCCGCGCGGCAACAAGCGAAGGCACCTTCAAAGGACTTGAAGGCGCCTTGGACAGCTGATGGAAGGCGCCTTCCATGGAGCTTGAAGGCGCCTTAGAGTGGATAATCAACGACCGCAGCAGAGCATATCGACGACCGAGATTTAAGGGGATAAGACTTCGCTGAAGGCGCCTTCCATGGAGGTTGAAGGCGCCTCAGCAAGCTATTTAAGCCGGTCTCGAGCATATGCATGAAAAGAAAAAAAAAACTTGCAATCCTTCTTTCGTGTGCTGCTCAAAAAACGATCCGACAAAGTCGTAACTCGACTCTGACCACGGAAAGCCTTAATTTCTCCTTCCTTATTTGTCTGTATACTTTTAATTAGTGCATTAATATTATAATTTAAAGTTGTTATTTTTCGAAGCTATAGTGATTGTCCATCGAAAGCATTCTTACGTGCGGGCCTTGGAGTAAGAGTTACCACATGTTCCGAACCAAGTAAATTCTTAGTATTCTCAATTGATTTCTATTTATTCCATTATGTATTTACTCAAAACGAAAATAAAAACCATGAATATTATCCACCCTCCTCTAGCACTTTTGAATCATACAATAACAACCCAATGAGTTGACAGAAGAATAAGCATCGGATGATCATGTAGTAGATGATGCGGTAAGGATAAGTTTCAAAAAGCTGGTGGAGATGAAGTCAAAATTGCTAACGTGGAAGATGACGTGAACGAAAGGTGGGCTTCGAACATATGATGTGGCAGAGGATAAGATCCAGAATGTTGACATGGCAAGTTATCAGGCGACCTGAAGGTGAGTGGGAGCTTGGACTGATATGGTCAACAAATGAATCTGGAGGGGAAGCGTGGATTTTATAGGTTGACCGGAACCATTGATCGGTTGATCAAACTGAACTGATCAGTGAATGGAACGGGATAAGTTGTTGATCGATCAACCGAATGAGCTTGTTCGGTTGACCCAAAAAAGTCTATAAAAACATACTTTGAAACTCAGATCAATCAATCATCAATCAAAGCATTCAAGAAATCAATTCTCTCCCAAGTTCTGTTCCAGTTCCTTTCATTCCGTCGAGCTCCAAAACTCTATTTGTGTAACTTTTATTTTTGCTGCATTTCATTTTGTGAGATACAATGGCTATTTACTGTAATCTCTCCTTGATTGTAAAAAGTTTCTCCACTTCTAAATTTGTTTAGGGAAGAAGAAGATTTCAAGGTATTTCGTGGGTGATCCATCTAACTGGACGTAGACCTTATATTAGTAATCTTGTAGGATTGTGAATCAAATAAACCATTGTGTATGTTGTTTTCACTCACGGTGATTATCAAACCAAAATATATCCCTATTGGAAGATAATGAAAATATATCAGAATCTATCATATAGTCTGGGCATGCTAATTTATCAGCTGTGCTCTATCCCGATAATATTGAGCACGTTGAAAAATCACTGATCGTTTATAATAATACAACATGCAATATAAAATTAATTTTACTTGTAACATTATAAATGACCAACCCTACATTCCAAAGTTCATTCAATTCGACAATTAGAGGTTGCAAGAAAACATCAATCTTCTCTTTAAAATTGGTTGGATCAGGAATTAACAGAAGGAACATAAATTCATCTTTCATGTACATCCATAGTGATAAATTGTATGGTGTTAATATAACTGACCAAGATGAATATTGTTGTCCTAACTAATCAAATGACTAAAATCCATCTATGGAAAATCCTAATCTGACATTACATGGTTCCATTACAAAGGAAGAAAATACAGTATCAAGATATTTTCATGTAGGGGAATCACAAAGATGACACATAATACCTTCTTTGTGCTTATGTTCATGATGCCACATCATATGACAAACTGTAGCGGGAGATGCATACAAGCATTAAAGTTTAGCAGTTAAAGGAAAGTAATACATCACTTTCCAAACAATATTTTTCCTTTTCTTTCTTGATATGCAAAACGATGTTTATAATGAGGGTGAGTACAAATTTTTCATTCAATCAAATCGGTGTCTTCATTCCAAAATATCATGTAGTTGTTTATACAACAATCAATCTTCTTTATAGGCAAACCTAAACCTCTAACCAATTTATTTGTACTGTAAAAATTATCAGTCATTATGTTATCAATATAAAGTAATTTTAACATCAATTAACATATGTCATCATAACATTTTTCTAAAAAATAATGTTCTATTTTCATATTCAATAACGTTGAAGTAGTTGATAGTTGAGAATGACCAGAGAGAATATCATCCCACACTTCTCTTTCACTAGCCTTTAACATTTCATATAGTTACTGATATTCAGGTGTTGATATTTCATCTATATTGGAATAATCAACTGTAGCATTCATCGCATCGTGAACCATTGATTGCATTGAAACATCATTAGTTGATGATTTAGGTACATTAAAAGTTGTGACAAATGATGAATCACTAGAAGGTCAATTGGTTCATACAAATAACGTTATCCGTAACAATACCAATTGTAGTAATTTGACACAAAACTATTTCTATATATATGTACTTTCATGGTATCTTTATTATGGAAGACTCTATTTTTACATTTCGAATGATTACACGGGAATCATAACTCGACATCATTCATATATTCTGGATGACTCTTAACAAAGTTCACAAAATCTTCAACTTTAGAAATAAATCATCTCTAATAAATCCATTTTCTAATCGATTGTACATCCAAACTTTGTTCATAGACATTATCATCTAATGAGAATAAAATTTAAAATGCTATTAAACTTATACAATTTGATTTAAGTTTAAATAAAGCAATCAAACATAATATAGCGTGGGTAATTTTTATTTAACAACCTAATATATTAGATCAGACATAATATTCACTTTTTTATTGAACATTCAACTTAGGTAACCACATGAAACTTAGATTATTTTTTTATATATATTTCAAATCAGACAAAAAACATAGATTTCATATCAGATAAATAACAAACAATGTTATCCTTTAAAGCACATCTAAATTCAACCATATAAAATAACTAAAAATTACTATTAATTAAATTATACCTGAAAATGAGTAGTCTAGCCAAAGAACAACAGCAAATGCAGTATACTACACAAAAACCAAAAAATAGTAAAATTTAATCACAAACAAACATAACAAAAGAGTTTGCGGCGAATCAAGCTTGTAGTCACGAGTTTGAGACAGGGCGAGCTAATGGTCAAACACGCTGTTAGCAGTCGTTACCGATGCATTAGTCGCTGTCACAGTCATTGCCAGCAGCCACCAGCTTCATGCTGGTGGCCAGACACGGCACCAACACACGGCCGATGATCGGACACGCCGCGAACACACGACTGGCGGCCGGACACGTCGCCAACACCCAGTTGGCGGCCGAACATGGCAACAACCGCGTGCTAGCGGTTGGAAATGTCGCCAACCGCGTGCTAGCGGCCGGACACACGACTACCCACATGCTGGTGGGCGGAAATGCCGCCAGTCATTTGCTGGCAGGCAAAAACACCGCCAGCCGCGTGTTGGCGGGCGGAAACACTAGCAACCATCAAAGATCGGGAAAAGGAGGGGAAAAACGAGGGAAGGAGATTACCTGGAGTTGCTGAAGAGAAGACACGCGCGTGTGACAGGAAAGAAGGGCACGGGTATCCTAATAATTTTGGGATTCTCGACGGAATCTTATTTTCATCGGGAATTCCCGACAGAATTCTATGATTTTTTTTTATTATTGTCAAATTTAATTTTCATAGATAATATCAAATAAATACAGATAGAATAATATTCCACAAGTTTATTTTATCGATAAAGCTTTCTTAATTTCTATCTTTCTATCTGATTTCGTATTTTGAAAAAGAAATAAAAAAAAAATACAAGCGGCGTATTCATCCCCCACTCTACTGTCGTAAAACCAATTCATAACATCTATAATTATGATTCAATGTAAATCAACCATGTGACCTTAAAATTCTGAACGTGGAATTAAAATCTTATTTATAATAGTCAGTTTCATTCTTATTTTTTTCTAATATAAAACTAATTCGCCAATCATATTAGAATCAATTTAAATTATTTATTTTTTTTACTTTTTTAATACTTTATATGCAAGTCGTCCCTATATCCTATCCAAATTTTATTCCTCGTCCTTCCAACATGCATCATCTTTGGTGAACGTCTGGAAGGCTTGCACATTTTATTTTTTTATTTTTATTTTTATCTTTGTCCGAACCATTTGTATTTATTCTCTGATAAATACTATCGCACTTCAATTTTGTTTTATCTTTGAATAAAATTGTATAATGGCTGCAAATAGATGAAGAAATAATTTTTCTTCGGCAATTGACCAAAGAAGGTCTAAGCACGCATTTTAAATTATGGATTTTTTTTAAAGACAAACTGATTTTTAAATTTTATAAAGGGATAGGGATCGGACCGCCTGTCCTGATCCGCTTCTGGATCAGGACAAGTGGATAGGTTGGAGGTGATGGCTTCAAGATGTATTTCTTTTCTATTTTATCCCTTTTATTAACCACTATGTATTGGATTTCTGAAATATCATTATTGTGTTGTTGTATTTCAAATAATATCACAATGTGGTGTATTTTAAAACCTAAGATCACTTTGATATTTTATAAATTTTAAAATTAATATCATTATGTTGTTAACTGACAATGATTTTTAAAATATAGCACCATATTATTATTATTTTTTAAAATTCAATATTCTTTGAACATAGAACCTTAGTAATTGACAGGAAGAATAAAATAAAAAATAAATACATTCTTTAATTTTTTTTATCATGTATCTAAATTTTACAATCTAATTAATTTTAGAATAGACAGTCTTATCTCATATTCTACCCATTAAATAAATTCAAGAAGTACAGTAACTTCCGATATGATATCCCAATTTTATTAATAGTTAAATCATTGTAAAATTGAATTAGGATGGCTTAACAAAGCATCGTATTTTTTTTACCAGTGTAGTAAGTCTTGGCGGGCAGAAATACGGCATTTGAAAATTTTACAAATTAGATATGTTTTTTTTTTAATTTTCATAATTTTAAATGCACCATTCAATTATTGATATTTCATTTTTTAGAAAAAAAAAAGAAAGAGAGAACAAACTCATTTAAAACACTACAAAATGCCGTATCAGATAATGCCACGCTTAACACAGTGGCACATCAAGGCACATCGAATCTATCTACGAAACGCAACAATAATTGCAACCAGTTCAGTGTCCGTATCCATCATGAAACCGACAGTTACGATGATGGCCATGTCCCGACGTACCATTTCCAAACAAGTCCTCCGTCTTTTATGATAATTAAACACAAACAGTGAGACCGTCCCGCATGCTCATCCTTTCAACTACCTGAGGGTAAATTATTAACGATAACCACATGAAATCTTTTGACTCTCTCCCTCCCTCCCTTCCTCCCTTTGCCCACTACTTTACTTTATTTATCCCACCGTCTACTGTCTAGAATAAAGAATGAAGCACCAGCAAGAGACCTCGTCTTTACTCCACTGAGTCAAAGTCCTCACCGTTGAACCATCACTAATCAAAATAAAAGTAGGTTAATTTATTATTAAATTGTAATTACTCAGAAGTGGCCTGATCCCTCAACTCCACTTAATGAATCCCAAACATCGACAGCTGTGCAATAGGTTAAATAAGTATCTTTCATAGACTCTAGAGATCTCTGCGACATTTTACGGAGTGTCCTGTCAAGATATCCTGGTGATTGGGTGATAATACAGCCGCCGGGTGGCCAATCGGCAAGGAGGCGACGGCAGTCAAACGCGGCAGCCGCCTCCAATCGAAATTTATCGTCTCACTCATTGCGTACACAGTGCGCGCCACGTAACCAACCGAATCTTGATGGATCTCCATCCACTCACTCGCTCGATTCAATCTCCTGCGCTCTCGTTCCGTGACAAATGCTGCACCCTTACCCTCTTCTCCTCGCCTCTGCAGACGGATTTGATCTCTCTCTCCATGCACCTGCTTCTCCTACTTCTCTTCCTATGCTTCCTCGCCGGAGGCAATTCTACCACCGGCGACGAAGAGATCCGCGCTCTCTTGGAGTTGAGGGAATCTCTGTTCGCTGACAATAATGTCACCTTCCGATCTTGGCGCGCCGGGCAATCCTCCTGCAGCTTCTACGGAATCAAATGCGATTCCGCCGGCTTCGTAGCCGAGGTTGATCTCACCAGGGCTGGTGTCTCTGGAGTCGTCTCTTTTGCTTCTCTCTGCCGTCTCCCTCACCTCTCCGTTCTCTCTCTCGGCTCCAACTCCCTCTCCGGCACCATCTCCCTCGACCTCCGTAACTGCACCCGCCTCGTCCGCCTCGACCTTGCAGGCAACGCCCTCGCTGGGGAAGTCCCTGACTTGGCCGCTCTGTCACAACTCCAAGTCTTGAACCTCTCCCGCAACCACCTCGGCGGCGCCTTACCGTTGGCCTCGCTCGCCAATTTGACCGCGCTGCGAGCGCTTGGACTCTCGGGAAACGCCTTCGACCCCGGCCCCTTTCCGGAGGTGGTCACCACCTTGCCCAACCTCGAATGGCTCTCCCTCTATGCTTCCAAGATCCTCGGAGCGATCCCGCCGTCGATTGGGAACATGACAGAGCTCGTTGACCTCGAGCTCTTCTCGAATTACCTCACAGGCGAGATTCCGTCCGAGATCACGAGACTCTCAAAGGTGAAGACGCTGGAGCTCTACAACAATTCGCTTTCCGGGAGGTTCCCGGCCGGGTTTGGGAATCTCTCCCGGTTGGCCTACTTCGATGCGTCTAGAAACCAGCTGGAGGGCGATCTCTCGGAGCTACGAAGATTGGATAACCTCGTGTCGCTCCAACTGTACATGAACGAATTTTCGGGCGAGGTGCCGCCGGAGTTCGGGGAGTTCCGATACCTTACTAACTTATCTCTCTACATGAACAGACTCTCTGGGCCGCTTCCACATAATCTCGGGAGCTGGGCGGCGTTCTACTTCATCGACGTGTCGACCAATTTCCTTACCGGCAGGATCCCGCCAGACATGTGCAAGGGGAGCACGATGATGGCGTTACTGATGCTAGAGAATAACTTCACCGGCGAGATCCCAGCGAGCTACGCCAATTGCTCTTCTTTGGTCCGGTTCCGGGTGAGCAATAATTCACTCTCCGGCGTGGTTCCGGCCGGCCTCTGGAGCCTTCCCAAATTGAATATACTCGACCTTGCAAGCAACACATTCGAAGGATCGATCAGCGCGGATATTGGCCACGCCAAGTCTCTGTATCAGCTGTTTCTCAACAAGAACAAATTCTCTGGCGAGTTACCGACAGAGATCGGAGAGGCGACGTCGATAGTCAACATGGATCTGTCGTACAACCAATTCTCCGGCATGATTCCGTTAAACATTGGCGACCTCAAGAATCTCCAAAGTATTAATTTTGGATACAACGCCTTCTCTAGCAAAATCCCAGATTCAGTCGGATCGTGTGCTTCATTGAACTCGATCAACCTTACCGTGAACAACCTCACTGGGCCAATCCCGGTGACCCTCGGCGAACTCACGCGACTTAACTCGCTGGATCTCTCGAACAACCAGCTCTCCGGTGAGATACCGGCGAGCCTCGCCACGCTAAAGCTATCTGCTCTCGACCTCTCCAATAATCGACTGGCCGGCGCAATACCTGCGGCGCTCTCCATCTCCGCTTATAACGGTAGCTTCAACGAGAACCCAGGACTCTGCGTCGGCGGCCGCGGCACCACCAACAGTCTCAGCTCTGTCAGGCGCTGCTCCACGGTTAAGATGCGCTACTCGGAGGAATTCCGCAATACCGTGACATCCTTCTTGGCCGTAGTCGCCGTTATCCTTGTCTGCGTCGGCCTCTACATCGTGCTATGGAACTGGAAGCGCCGTGCCGATGGTAGCGGCATCGTGAGCACCATAAAAAAGGACCTTTCTTGGGACCTGAAATCGTTCCGCGTACTGGCGTTCGACGAGCAAGAGATCCTCGACGCGATTAAGCCGGAGAACGTCATCGGGAAGGGCGGATCAGGCGAGGTGTACCGAGTAGAGCTGGCGAACGGAGAGGTGGTGGCGGTGAAGCACATAATGCACGACCCCTTGAGGGATACGAAGGAACGGAGCTCGGCATCGTTGATCGGGGGTTCTGGGCGCGGGAAGCGGTTCTCAGCGGCGAGGGAGTTCGAAGCAGAGGTGGCGACGTTGAGCACAGTGCGCCACACCAACGTGGTGAAGCTCTACTGCAGCATAACAAGCGAGGAGTCCAGCCTACTGGTGTACGAGTACTTGCGCAACGGGAGCCTCTGGGACCGGCTCCACATGGCGGCTCCGTCGCCATGGAAGACAGTGGAATTGGGGTGGACGGAGAGGTTGGAAATCGCCTTGGGGGCGGCGAGGGGGCTGGAGTACCTGCACCACGGCTGGGACCGCCCCATCCTCCACCGGGACATCAAGTCCAGCAACATCCTGCTCGACGACCGCTTCAAGCCGTGCATCGCCGACTTCGGGCTCTCCAAGGTGCTTCACTCCGGCGGCGACGCATCATCCACGCACGTCATCGCGGGCACGCACGGCTACATTGCCCCAGGTGACGATCTCTCTCTCAATCCATCTTCCAATCGTGGTGGTCGATGGGGGAATTAATCAATGCACTCGAATGGTTCGCAGAGTATGCTTACACGTGGAAGGTGAACGAGAAGAGCGACGTGTATAGCTTCGCGGTGGTGCTGATGGAGCTGGTGACGGGAAGACGGCCGGTAGAGGAGGAGTTCGAGGAGAGCAAGGACATTGTGAAGTGGGTGTCGAAGAGGGTCGGCAGCAAGGCAGGGGTGATGAGTCTGGTGGACGGACGGATCCCGGAGTGGGCCAAATCGGAGGCCGTGAAGGTGCTGAGGGTAGCGGTGATGTGCACGGCGGCAATCCCGGCGATGCGTCCGTCGATGAGGACGGTGGTGCAGATGCTAGAGGAGGCCGGCAAAAGCCGAGCTTTAGAGGCAGGGAATTGTCGCCGGAAGGAAGCTAGTCAGAAACTGAAGATGTAAACGGGAGTTACATGGAGCGAATAAGACATTTCCTCTGTTCTGAATCTTATTATGCCACTAAGTCCAAATATAATTAATCCTAAATATATATAGTTAATCTTCTGGATAATAGTACTTGATATGGATTATAATAAGAGGACTTAAGAGATGATACGATGATCAAAGTTAAATGGACATGACGGGTTAAAGTCAAGTGGACATAACGATTAAAGTTAAAGGAGTACATTTCCCCATCTTGCTTGGATTAACTGCATAGTGTTAAGGCTCACCGAATTAGCTTGGTCAGCTTCCAAGCTTGTGAAAAAAAAGTCGACCGACTCTTGAGCCGATCGAACATAAGAGATCTAGTACTTTACCCTTCAACTCAAGAGACAGCGTGCCTAGTAACTCAATAGCCGATCGAGTTTAAGGACGACTACCTTTACAGACTGATCAAAATGATCGGTCCACCTCACATTTTTGGCCAGCCATAGACCTGGCCGAAGGCAGGGTCAAACTCCTTACTCTGTATGAGCCTCTCTACATACGCTCGATTGACTTGATCATCGATTAGTCCTAAAGGTATTTGATCAATAACAGAGCCGGACGGATTTATATGATTCCATACCCATTTCTTCTATGCATAAATATAAGATAGCTTTATAAATTCAGTTAGAATGCCAAGGGCACTTTACATACAAGTTATTATATACTAGTTAGACAAAGGCTGATAGAGCCTAAGGTACTTTGGCTCAAATGCCGACTAAACCTCTTAAAACACAGTTTCATTTCTCCAAAATCCCATTGTACGTCCGGTTGGACAAAAGACCAATCTGGCCTAAGACACTTATCTTCATATTGCTGCTCGGACATATCTATAAAATACATAGGTTACCAGATGGATTTCTAGTACACCCAAGGTACTATATTATTTTCTAAACGGATTTCTACATAGCCTTCTATAAATAACAAGACATCTTAATGCGAGGATGTGCATAAAGACGGTCGACCTTATAGGTTGGCCTGGACATACTCAGCCGACAACATAATCAGATAATCCTAACAACTTGGCAAAATAACAACTATGTGTTAGAGAAAATTCTTTTAGAAACTTTTTCAGGAACAATCGTGTCTCTCATTAGCAGACCATTTATAATATCATATTCCTTCAGCAACTTCAGCAATAACAAATGCAGCGGAACAAAAAAATTTTCTTTACTTGTTTAAAACAGAGTTATGCAGCGGAAAAGTAAAAGACTCAGTTCGGTTACTTGGTTCAAAGGCTAAGTCGACTCCTACTCCAAGGCCTGCGATCCTTGACCGCACCGATGGATAATCCACTAAAACCCTTCTTTTCGAAATCCTCAGAAAAAAGCAGATCGTACAAATGCAAATAAAAGATAGTAACAGACTACTATCTGTTGGTGCGGTTAACACTAACGGTCTAACTCAAGTTTTGATTGATGAAAAAATAGGTTAAGTTAGTTTCGTCGTTAACTAACACTCTGATCGAGTGTGCAGGAGAAGCCTAGACAGGTCGACGGGCTGACCTGATGTCTGACATAAAGCCCAGCTAGGTTGACAAACTGATCGGATAGTTGGCACGAAGTCCAAACGAGTCGATGGGCTGACCAGACGTTTGACACGAAGTCCAGCTAGGTTGACGGACTTACCGGATAGCTGGCACGAAGCCTAGATGGGTCGAAGGGTTGACCGGACGTCTGGCAGGTAAGTGTAGGTAAGTCACTAGAGGGGAGTGACTGTGAGGACGCATTCCCGGGAAGGGAACTTAGGCGCCGATCCGACTTAGAACTATTTTAGAACTCTAAGTCGAGATCCTGACTAGATTTCGGTCTCGGATAGACAGAATCTAATTAATATTCTGTTTAATTTTAAACTGTGCTAATACTCTGTGTTCCAGGATATATCTTATATTTGTCTCCGGACTAACGTTTTCTTGCAGGAAGGAATCTGCTGGAAGATGAGGATCCGGGCGCCCAGGATGGTTCCGGGCGCCCAGAGGTGAACTTTTATCCACAACATCATCTCGCCATGCGGAGCACCCTGGTTGGCTCGGCTATGTCATATTCAGGGCGCCCTGGAGGTTCCAGGTGCCCTGAACCTCCTATATAAGGAGGGTTAAGGCTGAAGCTCCAACAATAACTCATGATTCGCTCTCTGGTGCTCCTGCGATGCTGCGAAGACAGTCTGACAATGTTCTGTTTCTTTTCATTCTTCTTTTTGTCAGTATTGTTTTTCTTTCATTAGCTTTCGTGTACTTTAAGTTGTAAATAATTTTGAATTGCTAGTGAATTACCCATCGAAAGTACCCTTGTGTGCGAGCCTTTGAGTAGGAGTCGACACAGGCTCCGAACCAAGTAAAAATTACTTGTGTCATTTCTTTTTGCTTTACTCTTTCCGCTGCATATTCTCGATAATTTCTTTTAATCGATATTCACCCCCCCTCCCCCCCTCTATCGAACGCTTACGATCCAACAAGTGGTATCAGAGTAGGTACCGCTCTGATTTGGTGCAACCACCAATTAGACAAGGGGTGAAACTAGTTTTTTTTTTCTCTTTTCTTTCTTTCTTCGACTTTCAGATTTTCATAATTTTCCAAACTGGTACTATTACCTTTTTGGAAACCTTTTTCGTCGCAATCAATCTGAATTAGTGCAACACTAATTCAGTTTTTAAATTATTTCTATTTTATCCCGCACTACTAATCCAAGACCTAGTCTGGAACCTTTTTGTCTTTTTCTTTACTTGTGTGCAGGTTGTCTCAAATTGAAGGCTTCAGCACAGTATGTCCTCTCCTGTTCAACGGGGATGATTTTCCGTACTGGAAGAAGCGGATGAAGGTGTATCTAAAGACGGATTTTGACCAATGGTTCAGCGTCACCAGAGGCTACAAGACGTCAGTCGACAACTCCGGAATCCCACTGGACCCAGAATAGTGGACTCCGAATATGAAGAAGAAAGCTTCAACGGAATTAAAAGCACTCAACGCGCTCCAGTGCGGGCTGACGAAGGAAGAATTGAACCGGGCAGGACCGCACCAGAACACAAAGGAATTGTGGGAGAAACTGGTCGAACTACACGAAGGGACAAGCGACGCCAAGGTAACGAAGTGCGATCTATTATTATATAAGTTATTTAATATTAAAATGTAGGAAGGAGAAACGGTGAGTCATCTTCACAAGAGAATTAAAGATATCCTCAACGGACTCCATGCGATAGGACACCAGATGGAAAACCGAGATCTAATCAAGTACGCGTTAAACGCTTTTCCACGCAACACTTTGTGGGCATCTATCGTGGATGCTTACAAAATTTCGAAAACTTTATCCAAATTAAAATTAGATGAATTATTTTGTGAGTTAGAGTTACATGAGCAGACTAACGTTGGATCCGAGAAAGGTGTTTCCTTATTTGTAGGTTCCTCTAAGGGGAAATCTAAAAACAAGCCTGAACTCGAAGAAGAGTCTGATCAGGAGATTGAAGATGAAGAGTACCTGGTGAACCTGGTAAGGAAAATGTTCACCAGGAGAAAGAAGAGCTTCAACAAGAAGGACCTGCAGAAGATCAACTCCCTCGAACCAAAGAACGTAACATGCTTCGGATGCAACAAGAAGGGCCACTACAAGAACGAGTGCCCAAAACTGAAGAGCGACAAGACAAAGACATCCAAGAAGAAGGCTCTCAAAGCGAATTGGGACGACTCTTCCTCAAACAAATCGGAGGTCGAAGATCAGAAGCACCAGATCCACCTCGCACTGATGGCCCTCGAAGAAGAATCGGAAGACGGGTCCGAACCCGAATCGAGCCACGAGTCCGTACTCGTTTCTGAAGGTCCTGACGAGGTAAATTTTAATCTAAATAGATTTTTTTTAAAAATTATTTCATGTCTGAATAGTAAATTAGTTAAATTAGAAAAAGAAAATAAATTGCTCCTTGAGGAAAATCAAAACCTCAAGGAACAAATCAAAAATTCAAATCCAACTCAAGATCTAACACTTGAGGAGGAGAATTTATCATTAAAAATAGAAATTAACAAATTAAAAGAAATGTTAGAAAAATTTACAACTAGATCTAAAAATTTAGATCTAATTTTAAATAATCAAAAGGCAATCTACAACAAAACCAGGCTTGGCTATAAGTCAAGTTCGAATAAAACATTTAAATCATTAATAACTCAACACAAACAATCAAGTAAAGCTTGGGTTCCGAAAACGTGCTTAACCACGCAAGTAGGACTTAACCAATACTGCATACCCAAAGAAAAAAATATATTATGTAAAATCAAATAAATCAATTCAAAAATCAAAATACAAACCTAGACCAACAAATTCAAAATATAAATATTTTAAACCCCACCAAGACTTAGAATATCATCAAGTAAATTATAACTATAAAAAGAATAGACATAAACCATGAACTAAAAATAAAAAATAAAGGCCAATAATTCAGGGGGATGCTCCAGAATAGCTGACACCTCCAAAACTAACCTACCCAACAGAGTAACCCAAACTAACCTACCCGGTAGGGTAATTAGGACTAATTAGAAAGGGACCAAGTTTAACTTGACCTATGGTATTAGTGAAGTTTTGGATGATAGTACGTTAGGGAAACTTAGTCTATGTATGTCTAGGAAGATATGACTTCGACCTGGTGCATTTGGCTAAATGGAATTGACCGAAGCTACCCTTTATGGATCATAACCAGTTAGACCAAGGTTTTGTATTAAGTTCAGTGGATAGGACTATTTGGAAAATCTCGAAGGCATGGTTACTCTAATGATGTCCAAGTGACTCACCATAGCCCAGAAGTTTATCCTAACAATGTCTATTTGTTGAACCCAAAACTAAACCTGAATCTAACACAGAGTTAAACCAAACCCTAAAACTGAACCAAATCCATCTCACAAAATCATAGGATTCCCTGATTGAAAACGTAAATTGGGTAAGATGACTAAGGACTCAATTAAATTAAATTAAAAATTAAATCAAATTAAATTAAAATTCTTTTTAAAAAAACTTTAAAAATTTATTTTAAAAATTTTTTCAAAAACTTTAAAAAATTATTTTAAAAATTCTTTCAAAAACTTTAAAAAATTATTTTAAAAAAGTCTTTCAAAAACTTTAAAAATTCTTTTAAAAACTTTAAAAATTATTTTAATTTTTTTAAAAAAAACTTTAAAAATTATTTTAAAAATTCTTTCAAAAACTTTCAAAATTATTTTAAAAATTCTTTAAAAACTTTAAAAATTATTTTAAAAATTCTTTAAACATTATTTTAAAAACTTTAAAAATTCATTCAAAAACTTTAAAAATTATTTTAAAAAACTCTAAAAATTATTTTAAAAATTTTTAAAAAAAATTATTTTAAAATTAACTTAAAATTCATTTTAAATTAACTTAAAATTTTTAAAATCAACTTAAGATTTATTTTAAAACTAACCTAAAAATTTAGTTCTGGTCAATAATAATAATAACTTAAAATTTATCAGCCTGAACTTAGACTAATTTTAGTTCCTACCTATTGTAGAAAATCAAGTGGATTTTGGACAGTCATTACTCCAAACATATGACTTGAGATCACACCAAATTCACCCAACTTACTTACAAAAGCTTAGGAACAGTTGCCTTTAGAAATAATGGCAAACTCAAGGTAATTGGTATAGGTAACATTGAGCTAAAATTTGACTTTATTATTACAAATGTCTTACTTGTTGAAAATTTCAAATATAATCTCCTAAGTATCAGCCAATTGTGTGACACTAGGTATAAGGTTAGGTTCTTATTTACGGAATGCTTAATCAAACACCTAGATAATCCCACGAAGTCTAAAAGGGTTTAGAAAAGACAACATCTATGCAATTAACTTAACCACTTCTTCAATTAAGTGTTATTTAGCACAAAAAGAAGAAACTTGGTTATGACATAGAAGAATGTCACACACAAATTTCAGAAATATAAGCAGATTAAATGGATTAGTTAGAGGCTTACCAAAATTACCTAACTTAGACTCAACCTTATGTAATGCTTGTCAACAAGACAAACAAACAAAATCTACCCACAAACCAATTAATCAATCTCAAACTAATTCAATAATAGAACTTTTACATCTAGACCTGTTTGACTCCCATGGGGTCAAATCAATAAATGGTAGTTTATATTGTCTAGTAATAATAGATGACTATTCTAGGTTCACTTGGGTAAAATTCTTAAAAATAAGGATGAAACCTTTGAAATTTTTACAAACTTTTGTAAACAAGTTGAAAACGAAAAAGATCTTAAAAGTAAGAGAATTAGAAGTGATAATGGGGGAGAATTTAAAAATCATAACTTTAATAAATTTTGTCTTGAAAATGACTATCATCACAAATTTTCGTGCCCTAAAACTCTTTAACAAAATGGGATTGTAGAAAGAAAAAAAATAAAACTTTACTTGAAGCCTCTAGAACTATGTTAAATGAATATAATCTTCCCAAATATTTTTGGACAGAAACTGTTAGTACAGCTTGCTACGTGCAAAATAGAACAACCCTAAATAAAATACATAATAAAACCTTTTTTAAAGTTTATTATAATAAACAACCAAATATAAAATATTTTAAAGTATTTGGGTGCCCAGCCTTTATCTTAAACACAAGGGAACATTTAGGAAAATTTACTTCTAAAGTAGAAAATGAAATTTTTGTGGGATATTCACTCAACAGTAGGGGATACAGAATATATAATAAGGTTACATTAAGAATTGAAGAAACCACCAATGTAAAATTTGAGGAATCCAAACCAAACTTAGATCAAACCCAACTTCAGCCAATTGAGTTCATTCAAAGTAATAGTAATCAAGAAGGAACTAATTAAGACTTAAATCATGAAGAGGAAGAAAGAACTCAAGAAAATCAACCTCTTAGAACCATAAGAGTCAACCCAAACCATCCAACTGACCAAATAATTAGTGATCCAGACCTAAGGGTTCAGACTAGGTCATCCTTTAGAAACCTAAGTCAAAATTTTTAAATTTAAAAAATCGAACCTAAAACCATAGCTGAATCCTTACTTGACCCAGACTGGGTCATAGTTATACAGGAGGAACTAACTCAATTTGAGCGAAATGAAGTTTGGGATTTAGTACCACCACCCAAAAATAAAAAAGTAATAGAAACAAAATGGGTATTTAGAAATAAACTAAGTGAAACTGGGAAAATTACTAGAAATAAAGCTAGGCTAGTTGCTAAAGGGTTTAGTCAAGTAGAAGGACTTGACTATGATGAAACTTATGCCTCAGTAGCTAGATTAGAGTCCATTAGAATATTACTTAGTTATGCAACCCATAAAGGGTTCAGATTGTATCAAATGGACGTTAAATCTACCTTCCTAAATGGATTAATAAAAGAAGAAGTCTATGTAGGAAAACCACCTGGATTTGAAAGTTTAGAACATCCTGGCTATGTATTTAAATTAAAGAAAGCTTTATATGGACTTAAGCAAGCACCTAGGGCATGGTATGAAAGGCTAACTTCTTACCTAATATCCAAAGGGTTCAACCAATGCCAAATTGACCCAACCGTATTTGTTAAGTTAATAAACGAGGATATTTTTATAGCCCAAATCTATGTAGATGATATAATTTTTGGTTCAACTAACTCAGAATTTTTAGATGAATTTACAAATCTAATGGAACAAGAATTTGAAATGAGTCTAGTAGGCAAATTAACTTACTTTTTAGGATTACAAATCAAACAAAAAAATGAAGGTAATTATATTTATCAACAAAAATACACTAAAGAATTACTTAAAAAATTTAGAATGGAAAATACTAAAGAAATAAAAATACCTATGGCAGTAAACACAATCCTAGATGACGATGCCAATGGAAAACTAGTTGACTTAAAATACTATAGGAGTGCCATAGGTAGCCTACTATACTTAACTGCAAGTCGACCCGATATCTTATTTGCAGTTAGTATGTGTGTTAGATACCAAACCTGTGCTAAAGAATCACATTTGACTCAAGTCAAAAGAATCTTTAGATACCTTAAAGGAACAACAAATGTAGGTATTTGGTATCCTAGAACTAATAATTTTGAATTAATTGGGTATTCTGACTCAGATTATGCTGGGTGCAAACTAGACCGTAAAAGCACAAGCGGTGGATGTCAACTACTAGGTCCATCACTTGTTAGCTGGTTCAGTAGAAAGCAACACTGTGTTGCTCTATCTACAACTGAGTCAGAATATATAGCCATAGGAGAATGCGTTGCATAACTATTATGGATGATGCACACTTTAAAAGATTTTAACTTAAACCTTACAAAAGTAAAAGTATTAATTGACAATATTAGTTCAATTAATTTAACAAAAAATCCAATGTATCATTCCAGAACCAAACACATTGAAATTAGACATCACTTTATCAGGGATCATGTCATTAAAGGAGACATTGAACTCAAGTACATTGAGTCAAAAATCTAATTTAGCTGACATATTTACTAAACCCCTCACTGAAAGTGAGTTTAGCAATTCACGCAGAAAATTAGGGATTTGTTTAATAGATTAGAAATTTTAAAATTATTTTCAAAAAATGGTTATTTTCAAATTCTAAGGTAAAATGCTTTTATGTTTTCAAAATTTCCTATTTTTAGAATTTCAAAAATAGTTTTAGCCTTAAACTAGGACAATCCCTTAGAAAGCATGTTCCCTTAGGGCTAGTACTTGAGCATCTCACCAACACCCTAGGATTCCCTTGCTTGTGATTGCCAAATATAGAAAGGGGTGAGATGCATAGGCAAATTGCCTGGACTTAAGATGCTTATGTTAGTGCATCGATATAAGTTTGAGTGTTAAATACCAAACAGATATTAATCAAATTAAGTCATTCAGTGTAGTCAAATACTAACTGATGCTTAAACTTAACTTGACTAACCAAGTGAAAGCTGTTATCCTCTAATAGTTAGTAAATAACTAACTGGTTAGACAGATTTTTGTAATGTCAGGTTCAGGGGAGGTTAATTATTTTTATACTTATTTTAAAATTAATTTTTTGAAAAATACCTCTTTTTAAAATCAAGTCAAACCTAAGTGTTTTAAAAATTTCTTTGGATTTTTCAAAATTAGTTTTGAAAGTTAAAATCATTTTTGAAAATGTTTTTAAACATTTCAAATTCAATTTTGAAAATGACAACTTCTAAACTTAGTCTTTAATTTTAAACCCTCCAAACTTATGTAAAAAGTTGATATTGAAACTTGGATTCTTCATTTTGAAAATTATGGTATTGTATTCTACTTAACTTTAAAAACATATTTTTTGAAAATTGGAGGTTATAGACTCAGAGTTGAAAATAAATTTTACTTAGTTAAATTTTACAAACTCAAACTCGATTTTACTTAGTTTTAAAAAAAAGAAACTTGACTTGTAAATTGAACTTAACTCTAATATTTTTTTAGAAAGATTAAGTTAAAATTACAATTATCTTTAAAGTTAAATGTAGCTACTTTTTGAAAAAGATAAGAGTTAAAAACTTAAATTCTATGTTTTTAACTTAAACTCCCCTAAGATGATCTAACTTACATTTCTAAATATTTTTTCCTTGCATTTTTCTACAAGCTGTTCAATGTTAATTTTTTGATGAATGTCAAAGGGGGAGGGTTAGGTGGTTAAGTCAGTTAAAATAGCAAAAATAACAAAATTTAAAAAGCTTACTTAACAACCTTATGCTTGTTTTTTACTTGCATATTTTTCACTAACTTAACCAGGTTGTCATTGCATCAAAAAGGGGGAGATTGTTGGTGTGGTTAGCATTAATGGTCTAACTGAAGTTTTGATGAATGACAAAATAGGTTAAGTTAGTTTCGTTGTTATTTAACACTCTGATCGAGTGTGCAGGAGAAGCCCAGACAGGTCGACAGGCTGACCTGATGTTTGGCACGAAGCCCAACTAGGTCGACGAGCAGACTGGATAGCTGGCACGAAATCCAAACGGGTTGGCGGGCTGACCAGACATTTGGCACAAAGTCCAGCTAGGTCGACGGGCTAACTGGATAGCTGGCACGAAGCCCAGACGGGTCGAAGGTCTAGCCGAACGTCTGGCCGGTAAGTGAAGGTAAGTCACTGGAGGGGAGTGACTGTGAGGACGCTGTAACGACCACCCTTCTTACTACTACTACACTCTAAGGATGACCGTTACTTAACTACTAACTCTACTTAACCGGTATGATTAAAAATCACATGGAAACCCTACCGAAAAATTTCGACAAAGTCTCCCTTGTACCGGTGACCATAAACCAAGATACAAGCATAGTATACATCAGCCACAGGCGGCTGGAACATTTATCAAACACCCACGCAGTTAAATAAGTATCAAACACACAAATATCTACTTACTAAACTGAACTCATCCTACATGCAATCTAAACAGAATAATCCCAATGACATGAACTTAAAATACAACTCAAATGTTTACAATAACTAAAATGCGGAAACTAAAATCAAAACTTCTTTCCTAGTCCCAAGGCTTCCATAGTCCTGGCATCACACATCCTTCGAACACCTCCTTGTCGCCTTCCTTTCTATATCTTTTCCTTTCCTGTATCTGCAGTAAGAGGAAGTGCAATCTATAAGCAAAATTTGCTTAGTAAGCGCTATCTAACTCACAAAATCACGAATGTGCATGTATACGAAAAGAACTAGAAACCATATGCTCTAAAAAGAAATAAAGCATAAACATAACTGCTCATGTCAAACTAATAGCAAAGAAAAGTTAAGGAATCTACTCATGTAATTCTAATAGCTAATCATGCTGCTCATCTAATAGGTAAACATGAAAAACTACTCATCTACTAGATAAACATGGTAGAATAAAGAACTAAATTTACTGATTTTTAGAACTATATGAAACTTATTTCATTTGTTCTAAACTTAATCTTTGATACTTTATGTTTATGTAAAACTCATTTTACTTGTTCAAAAACTTATACTTATAATACTTCAAAATAATAATCAACTTCTTCTTGGGCCCGGCAACTGTGCTTTTACTTTTGTAACGACCCGACCCATTTGGCGGCCCATTTGGCGACCCTCGGGTCGTCGATCGTCGACCGTCGGCCTTGCCGTTACTACTAGGTTATCTAAACCTAGGGACGACTATGGGAGCCCAGCCCAAGGACAGAGAGTCCAGTACAGTGCCACTGATAAAAGTAAAATACTTGTTATCTTTTAATACTTCTAATATATAATGCCTCGGCATTTTCTTTAGCACCTTGTGTGCCAAAATCCCTAAAGTCTTGACTTTGGGATCTACTTAAGGCCTTGGCCTTTTTCTTTCTTTTCTTTATCTTTCTTATATTTTTCTTAAACTCTTAAAAAGAATATAGGCATGCTACAACAGAATTAAATCAAAGGAAAGAAAATTTGACTTCTATAAGCATGCTATATCAGAGACAAATCAAAGGAAAGCATATCTAACTTCTTCAAACATGCTACAACAGGTTTAAAACAAAGGAAAACAATTCTAAAATCTTTAAGCATGCTAAAATGAAAGCTGTTCAGATTTGTTATAATGCAAAGGAAACCCAAAACTGCAATGTGAACTGACATAGCTGTTCCTATTCATTGGAGCTACATAAACTTGAAATCTGCATGCATTAAAACTAATAATGAAGGATCTATATCAAAACTAAGCAATGGAAATGTTAACAGCACAAAACCACTCTACTGCATGCTCGTTAAAAGGCCTATTCCTACACATGGCAGCAAAGAAGAAAATCAAATACTAGGATGTTTCATGCTCTCATTTCCAAATCTAAACAACTAAATCTGGTCTTTTGGCAGCAAGCTTCAAAATAAACCAAACCTAATTCTGTTCATGTTATTCTAATAGCAAGGAGAAATATTATAATTCAATACTGCTCATGCTATTCTAGTAATAAAGAAACTATGCATGCTTAATTAATAACAAATAGAAGTTGTACATGCTCATTAAATAACCCAACAAAAGATCTATAACTACTTAGAAGGGGAAATTTAAACTCTGAACCATTTCCTGCCCACTGTCTAGCAACAAAAGCCCAATCCTGCAGGGTTACATATAATCTGATCATGCCCACTAAGGTAGCAAGGAAAAACCTAAATTCGAGATGCTGATCATAGGGCTGTAAAATGGAATACTAATCATAAGTGCTGTGAAATAAAATGTTAACAACAAGGGCTGTAGAATCTACAGAACGCGCTTGATCTACAAACATGTTTGCTCTACAAAAATAACAGCACGCTTCAAGAGAAAAATCTTCTTCACAGAATGCTTCAACAAAACCAAAGAAAGACTCAAGAATCCGAAAACTAGGGAAACAATTCCCCTTGGAACTATAGCATGGCAGGAAACCAAAAAGCAAGGAAAAGAAGACTAATTCCCTATCCTATACAACCTTTCCCTTCTCCGTTCCCTTTTTGAGGCTCGCGGCAACAAGCCCTAAACCCAAAAAACTTCACAGCAAACTCGAATTGCAAGGAAACACCAACTGAAATAAAAATCCCGGAACTACTCTTACTGCAGGTGAGTGAGCAACTTACCTTACTGTTCTTGAGCTTACTACCCAAGGAGAAAGGCAGCTCTAGGGTTTCCAAGATACTTGAGTTCCCGGTTCCTCCTCGTGCCCACAAGCTCTCCTCGACGAGAAGATCACAATGGTGTAGAAAACTCTTGGCTTTGATCCTAGGCCGGCTGCCGGAGACCAAAACCCAGCTCCTTCTTCGCTGTCGCCCGAGCAGAAGCGCCGCACGCAGACGGAATCGGGAGGAGGGAAAAGGATTAGGTTTAGGTCACGGGAAAATTAAGCCTTAAGTTTCTCTTTTAAATTCCCGGATTCCATTAACTTCCTTAAATAAAATTTCCTACCTTTTCTAAACAGAATCGGTGGCTGGATCACTTGGTCAGCCGGGATTTGACCGAGCCAAAGGCCGCAGGTTCAAATCCCCAGCCGAGCCTTTTATTCTCCTTTTATTCTGCTATTAACTATTTATTACTTAAATACAATTCGACCCTTATTTGATCAAGTAATAACTGCTAGCCCAGTTGGTTAGCCGGGTTTTGCTCGGGTCAGGGGTTGCCGGTTCAAGCCTCAGCTTGGACATTTTTTTGTCGAAACTTCTTTCATTTAGTAAAAATACCAAACGACCTCCAAAAATTGCATAAAAATATTCTATAAATTCCTAAAAATCTCTAGAATTTTTCTAAAGCATTTCTAGATTTTAATAAGGTCTTTTAGGACTCCAAATCATGAAATTTGGGGTGTTACAGACGTATTCCCGAGAAGGGAACTTAGGCGCCGATCTGACTTAGATCCATTTCGGAACTCTAAGTTGAGATCCTGACTAGATTCCGGTCTCAGAGAGACGAAATCTAATTAATATTCTGTTTAATTTTAAACTGTGCTAATACTCTATGTTGTAGGATATATCTTATATTTGCCTCCGGACTAACGTTTTCTTGCAGGAAAGAATCTGCTGGAAGATAAGGGTCAGGGTGCCCGGGATGGTTCCAGGCGCCCGGAGGTCCGGGCGCTCGGGAGGGACCCGGGCGCTCAGAGGTGAACTTTTATCCACAACGTCATCTCGCCACGCGGAGCACCCTGGTTGGCTCGGCTACGTCATATTCAGGGTGCCCTGGAGGTTCCATGTGCCCCGAACCTCCTATATAAGGAGGGTCAAGGATGAAGCTCCAACAACAACTCACGATTCGCTCTCTGGTGCTCCTGCGACGCTGCGAAGACAGTCTGACAACACTCTGTTTCTTTTCATTCTTCTTTTTGTCAGTATTGTTTTTCTTTCATTATCTTTTGTGTACTTTAAGTTGTAAATAATTTTGAATTGCTAGTGAATTGCCCATCGAAAGCACCCTTGTGTGCAGGCCTTGGAGTAAGAGTCGACACATGCTCCGAACCAAGTAAAAATTACTTGTGTCATTTCTTTTTGCTTTACTTTTTCTGCTACGTATTCTCGATAATTTTTTTAATTGATATTCACCCCCTATCGAACGTTTACGATCCAACACTATATTCTTTTAAATCGAATACAATGCAAGCTTTAAATAATTATACCGACAAGAGTAGAAGATGAAGCTCGATCGGCCGGATGGAGTTGCTTGCTTGAAGATGTGCAGAAGAATTGTAGCACGAGTAGTTTGTGCAGAGATGAACTTCGAATCAACCAGAATCCTTCTTCCAGTCTCAGACCTCGAGCTCTCTTTTATAAGAGTCATCAACGTTCGATCGACCGATCCTTACGTTTGGTCAACCGAACCAGCTCCCTTCCATCTTCGCTGAGATCTGATGCTGATTCGATCTTCGACATTTAATAACCATTAAGGGTCCGGTCGATCGATCCTTCTTTTCGGTCGACTGAACAGAATCCTTCCCTGTTCATCAAGATTTTTCGAGATTCGCACTTACTTCGCCTTTAATGTGATGATCGTTCGATCGACTGATCCATGTATTCAGTCGACTGATCAGCAAGCTTCCCTTCTTTGCTTATACTCAATCTGAATTATGCTGAGTCATCAGGGTTCGATCAACCGATCCTCTGGTTCGGTTGACCGATCAAGCTTTGATCGAACCCTACTCTGTTTGGTCTAAACTGATATCTGCTCTGAGTTGGCCTTGTTTGGTCAATCGATCATCTGGTTCGGTCGACCGATCAGGCCAAACCTGCAAAACAGTGTTAGACAATAATCCTGCAAAACAGATATTAGTACAGTAATAATATATCTAATACATGAGTAGTAATAATAGGCAGTTCAACTTTCTTGATCTCAACTTGGAAACCTTCCCTGTTTCTTCAGTTGGATCAGTGACCTTAGGTTGTTCCTTTCAGGAACACGACCTCATTGTCGCTCCTCCAGTTGCTTACCTCAACCTACCTGCCAAACATTGATGCTCCAGATTTGTTTGGACTTTGCCTGCTCAGTGCCTGATCACCTAATCTACTAAGACTTTTCCTGTAATATTACATTAGCCAACAATAATAATAGTAATACATAATACTACGGTGAACCTAAACTTAGATTTACCGAGATCTGCTGGTCTGGTCGACCGCACGCGGTCGACCATAGATCATCCGATCAACCTTGCTTGGAGTTCACTCCTCCAAGACTTCTCGCTACCTAAGATTATCTCCCCTTAGGATTTTCACCATCTGGCTTCACTCACCAGAACCTAAGGTTACCACCCCTTAGGATTTTCTCCACCTGACTTCACTCACCAGGACTCAGTATTCGGCTATCTAAGGATAAGGTCCTCCAGACCTATCGAATCCACCTGGCTTCCACGATATACTGAGATTTCCCTTGCCTAGCCTGCAACTAGGACTTCCCTTGCCTAACCACATTTAGGACTAGTTACTTGGTTGACTTCCCACCCTTGCCTAGCCACGACTAGGGCTTCCCATGATCAAGCTCAATTAAACATACTTAAATATATTTGTCGGACATTAAAACTTTGGAGGTTGATTGCACCAATAGTATCCACGCCGAGCTCCCCAAGACAACTCCTTAAGTGTAAGCCTCTCCTTCAGAAGTTATTGGCCACAAGCGAAGAATAAGATCAAGAGGAAGAAGAAGAGAAGCACACAAGGGAGAGTTTGGTGGTCACGATAACAAGAGGGAACGCCCTCTTGTTGGCGGTGGGAGAGAGAGGAAAGGGAGAGGAGGATTGAGTTTTCAAAAGTTAATCAACCAAATAATGAAACTTGTATCTAATTTTCTTCCAATTACATCTATATATAATCCTTTTTAATGAGTTGGATTAGAAAGCTCAAATCCAACCCATTATCCCTTAACTAAAAATTAGCCTATTAACCCCTTGGTTTGGTCACAACTAAACCAAGTTGGTTTATGACTAATTCATGATTAAACCAAATATGGTTCAACTCTATCGTAAGAGATGTAGCCCATCTGCGCTTCTATTATGACAAATATTTCTATATTTGTCTTATGTATGGTCCAACTAAACATTTATCTCTTGATCTAAGAATCCTATTATTTAACTTATTTTACGTCTTTTAGAGACTTGTTAGTGCATGTGATCCAATAGGTTCCTAGTTTATCTTGTCCGTCCATAATTAACTACTTAATTATAAAACGATCATGAGTGACACCTAGTAGTATATCATGATCCCCAATTAACCGATAAATTATAGTTGATCTTAGAACTAATTTTAAACCCTTCAGCAGCTACAGTGAGTCGTGCCTTATTTCTTTCACTCGTCTTATACCCACTTGGTTCATGACATAGTCTATATGTCTGCCCCCACTAGACTGATTACGCCACACCTAGCCCAAGTAATACTTCCTCATTTTATGAATTCAAATTATTTGCACATGTGTACAAGAGTCTCGTACTCTTAACATGTGATGCTTTGGTCAAAGACTTTGAGTAATAATCTTAATGAGTGGCTATAGGGTATACGTCTCATCGCAAGGAGTGGTGAATCCTCTGTGGGTTATCCAAATATCTTCAGGTATTTCGACTTATACCCAATCATCCCGGGTCCATACCTTAATGAGGTGCTTGCTTAAGATGTCAAAGTATAAGTCTCTATGACCAAGATGACTTGTATACCTCAAGTTGAAGGAAACTTGCACTCGAGCTACAGTAAGAGCTTCACAAACATATCCATATATATAGATAATCATATGAAGTCTTACAGTAAGTCACTCCAATGAATTAGTTACCATAACTAGCATCTACGTTTAATTCTCGACATCCCAATGTCTTCAGCTAGTGAAAAAATAACTTCTTGGCAAACCAAGGAGTATAACCCGTGCTAGTCTTACAGACTTGATATGTTCGAATGCATCAATTCGACGACTAGAGAAATTTTAATACGTTCAGAATTGCACATGTAGAGATAATCACTAGTTGTGATCCGATCATAATTTCTCTCATGCTATGAATTGTATTACGAACATTCAGTAAATAAGTTTAAGACAATCAAACATATAATATGCACTCAAATAGTGAATCTATATTTAGTAAAAACTATAAGGCGATTACCTTAGGATATCCCTTAAAATCTAACACCAAAGAAACACTCAGGGCCTATATCAAAAATCTCAATCAAGTGGCAATAAATGTTCCTATCGCCACCACTGAAATTTTGGTGAGCACATTTTCCCAGGGCATTGCCAATAATGATTTCTTCTGTTTCTTAGCAAGAAGACCTCCGAGGAACTTCGATAATCTACTGGATCGGGCGACCGAGTTTATCAATGTTGAGGAGGCACAACTCACCTAGAAGAAGGAAGTCACTGCATCAGCTACAATTCTCGCACTCAAATGTTAAACATTACCTGCTCTACCACATAGAGAACCCTAGACAGGTCCTCGGCCTCGACATCAAGAACCACGACCTCAGGTCGTGTAACATGTGGAGGCTGAGCGGAAAAGATATCTTGAGCCCCCTCGGGGAGCCCTGTTGTTGTGGTGCACATACCACTGGTCAGCTACCTATGACACTGAGGATTGCTATAGTCTAGCAAATCACTAAAACAATAATCAAAGATTCCGTCGACGTTCACCCAGTTTACTAGGAAAATTAATAAATATTTTTGGAAGAATGCATATGGAGCCTATTTTACAAGACATACTAGTGGTTATGAAGATACACATGGAAATAGGTGCAATTTAAAAATGTTTATACATGTTTTGGCATTTAAAGTTTCCTCCCTTAAATGATTATACGATATGAAAAATACATTTAATCAAATCTACTCAAGAGATCTTTCGAGAGTTTTCTGAGGAGTCGGTGATGATCTATGGCTTGCCAAGGTGAATCAGTTGATAGATATTCACCCTCCTATAGTTGTTGGGCGACCCCTTTGGCTGCATGGGAGAGCATTCTCGAAATGGATTGAGTGAATTTCTTACCAAATCCATCAAGAGACTCGAGATAAGCCCTCAGCCTGGCCTCAAAGTGATCGTCCTCCCCAGCCTTGTATGTTTCTAGCTCCACCTTGGTGGAGTCTAATTCAACTTGTAATGACCCCAGTAAGGTTACTTGTGTGTCCAACTTTCATTGTTGTTCTAGTATTACTTAGTCTTTGGAGGATAATTCAACGATTTGTTCAAGGGTTCCAAAAGCTTGAGAAGATCTTAGCTTCTCTAGCAAGACAATTTTTTTATTTAGGTCTGAAATGGCCTTGTCCTTCTTAGCCCTTTCTACTGGGAGCTGAGATTCGCTGGTTTGTAGTATGATTTCCAATCTGTTCTTGTCTATGTAGTAAGACTCTTCCAATGGTTGAGATTCCTTCAGAGCTTGCCTTATACTTGAGAGAAGCTCAGCCTGAGCTTTAACCTCTACTTGTAAGTTGGTTGTTTCAGTGCTTGGAGTGGATGCAGCAGATTATAATTCTTCTACTTGTTCCCTCAGGATTTTGTTAGCTAGCTCCAAGTGCACAGCCAGTTGGTTTAAATGCATCCTAGAAGCGTAAAACTGAAAAATAATGAGAAAAACAACAATGAGATTTTAATTCAAAAGGTATACCAAGTTAGGAGCTTACCCAGTAGTATTTTGAGCATGTTCATCTACACACGCTGACACTATGGACCCTTTTGACTACCCACACGCCTTCACCAAAGATTCGACTAATGAGCTATCTAGCTTCAGTATCCCGTATGTGGATGAGGCAGTGGTCCCTAGCCCTTGTTAATAGGGTAAGCCGTAGGATTGTTTGAAATGCTGATGAGGGCCAGTTGGAGAGTTGGGCTTTGAAAGAATGACAACCTCAGTCCTTGGTGACCTTGAATGAACGGATGAGGAAGGTTCTAGTACTATCCAAACCAGATAGAGGATGGTTCTGGTACTGTCCCGACTGGCTCAAGATTTTGTACGACTGCTGAGCGCGTGGGTGTAGGACCGGTCGACCTCATATCTAATGTTTGTTTAGAACTCCCTAAGGTTATAGGAGTGATCAAAGCCTATGGCAATGCTGGTCGAGTAGGTAAAGGGTCTATCGCTATCTCGACGGGATCAGAAGCCCACATGACATCACAAGATGTTGGTGTAATACTGGCTGACCTCATCATAGCAAGTCTATAGCTAGTCTGACAATGTTTCGATGGCTCATGCTCTTTTCCCCGAGTAGAAAGAGCCTCAGTTAGATCAACTAAATCTCACTTGTCTGGCGCCTGCTCAAGTAATCCTAGGGCTTCTGATTAGGGCCTCTTATGCTTGAGCACGAGTGGAGTTTCTGAGTCGAAAGAACTTGAAGAAGAAGTTTCTATGGGACGATAAATGGGTGGAAGGTAGCCAACAAAGGATGAGGCTTGATCGATTTTGCACTCATTTAGTAGGACTTAACCCCAGTCAGGTCAGAGCATCCTTCGTTACCCGAGTAGTTTTAAAGAGAAATGCCAGAGTAATAGCCTTCTCTGCAATAAATAAATAAATAAATACTGTGAGAGACACCAACATAAATAACTAAGGAGGAGAAAAATTTCGTACCGAAAGTAGTGCTTAACCCGAGGTCAATAGGAGTATGTCCAAAAACGTATAACAAACCCTCTATAGTTAGCTCAGGTAGACTAAACTTTCAACCTCTCAGCTTCTCTAAGGCCTGACACAAGGCCAGATCCATGCAAATGTTGCCTAAATCTGGGATAGGATGAAGGTGCTTCTGCCATGTCATTGGGCAAGACAAAGAAGTTGGGAGTCGAATGAAGAAGTATTTGTCTCTCCACTCATCCTGAGGCAGAATCCTGTCAAATAGAGGTGTCTTAGGACGTGTTGTGGGTGAAAATAGTGATGGAATAAGCGGGGAGACAAAGGGACGCCTAGTAGGCGAAAAGAAATAGTGGCACTACTAAGAATGTGAATAGAACTAGGGATGAGTTGATGAAGGGGAATCTGAAACTATCGGCTATTAGCGGCAAAGAAAGAATGAATAGGAAAGCAAAGCCCCGCTAAGACCTGTTCCTTAAAAATAACGACACTTTTTCTAGGAGGAAGGTAAGGACGATCTTGGCCCTCGGGTATGACTACATAGGTGGGAATCCCGTAATTAAAGCGGAGATCATCGACATCCACATCATGAAGGTTTGAAGAGCAGTGTGTATACCATGCACTATCTTTAGCCATTCGGAGAGAAGAGATGAAGAGCACAAAGAAGGTGAAGGCAATGAAGAAGAAAGAGAGGTAAAGGCGTTAAGGCCCTTAGGAATTTCTTATGAATCCTCTTAAGGGTTACTTTTTAAAACCTTTTTTGAGCAGAGCAATTGAATCATAACAATGAAAAGGCGGGCTAGGTTTTGGACTATAAGATGGTAAGATGAAATGACAAGTATCTGAAAAGGTGTACCCTGATATTAAGGAGAATGCACACGTGTTATCAATAGGAAGTGTGCATTTGTTACTGATATGATAGATACTTATCCTGAAGTAACAACGGAGTTACCAAAGTTGACTTTGATTTTTGTGCAAGCCTTTAGGGAAGCCTGGTTGCCCTTCAACTTGGTAGAGTTTTTATGGCGTGTTCAAAGGGATAATAATCAAACATCTGGCTGAATTTACTTCGGACTAGTTTTAAGCCTGAGCAGATTTAAGTTCGAATGAATTTAAGCCTGAATGGTTTCAAATTTTTCTTCTTTAACAATCATTGTTACAACTTGTCCGACCTTAAAGTTTAGACGAATTTGAGGCCAAGCAATTTCTAAAAATTGCTCAGTTATCATCACCTTAGTATAGTTCGTCCGGACGTTGGCTCGGATGGATGTTCGTGGTCCTTAGTCAATCACACACACTCAGAGAAAACAAAGGATACTAGACAACCAAACATTTGAGTAAAGACAAATGACAAATTTAACGAAAACTTAGTTGTATTTACTAGTGAATAGGAATATAAAGTTTTTCAATCAATCAAAAGGAGACATTGTTGGTGCGGGAAGCATCCGACGATCGAACTCGTATTTTGATAATGGCAAAGAATTCAAAGTTAAGGTGTTTTGTTTTCTAACAAGTCTACTTGAGCTTTTCAGGTAAGTCCTAGCTGTGGTTAGGCAAAGGGAAAACCCTAGGGGGCGATAACCCTAGGTGATAGGGGGTGGTAACCCTATGCGGAAAGTCTTGGCAGGTCGATGACTTCAGGCAAAAAGTCCTAGGGGGTGGTAACCCTAGGTGAAAAGTCCTGGTGTCGCGAACCAGGTGAAAGTCTGGACTAGCCGGGAAGTGGATGTCCAGCAGAAAGTCCGGAAGTATCAAGTGCTGAGCAAAAGTCTAGTCGATCTGGAGGATCGCACTAGCAACAGGTAAATCTCCTGAGTGGAGTAGGTGAGGACACGTTCCCCGTAGAGGGAACAGTAGGCGTCGGGTCGACCTAGGGTTTCCGGTTGGAAATCCGAAGTTAGACCCGGACAGTCCGGAGACTGTCATAAACATTCTTTTATTATTCATACTGTTATTTTGTGCTAATTTTGTGTTGCAGGATATTGTTTGGGACTAACATGTCTTGCAGGTACAAAATAAGGTAGTTTTCCCTCGGATGAACAGTGTCCGAGGCGCCTCCATGGAGCTTGGAGGCGCCTCGGGTGCAAAGGATGAGCTGGCTGCGAAGCACCATTGGAGGCGCCTTGAAGAAGGCAGAAGGCGCCTTGGAAGGCGCCTTGAGTGAGGTTTAAGGCGCCTTGAATGGATGAAGTTCGACCAGATCAGATTTGATCCACGCGGAAGACCAGGCAGCATGGAGGCGCCTTGAACAGCCTTCAAGGCACCTTGAACACCCTTTATAAGGGGGTTTTGACCAGCACTTCAGAACAACGAATATCAAGTGATCTCTCATCAACGTGCTGCTCCAAAAGACACTCCGAAGTGCTGCTACAAGTGGCCGACGACCCGAAGCTTCAGATTTAGCATTTCTTGTTGTCGGTATAATACTTATAGCTTTTAATTGTACTCATAATTGTAATCTTTTAATGAGCTTATAGTTGTTGCCCACCGGAAGCGATCAAGGATCACGGGCCTTCGAGTAGGAGTCGTCACAGGCTCCGAACGAAGTAAATCTCTGTGTCCTTCTGTTTGTGTTTGTTTGTTTTTAATTCCGCTGCTTTAATTACTCTAACATTGTTTTCGATTCCGATACGTATAAAATAGCCACGAGCGCTATTCACCCCCCCTCTAGCGCGTCTCGATCCAACAATTGGTATCAGAGCAGGGTCATTTTGAATCGGTGCAACCATTATTCAAGATAATTTTTTCGTGGCTTTTTGTTCGGAGTCGATTAGAATTTAGCCTCATAGCTATATTCTAATTCTTTTTCTCGAATCGATTTTTTTTGCTCAAAGTTGGTCAATTCCACTTGAGCCTGTTATTCTTTCTACTTCCTCCCGCACTACTAATCCAAGACACAGTCTTGGAATAGATCTTTTTGTTTTTGCTTAATTAGGTCTAAAATGACTCAACAAGAAGGATATAACACTGTTCGTCCCCCACTATTTTCCGGAGAAGACTTCGGATATTGGAAGGGGCGAATGGAGATATATCTGAAGATCCAGTTTGACACCGGGATGATAGTCAAAACAGGACTGCAACTACCAACTGATACAGACGGTAAGCCTACATCCTGCGAGAACTGGGAACCAGCGTTTATCAAAAAGGTGGAAGCCGATGCCAAAGCTACCTGCACCATCCAGTGCGGTCTTACCAAAGAAGAGCTCAACAGAGTCGGTCCATTCTCCTCCGCGAAGGAGCTTTGGGAGAAACTCATCGAACTTCACAAGGGCACCTCGGAAACCAAGGTAAGTAAGCGTGATTTATTACTGAATAGACTATACAATTTAAAAATGCAGGAAGGCGAGACGGCAAGCTCGTTACACGCTCGAATTCAAGATATTCTGAATTCCCTTCATGGAAACGGGCAGAAGATAGAAAACAGAGACATAATAAGGTATGCTCTTAACTCGTTTCCAAGGAGTATATTGTGGGCATCAATGGTAGATGTCTACAAGGTCTCCAAAGACTTATCTTCTTTAAAATTAGACGAATTATTTTCTGAATTTGAACTTCATGAACAAACTAATGCACAGCCATCCGAGAAGGGTATTGCCTTGGTTGCAGGTACGAGTCGAACACGGGAATCTAGAGTACGACGAAAAATTGAAACAGAATCAGAAGACGAATCCGACTCAGAAGATTCTGAGGATGAACTAACCAGTGAACTCGTAAACCTTGTGAAGAAGCTCTACAAGAAGAAGAAGGGCTTCAACAAGAAAGATCTGAAGAAGGCAATTCAGTCCAGGGAGGCCCAACCTAACTCAAAGGAGGCCAAAAAGCTAAGAAGAAAGAAGGCCCTGAAAGCAACCTGGGATGAATCTTCTTCAGAGGACGACGATGATGAAGCTGATCAAACAAGTCTACTCGCACTGATGGCCCGGGACCAGATCATCGAGAGCGAGTCAGAAGCTGAGTCCGTGCAAAGCCACGGATCCGCATCCATTTCAGAAGGGCCAGACTCCACTGTAAGCATTCCAAGGCTTAATAATTTAGTTAATTACTTACTTCGCAAACTAGCTAAATCAAACCTTAGGATTAAATCACTTCTAAAGGAAGTAGCCGTCCTTAAAGAAGTAACAAACACTAATTCTTTACCTAGTCAAGCTCAAACTAGAAATTCTACTCAAGTTCAAAAACTTGAGGAAGAAAACTCTAGTTTGAGAAATCAGGTAAAAGATTTAAAAAATACTTTAGAACGGTTTTCTCTGGGATCCAAGAATTTGGACCTAATTCTTGGAACACAAAGAGCCGTCTACAACAAAACTGGGCTGGGATACAAAAGTAAAAAGAAATATAAATCTTATTTATCCCTAATAAACAAACAAAGTAGTAAAACAGTCCAAGCATGGGTCCCCAAGTCCAAATTGATCAATCAAGTTGGAATTGGCAAATACTGGGTTCCGAAGGATCAAATACACTACCTTGATAGACCATATCGAGGCTGTGATCCAGGGAGATCTAAAAGAAAATCGATCTTAAAAATTTGAAATTCAAAATAAAAAATTCAAAATTAAATTCAAAATTAAATTAAAAATTCGAAATTAAATTAAAAATTCAAATTAAATTAAAAATTCGAAATTAAATTAAAAATTTGAAATTAAATTCAAAATTCAAAATTAAATTAAAAATTCAAATTAAATTAAAAATTTAAATTAAATTAAAAATTTGAAATTAAATTCAAAACTCAAAATTAAATTTAAAATTCAAAATTAAATTAAAAAAATTCAAAATTAAATTCAAAATTCAAAATTAAATTAAATTCAAAATTCAAAATTAAATTCAAAATAAAATTAAAAATTAAAAATTAAAAATTAAATTTTAAACTCTAAATTCAAAGTTCAAAATTAAAAATTCGAAATTAAATTATAAATTATAATTCAAAATTCAAAATTAAATTAAAAAATTGAAAAATAGATGGAGGATCCAAACTAGCTGGCACCTCCAACTGAACTACCCGACAGGGTAACTGAACCTAATTTACCCGAAATGGGTAAAACAAAAATAGATTACCCGGCAGGGTAATTAAGGTTAGATTAAAACGGGATAAGTACTGGTGAAGTTTTTGGATGATAGTACGTTAGGGAAGCTTGGACATCGCATGTCTAAGAAGATATGGGTTCGATCTGGTGCATTTGGCCAAGTGGAACTGACCGAAGCTACCCTTAAATGGGTCCTAACTAGTTAGACCAAGGATTAGTATTAAGTTCAATGGGTAGGACTATTTGGAAAACCTCGAAGGCATGGTTACTTTAATGAGTTCCTTGTGACTCACCATAGCCCAGAAGTCTATCCAAAGAATGCCTACTTGTTGAACCCAAAGCTAAACCTGAATCTAATACAAAGTTAAATCTTACCCTAAAATTCTTCATCTCACAAAAATTATAGGATTCCCTGATTGAAAATTTAGATCGAGTGAGATGACTAAGTAATTAAAATTATTCTTAAATTTCAAAATTATTTTAAATTTAAATTTCAAAATTATTTTAAAAACTTAAATTTCAAAATTATTTTAAACTTAAATTTCAAAATTATTTTAAACTTAAATTTCAAAATTATTTTAAACTTAAATTTCAAAATTATTCTTAAATTTCAAAATGATTTTAAACTTAAATTTCAAAATTATTTTAAACTTAAATTTCAAAATTATTCTTAAATTTCAAATTTTTTTTAAACTTAAATTTCAAAATTATTTTAAACTTAAATTTCAAAATTATTTTTTTTTTAAAAAAAACTTAAATTTCAAAATTATTGTAAACTTAAATTTCAGAATTATTTTTAAATTTCAAAATTATTAAACTTAAATTTCAAAATTATTTTAAAAACTTAAAATTCAAAATTATCCTTAATATTATTCCAAAGTTAACTAAATTATTCTTGTCAAAATTTAATTATATCATTTCAAAATGCTCAAAATAGGCTTAAATATTTGCTGAATTACTTTGAATACAATTGAGTAAAATAGAAAATCTAAGGAGTCTACTTCAAATAAGCTATCTTTAAATCCATTAAAAACCAATTCAAACTACTTCATGTGTAGGAGTTGGATCAATGGATGTTGGATAGCGGATGCTCTAGACATATGACTGGAGATAAGTTGAAGTTTACCAAACTCAAGTACAAAAAGTTAGGATCAGTTGCATTCGACAATGACGGTAAACTTAAAGTAATCAGAAAAGGTAATATTGAACTTAGTTCCGATTTCATTATTCGAAATGTCTTATTGGTTGAAAATTTTAACTTTAATCTATTAAGTATAAGTCAACTATGTGACAGTGGATATCTAGTCAATTTTGACAAATCTGGATGTCTAGTTAAAAACATAGAAAACCCTGAAATTAGACTTAAGGGACTTAGGAAGAATAACATCTACACAATTGACTTATCAATATCCTCAATAAAGTGTCCCTTGACACAACAAGAGGAAACTCAACTGTGGCACAGAAGACTGGGTCATACTCACACTAGACTCATTTCAAAAATGAGTCACAATGGTCTAGTTAGAGGTTTGCCCAAATTAAAATTCATTGAAAACTCAATCTGTGATGCGTGTCAAAAAGGGAAACAAACCAAGTCAATCCACAAATCAACCAATCTAGAAAGAACCAACACCATACTCGAGCTCCTTCATATTGACCTATTTGACTCACATGGAGCCAAGTCACTAAGCAAGAACCAATATTGCTTAGTAATAATTGATGACTACTCCAGGTACACATGGGTAAAATTCTTAAAAACAAAAGATGAAACCTACGAAATATTTAGTAACTTTTGCAAATTAACGGAAAATGAAAAAGATACTAAAATTAAAAGAATAAGAAGTGATCACGGGGGAGAATTTGAAAATCATAGGTTTACCGAATTTTGTAAAATAAATGGATACCAACATGAATTTTCATGCCCTAGAACCCCCCAACAAAATGGACTAGTAGAACGTAAAAATAGAACACTACAAGAAGCCACTAGGACAATGTTAAACGAATATAAGTTAAGTCATCAATTTTGGGCTGAAGCAATAAATACGGCAAATTATATTCAAAACAAAATCTTAATAAACAAATATCACAATAAAACACCATATGAACTCTACTATCATAAAATTCCCAACCTAAACTATTTAAAAGTATTTGGTTGTAAAGTTTACATTTTAAATACTAAAGATTACTTAGGAAAATTTACACTCAAGTCTAACCAAGGAATATTTTTAGGATACTCCTCAACCAGTAGAGCCTTTAGAGTATATAATCAAAACACCTTGAAAGTTGAAGAAACAACTAATATAATATTTGATGAAGAAAACAATTTACCTAATATAACTAACAATGTTGACATTCATCCAAGAGCTACAGAAGATGATGAAATCCAACCTAATCTTAATGAGACAGAAGAACCAGTACTTGAACCACAGCCAAGACCAACTAGAATAAGTACTTCTCACCCACCTGACCAAATTCTGGGTGACCCAAACCTAGGAGTCAGAACTAGATCATCCCATAGAAACCTTAATCAGATTGCCCTCATTTCCAAAATTGAACCTAAAACTATAGAAGAAGCTCTTCCTGACCCAGACTGGATCATTGCAATGCAAGAAGAATTAGCACAATTTGAGAGAAACCAAGTCTGGGACCTCGTACCTAAACCCATAGATAAATCAATAATAGACACCAAATGGGTTTTTAGGAGCAAGTTGGATGATCACGGTGATATAATAAGAAACAAAGCTAGATTAGTAGCCAAAGGGTTTAGTCAAGTCGAAGGCTTAGACTATGATGAAACCTATGCTCCGGTAGCTAGACTCGAGTCCATTAGGATGCTATTAGCCTATGCAGCAAATAAAGGGTTCAAATTATACCAAATGGACGTTAAGTCAGCCTTTTTAAATGAATTTATTAAAGAAGAGGTCTACATAAGCCAACCTCCAGGGTTTGAAGACATAGACTACCCAAACCATGTATTTAAATTAAAAAAGGCATTATATGGACTAAAACAAGCCCCTAGAGCATGGTATGAAAGATTATCTAGTTACCTAATATCCAAAGACTTTAACCAAGGTCAAATCGATCTGACCTTGTTCGTGAAAACTATAGAAAAAGACATCTTTATAGCCCAAATCTATGTTGACGACATAATTTTTGGATCAACTAACTCAAAATTTCTAAAAGAATTTATTAAATTAATGGAAAGTGAATTTGAAATGAGCATGGTTGGGGAACTCAACTTTTTCTTAGGCTTACAAATAAAACAAACCAAAGATGGAATCTACATTTATCAAACTAAATATGCTAAGGAGTTAATTAAAAAATTTAGCATGGAAAATTCAAAAATAATAAATACTCCAATGGCAACCAACATAAATATTGACTCTGACCCTGAAGGAAAACCTGTAGACCTAAAATACTATAGGAGTGCCATAGGTAGTTTACTTTATCTAACGGCAAGTCGACCCGACATACTATTTGCAGTAGGTATGTGTGCAAGGTACCAATCCTGTGCAAAAGAGTCACACCTAACATATGTTAAAAGAATACTTAGGTATATTAAAGGAACTCTAAATGTAGGACTTTGGTATCCAAGAACTTGCACCTTTGACCTTTATGGCTATTCTGATTCAGACTATGCTGGGTGCAAGTTAGATATGAAAAGTACAAGTGGTAGCTGCCAGATTCTAGGTCAGTGCCTAGTAAGTTGGTCAAGAAGAAAGCAACATTGTGTTGCTCTATCCACTACAGAAGCTGAATACATAGCTCTAGGAGAATGTGCATCTCAATTGTTATGGATGATGCATACACTAAAAGATTACCAACTAGACTATAAAAATACAAAAATCTTTATTGATAATATCAACTCGATTAATCTGACCAAAAATCCTATTCACCATTCTAGGACCAAACACATAGAGGTAAAACACCACTTTGTAAGGGATCATGTAGCTAAAGGTGAAATTGCACTCAACCATGTTGAGTCCAAATCAAACCTAGCTGACATCTTTACAAAACCGTTACCTGAACTTGAGTTCAGTGTACTTAGAAGGTAAATAGGAATGTGTTGGGTAGAGTAGATATCTTACCATTATTGTGTTTCAAATTCTAGGAAAAACAGTTTTTTCAAAACTCCAATTTTTCCTAGATTTTTTAAAAATTTTGGAATTAGCCTAGGTTTTCCCCCTAGAAATCATGTTTCCCTAGAATTAAGCCAGAGCATCTCACAAACACCTAGGTTTACCTTGATTGTGATTGAAAAACATAGAACGGCGTGAGGTGCATAGGGTATAGCCTGGACTCAAGAATGCTTATATCTGTGCATCAATATGAGTCTGGGCGTTAAATACACAATATACATTAATCAAGTTAAGTCCTCCAGCTCTAGTCAAGTCTATCTGGACCAAAGTAACTTAACTTGACTAACCAAGTGAAAGCTATTGTCCTGTAGACAATCAGCAAGTAACTAAAGGTTAGACAGTTGGCAAAGGTTACTCAATTTTCTAGTTAAGAATATTTTGATCTTTATGGCTCTGATACCTAGTAAATCAATCTAGTGAACATGACCTATGCTTGGACTTAAGGACCAACTGAACTTGAATGAATAACCTTGGCCTAAAACTTAAAATATTATTTAAGCTAAGTTCCAATTGACCTTAACCTTCAAACCCTGTTGAACTTAGCTACCCTGTTAACCTTAGTAAAATCCTGTACAATTTTTTCAAAACTTAACTCAAAGAGATACACTCCCCAACAGTTAAAATCTAGTCAATCAAATTATTGCCCATTTTTGATATATGGCAAAGGGGGAGAGTAGCAAACTATAAAATAAAATTCAAAATTAATAGTTAAAGGGGGAGCAAAAGTTAAGGGGGAGCATATAGGTTAGTTTATCAAATTTGGTCATTTTGTAAGGAGCAAAGTGTAAAATTCAAATTAATAGCTAAGGGGGAGCAAAAGTTAAGGGGGAGCATATAGGTCACTTTAGCAAATTTGCTTTGGTCATTTTTGTTCATCTATACTTAGCAGATTTGCCTGTGTTAAAAATGTTTATCTATTCGATTGTTTACTTAACTTTGAATTTGAGTTGACATAATCAAAAAGGGGGAGATTGTTGGTGCGGGAAGCATCCGACGATCGAACTCGTGTTTTGATAATGGCAAAGAATTCAAAGTTAAGGTGTTTTGTTTTCTAACAAGTCTACTTGAGCTTTTCAGGTAAGTCCTAGCTGTGGTTAGGCAAAGGAAAAACCCTAGGGGGCGGTAACCCTAGGTGATAGGGGGTGGTAACCCTATGCGGAAAGTCTTGGCAGGTCGATGACTTCAGGCAAAAAGTCCTAGGGGGTGGTAACCCTAGGTGAAAAGTCCTGGTGTCGCGAACCAGGTGAAAGTCTGGACTAGCCGGGAAACGGATGTCCAGCAGAAAGTCTGGAAGTATCGAGTGCTGAGCAAAAGTCCAGTCGATCTGGAGGATCGCACTAGCAACAGGTAAATCTCCTGAGTGGAGTAGGTGAGGACGCGTTCCCCGTAGAGGGAACAGTAGGCGTCGGGTCGACCTAGGGTTTCCGGTTGGAAATCCGAAGTCAGACCCGGACAGTCCGGAGACTGTCATAAACATTCTTTTATTGTTCATACTGTTATTTTGTGCTAATTTTGTATTGCAGGATATTGTTTGGGACTAACAAGTCTTGCAGGTACAAAATAAGGTAGTTTTCCCTCGGATGAACAGTGTCCGAGGCGCCTCCATGGAGCTTGGAGGCGCCTCGGGTGCAAAGGATGAGCTGGCTGTGAAGCACCATTGGAGGCGCCTTGAAGAAGGCAGAAGGCATCTTGGAAGGCGCCTTGAGTGAGGTTTAAGGCGCTTTGAATGGATGAAGTTGGACCAGATCAGATTTGATCCACGCGGAAGACCAGGTAGCATGGAGGCGCCTTGAACAACCTTCAAGGCGCCTTGAACACCCTTTATAAGGGGGTTTCGACCAGCACTTCAGAACAACGAATATCAAGTGATCTCTCATCAACGTGCTGCTCCAAAAGACACTCCGAAGTGCTGCTACAAGTGCCCGACGACCCGAAGCTTCAGATTTAGCATTTCTTGTTGTCGGTATAATACTTATAACTTTTAATTGTACTCATAATTGTAATCTTTTAACGAGCTTATAGTTGTTGTCCACCGGAAACGATCAAGGATCGCGGGCCTTCGAGTAGGAGTCGTCATAGGCTCCGAACGAAGTAAATCTCTGTGTCCTTCTGTTTGTGTTTGTTTGTTTTTAATTCCGCTGCTTTAATTACTCTAACGCTGTTTTCGATTCCGATACGTATAAAATAGCCACGAGCGCTATTCACCCCCTCTAGCGCGTCTCGATCCAACAGACATGAGGACAAAGAAAATCACTGTAGATTGAGAAATAGGCCAGGCGGATGGTTCTTGATCAGTCTCATACGATCTAGGAAATGAATAGGGTGATCAGAAGCTAGATAGCCACCCTCATTTTAATTGCTCTACTGTACCTTCAACTTCGTAAACAAGAGCTTTGTTGATGCAACTGACAATGGGTGCATGAAACTCAACTGTTTGAAGGAGAGTCTTCTTCCTCATTTCAAAGTGCTCATCTTACCTTGCTTGGTAGGTCACCAATTCCTCTTGGGCACCTGTTAACATTGCGGAGATGCCCGCTAGTTCAAATTCTTTATTGGATATAGTGGTTCAGGCGGTCTTTAATTAAGTCCAAGTTCGGTGATTCCCACTCAGCATCTTTGGTAGCTAACTTGGTGTCATATGTGGTCTTTAGTTCCTTTATCTAAGCGAAAAGTTGCTCGACCTTTGCATTTCTTCCATCCAGATCCGCTTTCATCTTCTCTCAGTTGGATGTTTCTGATCGAAGTTTAGCTTCAGAGGTCTCCAGGGTGGTCTTTAGTTTGGTTGCTTCCTCGTGCTTAGTTTTTGCTAGTTTCCAAGCCTCCTGAAGTTGAGTCTCTAACCCACTCATCCATTCACGAGAAGGTATTGAAGCAGCTTCAGAGATGCGCTACTTCAGGGACTCATTTTCCTAAGCCAGGGTGAATAATTGCTGTGCAAGGTTCATTCCGATCGCCCAGCACTGGAAAAAAATAGCGTTAGGAACATCTAATATGAAAAATAGTAAATAAAGTCGTATCACCTTGGTCAGTTCATATGAATGTTCGTCAGCCAGCTCCACAGGACTAAGCTCACTAAGTTGATTCCCGACATCCTTCCAGGCATTTGCTAAATGACCCGTAAGAAGTATTTGACTAGTAGGTGAAGGGGCAGTTGAAGATGAGGCGGTGGCCTGAGCGGACGATAGAGTGAAAGTGATTGAAAATTGGTGAGGCCTCCTTGGCACAGTAGAGGTATAGATCGGGAAGGTCCTCCCACGAGGAGTCGTGTGAGGGGTAGGGGCTAGAGAGATGCCTAGAGTAGCAGTGGCCTCATATGCTTGAATGGATGCCGGTGTTAGACTGGTAGAAGGAATGGCGGGCAAGGTGCTCTCAGAAGATTGTTCCAATGTCTCTTCCTAGACGGGATCTTCTTGGACAGGAGACAAATGTGGGGAGGGCACTTCAACAAAGGGCACTCGTTCTTCAGGGATTTGAGCGTAGGCAAGCCTATGCCCCTTTTTCGAGATATCCTCTGCCTTCATGGAAGAATCTTAGTAACTACAAGGGGATCGAAAGATAGTTCCCCAGAAGCGATGGTCACACTAGACTCGGTCGTTTGACTGCCAGAAGCTCTGATAGAAGGGTTGGTTGGTTGAGCAGCTCGCTCAGCTAGCAGTGTCTGCACTTTAGCGACAATTGCCTCTTCTTCTACGTGAATCTCGCCACCGACCAAGGCTTCATAAATAACATCTACTGTATAGAATAAAAAACACCTTAGTTAGTATAAGGTAACAACCATGTTATCCAAACATACCAAAAGAACAGGGAAGTTTCTATCAGATAGGACTCAGGCTAAACAAGTGTAGAAGGACTTTGCGTAACCACTTGTAGATTTTAAAACATTATCCGCTCAGTGTAGTGGAGTATGAGATGAAAGTATGATCATTCTTATAACTCCCAAGGTTAGGAAGAGGAGGAAGGAAAGACTGCCATTCGGTAGATCAAGTGGCAGGATCTGACATCTCAAGAAAAAAGAAACAAGATTTCCAACCCTTGTTTGAAAAAGGTATATCCTTAAAGAAAATAAACTTGGGATGAGATTGAAAAAGGAATACTCCTAGTTCCGATTTCTTGGGGGTAAGAAAATAGAGAACGATTGCAAAGAGGTGGGGGAATATCATATATGGAAAATAACATGAATATGCAGCACATAGTGCAGATTGTATTCGAGGCAAATTGTTGTAAAGGGATATGAAAATATTAACTCACTTCTAATAAGAAGGGATGGACAGGAAAATGTAGATCGACTGCTAACTGGTCCTTAAAGAAAGTGATGTGGTTAGTAGGGCGATGATGAAGATGGGCATCAGGAGAAGGATGACGATGCTATAACTCCTAGGGATTTCATAGAGAGAGAGGGTATAACCCCTATCAGAGTCATCAAAATCCAAATGAGTGAAAGTATACTAGGGGATGAAAGATTCCTGATCCATGAGAGACTACAAAGTAAATGAAGAATGAACAACTTACTGGAGCACTTAGGTTGCAAGGGAAAAGAAGGTTACAAAAGAGAGGTTGCCGTAGAAAAAATTAGGGAAGACGAAATGCAAAGTGTTGAGATTTTGCTTCATTTAAGGTTTTTATGAATTATAACTTAATCATTGTCGTTCGATCAAAATAAAGGGCATGTAGCGGACCGTTGACCTGCAAGGGGAGAGATGCCGTTGGTCCGTACAAAGAAGCGTGCATCAAAGATTGTTTCAAAAAATGAGGAGTGGCATCCACCCATAAATAGACATTTATGATGGAGGTGACAACCAAATCATTCCTCTGTCCAAACACCTCTCTGCACACCCTCGGTAATCTCTCCTGGACAACTAGCCACTGACAAGCAGTTTTTGAAAAAAAATACTACTAAGTGCCTAAGGCACGAGGGGGCACATGATTTTTCTAACAACCTTAGTAAAAGTGACGAGCAAGTGAAATTGGGGCTTGGGTCTAGTCAATCGACTACATCTCCTTCGACTAGACTTGAAGGGGAGGTTAGTGATACGGGTTATAATGAGTAGGCTCGGGAGATGATGTAGCAATCAAAGTCAAGGGGATGAAGCGGTCAAAGTCAAGGGAGGAGGACATCTCACCATTTGGCTTTAACTGGATTCCCAATGCTAAAGCTCCCTGAATTGGCTTGGTTGGATTCCAAGCTGTACGAAAAAAAGCCAGCCGATTCTTTAGCTGGTCGAACATATGGGATCCAGTGCTTTACCCTTGAACTCAAGAAATAGCGTGTCCGGTCACTCAATAGCCGATCGAGTTTAAGGATGATCACCCTTACAGGTCGGTCAGAATGACCATCCCACCTCACATTCGACCAGCTATAGACCTGGTCAAAGCGAGGGTAAAACTCCTTACTTTGTATGAGATTCTGTACATACACCCTATCAACCTGATCACCTATTAACCCAAAGGGTATCTGTTCAATAATAGAACTAAACGGATTTATTTGACTCCATACCAATCTCTTCTATGCATAAGTATAAGATAGCTTTATAAATCCGGTCAGAATGCTAATGGCACTTTACATACAAGTTATTATATAACGGTCAGACAAAGGGCCGACTGGGCCTAAGGCACTTTGGCTCAAAATACCGATTGAACCTCTCAAAGCACAATTTCATTTATCCAAAAGCCCATTGTAAGCCTGGTCGGACAAAAGACAAACTGAGCCTAAGACGCTTATCTTCATATTGCTGTCTGGACGGATCTATAACACGTACAGATTACTAGATGAATTTTCAGTACGCCCAGGACACTATATTATTTCCCAAATGAATTTCTACATAGACTTCAATATATAACAAGGAATCTTAATGCTAGGACATACATAAAGACGGTCAACCTTATAGGCCGGCCTAGACATACTCAGCCGACAGCATAATCAGAGAATCCTAACAACCTATCAGAATAACAACTATGTGTAAGAATATTCTTCTGGAAACTTCTTCAAGGACCATCATGTCTCCCATTAGTAGACCATTTATAACAACATATTCCTTTAGCAACCCTAGTAATAACATAAGTTATAAATGATAAAAGAGGTATACATGTAGGTAAAGGGAAGATTTCTTGGATAATTATTACATATTACCTAGGTTGTACACTTCCCTTTACCTCATGATTGCAAAGGTTATATGAGGTGGTATATAAAGGGGGAGTCCTCTTCGTGGCAAAGGTACGTTGATCATCTGTAACTTACTCTCGCGTACGTTCTCTACTGTTCTTCATTCACCCGACTGGACTTGTACTGATTTGAGTTTCAGAGGGCCTTAACCAGCGACGCCTCCCTAGTTTATGGGCGCTGACATTTTGTTGGCTCATCTCTGTGTGAGAAGGAGCGGAAGGAAGCTTTTTTGTGGAGTAAAAAGTCTTTAACCAGTCAACCATCAAGCCACCGTAGTGCGTTATCTCTGTAATTTTTAGACAGGATCAGTACTAATACGGGAAGTAAATATGGAGTTTCCACATATGCTGAGTAACATCAATAGTCCTATTGAGATGAAGGTTAAAATTTAGATGGATCAACCCAATTGTTTCTAGTCAAGTTATCTGAGACAGGAAGGATGGTCATTCAGTTCAGATAAACCAAGATGCTCAACTCCCCCCAACACACTGCTCCACTCAGTCAGTTCGGCTCCCTCGACTTCTCCAATCGATCTACCTGACTCTTGGGGCTCAGCTCCCCCAACACATTGCTCTGCTCAGTTCTCCGACTCCTCTGGTCTGTCTACCCAACTCTTGGGGCTCAGCTCCCCTAACACAATGCTCCACTCAGTTAGTTTAGATCATCCTATTTTTCTAGTCGGTATACCTGACTCTTGGAGCTCAGCTCCACCAATACACTACTCCACTTAGTCAGTTTAGCTCCTCCTATTCTTCCTGTCGGTATACCTGACTCCTAGGGCTCAGTTTCCCCAACACATTGTTCCGCTCAGTTATCTCAGCTTCCTTGACATCTTCGGCCCCACTGACTCGACACCCTACTCAGTTTTATTTATCTGACAAGGCCGTATCATTTGGCTCATCCCTACTGACTCGACTTGATTCTCCTAATTAGCAGGCTAAGCCCTTTGACCCAACTAAGTCTAGGTCTCATGGGCTTGTGCCAACATTGGAATTAATGCAACACGTGGGATAGCACGTGGGGTATCAAAGTATGCAGAGCAATATGATTACACAGTTATGGAGTATGGGCGACATGATAGTATGATACGGCTGAAATATAATGATGTGACATTTTCCCTATTTTGACATGATGTCCAATTAATGAAAAAAAGAATATCATTTAAGTAGAGTAATAAAAGGATCTCATATTTGTGCGCCAAGGTCCACATACACTGGCGCACACACATGAACATACATATACTCAGTTATTGTTCATCTTTTATATCTCTTACTCATCGAAGACTGACTTGAGTGTTGAAATAGCTGAGCTAGGGTATCCTAGCTTCCATTCTAACTCTCCTCTCTCCATCTTTCTCTGTCTCAGGATCGGCGAGCATCCTTGATGACTCCTTCCTCCTCTCAGTGATTGGTGACTTTGTCAACATAAAAAATAGCTCATCGATGGCTCATTCGTCAGCGATCTCAAGCAGGAACAAGTACCCTTGCTAACTTTTCAATCATCAAGCTGAGTCTTTTTTCTCCTTCATCTGGAAGATGAAGGAGTTCTATTCTGTGATGTCTAAACACTGACATAGTAAAGTTAAATAATCATTGACAATACGATTGTCTGAGATTTAGTGTGTTTAATTGTTTGTCAAAGAATACAGTTAAATTTCTATTTATGTCTATAAGTTCTTCTAATCTATGATTAACAGAACTATTTCATCTTGCTAGTGTATTATCTCATCAAGAGGTAGTATTTGTTTCTATTTGTCGTCTTCTCACGATTTGAGAAGGGTCGGTAAATGGTTCAGTCTGAGTTCTTATGAGACTCATTTGACTGGCTTGAAGTAAAAATTAGGAATTTATAAGTGGTTATAAGTTTTCTAATAATAAGTTTTCCAAGTGATACACTCTGTATGAAGGATTTTCACAATCTGAGATGGCAATTTTGACTTCATCCTAGTTTGAATACATTCTTGCTTGAATACCTAAAAATACAATATAGTAAGAAAATTTTTTCCATCCAATTTTTAAATGGTTGTCACAAAATAGTTAGAAAGTGCATTAATAATGAAAATTTTAAGATTGTTGGATGTGATCTATCTTTGATCTGAAGTCAAATTGGAATGTGTATTCTTTTCGAGTGAACTGCTAAAATTTCTAATTCCCGTACTTCATAGTTTTGTAACCATAAGTTCTTACTTTCTTGTGTCGATCCGTTCTTGATGATGGTTAATGCAAAAGTCTGCATAATGTATTAGCTAGAGAATTATTAGTACATTTTATATATTTCCAATTTATTTTTAATCTTCTATTGATGATTGTATTAGCAAACTTAATCCATTTCTTATATCCTCATCCTTTTCTAATTCCTTTTGTCTGATGATTTTATCATATATATATATAGCCTAATCCCTTCAAAATAAATTTAACACTAGGTGTCCATTGGTTGCCCATGGATGAGTGAGCAGGATAACACAATTATATTTATATATAGAGAGAGTTTTGTTACTCTACTCACCTATGTTGGCCAACCTATGGGCACATAGTGTTAATTTTTTTCTTTTAAAAAAATCACTTTCTTTAACTTAAATACTAAATCCTAAATTCTAAATCCTAAACTCTAAATCCTAAAAACTAAAATTTAACATTAGGTAGGTGCCCATGAATTACTCATAGATGGGTGAGAAAGGTAACAAAATAATATATATATAGTAATATTACATTGTCTGACTTCTCGTGTGCGACTTCGTCCATGACTGACTCATACTTCCGGGTGGCTCGCACACATAGAGAGTGTTTGACTGGGCTTATAAGCTCTACAAAACAACTTATAAACTGTTTTCAAGCTTATAAGCTCTTCAAATCAATTTCATAAAATTTTTTACAAATAGCTTATAAGCCATCAAAATAAGTTGTTTGACATCTTATAAGTTGTTTTTAAAAAAGTAACGGAGACTCTACTTTTTAAAAAAGATCTTATTTTAACAATTTTCTTATCTAAAATATCCTTATATATTTTGATTAATCTTGATATTATCCTCCATAAATTTTTACAAACCTAACAACTCTCTCTACGCTGACTTTTTTCCCAGTGCACTCTATCATCTTCTCTTCCCAGCACATGAAGTCTCTGACACTCCCTTCCATTTCTTCTCTCCTCGATGCACAAATTCATCGACTTGAATTTGATTTTTTCTATCTAACTTTTTCTTAGGATTTTAAAAAAATATAAGTATCAAATATATTATTCATCAATTTTTAACTACAATTTTTATTTGAAATATTAATGATATCATTAAATTTTAAAATTTTTCTAAATTAAAATATCAAATAGTTTTATATATATTTAAAATTATTTACATTACCTTAATAATATTATACCCTTTTTGATAATTTTGTTAATTAAAAAAAAAAATCTTATACTAGACACATTAATATCTTTAAATTGTTGTTTAAAATAAGTTTATCCAAACACTTTAATAACTTATAAGCTCCTAATACAACTTAAAAGTTGTATGAGCTTATAAGCTATTTTTAATAAGTTTAGTCAAACACCCTTTTAGTCGGGTATGAAAGCTGGGTAAAGAAATTAGGAAACATATCAAAGTCAAGGTGATGTGAGCATATGTAGCTGAACGAGTCACCCTCACCCGGTTCAGCCCCTCAGTGCTAAGGTCTTCAGTATGAAGTCAGTCAGCTCAATAGCTGATCAGACTTAAGAGACCACTTCTTAGTATCAGGGTACCTAACATAGAGCCGGTTAGATTTAAGGGACCCAACTTTCCATTCATTAAGCATAAGTCTCTCAGTATATAGTTGGTCGGTCATAAAGCTGATCAGACATAAGGGACTTATCTTTTCACTCATTTCCAAGATACACAGAATAAACTCATCCAGTTTTAATGCGTCGATCGGGTATACCGGATAGCTCCTCACCCTTCAGAGGCAGTCACCCAGTATACAACGAAGGTAATCTGCCAACATACAGCTAGATGTACTAATATCCGGTCGGACTTTCAGAGCCAAGCCACTCAGCATATAGTCATTTAGCATTACAATATCTCTCAGCATATAGCCGGTTGGCACAAGAGTCGTTCGATCTTACAGGGCGTAGTCCCCATTTCTCAGCTCTCCATTACTACCAAACAATACTCAGCATGATATGGTAACAGTCAGCTTATCATCGGTTAGATATTCATACCACCAATTGGATATTCATATAATCGGTTGGATATAAGGCCGGTCTGATTTCCTCCAGGAAACAACAATATTAAAAAATCACAACAACCCATCAGAGACTAACAACTACTGGTCAGGGAATATTATGATACTCTGACACACACCTGCAATAGAACCTTCTTATGAGGGTGGCTATACAACTTTCATCATTATAGTGGGGGTTACAAAAGACGGTTCATATACGTGTAACGAAAAATTCCTCGGAAGGTAACTGTACATATTCCAGGCTATACACCTTCCATTACCTGACATCTTCTGACAACAAACATGTCATGTCACCTTATGATTGCGGAGCTTATGAGACATGATATAAAAAGGGGGTTCTCTTCCGACCATCATACTGAGTTGAGCATCTGAGTACTTGCACCAGGGACTCCTTCCTTGGCCCGATGACTAATGCTTCCTTATCCCAGTTCCTTTCTTTACTGTGCAGGTTCACTCAATGCCATTTTATCTTACATTACAAGAAAATTAGGATTTCACAATACTAAAAGACAACACCTTTTTTTTAAAAGCATTGTCTTTTTTTACAACGCTTTTCACTAAAAGCATCGTCTATGTTTTATATTTCTTATTAAAGACAATATTTTTTCAATTAATGTTGTTTATTAGTTTTTTTGGGTGGAAGACAATGCTTTTCAAAAAGTGTTGTCTATCAGGATTTTTTAATATATGCAATAATGATTTTTTTTAACAAGTCTACGACCTAATCTCTTAGCCCAAAATCCCCCTTCACGAAAACTCCACAACCTCTTCATCCAAAACCTCACTTCAAATTCCATGGAAAGCTAGACTCCACAACTTATCTCTGCCAAAACTCCTCGAAAAGCCCATCTCTACCAAAACCACCCTCCACCCCGCCTGCACCTAGCCTCCTCCGACACTGCTCCATGCCAGCCGTAACCTAGCCTCCTCCACCCTCCTTCGAGTTGTCGTCGTCTAGTGATGCATCGTCTGCCAATGAAAACGATGAAAGAAGAGTGTCAGAGGTATCGATACTGTTGGATACTAGAAGACCCCCACAGACCATCCGTGTCAGGGGCAACCGAAGCCTCCATCATCCTCACACTGGCCAAGCCACCCCTTATCTGGGAGCCTTCTATGAGTTCTTCGCTTGCCAATCTCACCCGTCCTGCACTGTCTACAGTGTCGATTCATCCCATCCACGCCTGATCCAACTTCACCCTCTTCAGTGTTTCGTCCCCGCCTTTCGTCGCCTCGTCTCACACTGAAAGGGGGGACACATCTAGAGCCTACGCTTCTCTACCTAAGGGGTGTCCTCTTTGGAGTAGATTAGGCCACCATGCTCGACCTCTCGCCTAGGGTGGCTGGGAGGGTTTCCTCATCGACCTCGACGTCCTCTTCGTCTTAGTCGACATTTTCAACTCCCAATAGCAATATGTTTCAGTACAAAGTTTGCGTGCCCCAGCGATCCCTTGAAACGTAGTTTGAGGATGGGCTTCTAGGGTTCTCGCATTTCCACCCTGGGGCACCAAGGAAGATGCTAAGATCACCTTAATTACAAGGTGAGTACTTTTGCTTATATTTGTCTTTGTGCCTAATTTTATAGGTTTTAGGGAGAAACATTGGACTTCGATAAATTTCATAGGTGAGAAAATTTGAATTTTTTCTAGTCCTGGTTCTCAAATTTGAAGCTGGCATGGACATCGAAGGACACAATGAAGAATCCAAATGTTCTGTTGATGATCTCGGGGAAGAGGTTGATGCCCAGGTATGTTGTCTTGGACATTACCATGCACAAGGGATTGATCAAGCCTTGCTTCACAGGGAATCATTTCCTGGTTTCAAACAAGAAGTTCATGATGCATTTTGTGACCAAGTATCAAGATAAAGCTCTAGAAATAGTGAGGCTATCAAAGGAGTGAAACAGGGTAGATGATAACAATGTGTTCTTAACCAATCTTCTAACAAGCAAACTTTGCTATAAGACAATCCAATTATAAGCATGCAAGGTTTTCCTCTTACACTATCCTTTGAGATGATCTGAATTGTTCAGTTGTTACTGTTGGATCGATCGCACGTGAGGGGGGGGGGGTGAATCACGTGGTTTTCAAAATTTTTCTTTACGGTTTTAGAAATAGAGTAGAGTACATAGCGAAAAGTTAAAATGAAAGGCCAACACCAGAAAACACAAGCGGTTTACTTGGTTCGGAGCCTTCGGCAAATCCTACTCCAAGACCCAGGTCTCACGAACCTATCAATGAGTAATTCACTAAAGACCGCTTCTGGTACTCTAGAAGAGGGAATCAAATACAGAGAATAATTCAGATAAGTGTAACAAGCTATACTTTTCGTTTATAGAATGTAAGTACAACAGTAAAGTTTGTTACTGACACCTAGAGTTTGAATGTGGAAGCATTAGTGTGTTGATATCGGTCTACCGACCATGATCGGAAGTCCTCGGAATAGTCATTGAGCGCAGTAGCTTTGCAACAGAGTTATAGCAGAAGCCTGGAGCAGTCAAAAGCTTGAATGAATGTGCAGTAGCTTGTATATCAGTTGTGTTCCAATGCCTTCTTGAGACAGCCTTATAAAGGGCATGGAAGGTGCCTTCCATAGCCATGGAAGGTGGCTCTAATGAGGAAAATTTGATCCCGAATAGCTTGACACTTATCAACTGCCTTGTCAAAAATTTATCCCGTGGAAGGCACCTTCCATAGCTATAGAAGGCGCCTTCTATGAATAGTAAGAAGGCACCTTCTATGATCATGTGTAGGCTTGATTTGAGGTTGTACTTAGTCGTGATGTGATTAGGGTTTTGTCCTAACTTAGTATTAGGGATTTTATTTAGCTATTCTTTTGGATTTAGCTAAATAAAATATATATATTATTTGACGTAGGACTCTGATTCGAGACGGGCGTCTCGACTTTGGATTGCTTGATTGTACCTTCTATTTGAGGCGGGTACCTTTTGACTTATCTCTCAATAGTGTCTTATGATATGTGTAGTATATATATAATTACTAGTAGTTGGTAGATTTATCACTTCCCTGATTATAGTTTATTCGATACCTGTTACATGCTTCTACTATTAGCTGCTATACATTAGACTTGTATGCTCTTATCTTCTGTCATGCGTATCTATGTTCATAGAGATATATTTATTTAGTGCTTCTATATACTGGATTAATTGCTAGACATATTGGATATGTGATCTTGGATTTATGTTGCCTATATCATTGTTATATATGCGTTTATCTTTCTGGCACGTATATATAGATGAGGATATGTTCAGGTATAACATACTGTAGCATCTTGCACCATCCTGCATGATTGCATGCTGGGCGATTGATGACTCCATTATTGTTGAGCTCGTCGGCCGGCTACATGGGCCTACACACAACGTGACCACTGCATGGGTAGTGGCACAACACCCAGGGTGTGTATGGCAGTTGCTCTGTAGTGCTCTACTGGTTCGCTCATGGATAGTGTGACTGCAGTGTGGTAGCAGGCAGGGACCCCTCCCCGTCGTCCCGTACCAAGAGATGAGAGCATTGCGCTCCCTTACTATGTTTGAGGTAGGAGGATAGGTGTACTCCAATAGCATCCTGTCCACTCGGTCACTCTTCAGGAGTAGTGATGGCAGAGTGCACGGTTGTCATAGCCCTACCCACTCGGTCTCACCATCGCGTGTGAGATGACTGACTGGTGTTAGGGGTGACCATGTCATATTGCATCATATGCACAGATTATATTTATTGTGATTGTTGCATATTGGATGATGCATTTTGGTGACTGCATATGATTGACATGTATACATGATACATGCTTATTTGTTCTGACTATTTTTTTCTGTGTATGTTCACAGTCATATGGTCAAGCCTCGCAGGTGAGTACAGTTTATTTCAGTTATGCATTTCTTATTATTCTTGCTGTAAATTATATTACATGTTTATTGTTAGTTACTATAGTTTATTCAGCTATGCATACCTGTTATACTGTTAGGAGACTGTACTATAGATTATTGCAGGTAGTTATATGTTACTGTACATATCTATTGGTTATCTGCTGAGTTCTTTGGACTCACACCGTTACATTATTATTTTTCAGGTTGAGGCCGTCGGGAGATTCCAGTCGCTAGCCCCTTTGTCACGACGATTTTCGGTTGTAGACTTTGGTATTTGTTTCTATGTTGATATATACTTGTGATGTGTGTTCTTGTACTTTGTACTTTATGTTGAACATTCGGGTTTGCTACTCTTGTTTTCCGCTGCGTATATTTCATTACTTCGTGGATTTCATTTCCTTCGTTGTAGTGGAGTAGGATTTACATATATCTGTAATGATTTTTATATCGTCTTTTCTTTTAGTTATATTTGCTGTTAGCCGGAGGCTGCATTATAAACTGCATGGATTGATTATAAATTGCATGGATTGATTTATTTCTATATTGTATTGTTCCTGCTGTGTGGGCCGAGGTATGTATATATGTATTTCAGGATTCATATTGTCACCCGTGCAGGGGAGATGCTACCGAAATTAATTGGCAGGGACTACCTGGGGCGTGACAATATTTTTGTTATCAGAGTAGGTTTGCGATACCTGTTTTTCATGTTCCGGATTTTTCGTGTTAATTTGATACCAATTTATTTGGTATCAGAGCGATTTTCTGATACTTGTTTTTACTTGTTTTGCGAGATTATCTGGATATTTTCGGATTATACGGATTTCCGTCGATTTTTCGATTCAGAATTTTGAGGTATATTTGACGAGGATCTATTTGGGGGCTAAGCAGCGATAGGACAACTCCAGACGAAAAATAGGTAAATTAGGTAATTTTATAATTCTCATACCTGTAGTGATATCTAGGTAACATTTTGTTTATAGATATGACACATACACGTATTCTAATAATGAGACGTGGTCGACCACGTAAGAGGGCGATAGATTCTCCAGAGACATAGTCTCTAGAGAGATCTACTGGGGTCGAGCTTGTCCGTTAGGGACAGACTCCTCAGGGTATTGTGAGCACGTCGGGTTATCAGACCCTGATGGTTCCAACTTCAGAGGTACCTGTCTCGATAGTACCACCAGTGGTACCACCGTCGGTATATTTGGCGCCTCCCCCATCAGCAATACCCGCAGTATACCCAGCCACCCCTCTAGCCGTGCCTGCTACTATATATTTGGCACCACAGATACCTGTGTCGGTTACTACATACTCGGCACCAGTACCAGCAGTACTGGTTGCTCCTTACCCGGTAGCATCCACCGTATCTTCAATCGCCTCTACTTACGTTTACTTAGTAGTTCCGCCATCAGTACTACCCATAGGATCAGCTCCCGTGGTTCTACCCAGTTCCTCGACGATTCCCACTGATATAGTTGCAGTGCACGCATGGATTCCAGCCTTAGCAGAGTCGGGGAAGAGCCGATTCACATTGTTCCGTGGGGAGACTGATCCGAGCATAGCTCAGTCCTGGATAGAGACTATGGAGCGGACATTCTTTTATATGGCTTGCTCTGAGTGGGAGAAGGCTGAGCTGGCTGCTTTTCACTTATGGGACGGGGCAGAGATCTGGTGGGACACACAGCGCTCAATTATAGGAGAGCAGCATATTACATGGGCGAGATTTAGGGAAGCATTTGAGAGTCAGTATTTTTCCCGGGCATATCAGATGACACATCGGCAAGATTTTTTGAGTATTCGGTAGAATAACCGCTTAGTTATAGAATATAATGTTGAATTTAATCAGTTGGCCAGATTTTGTCCTGAGTTGGTTGCCGAGGATAGATCTTGTATGCTTTAGTTTATTCATGGGCTGGACGGGCATCTTCAGGTGAAGATTGCCAGTTTTGGTACTTCATCATACACAGAGGCACTGGATAGAGCTCTTATGAATGAGTCTGCTCAGCAGAGAGTGAATGCAGACAAGAAGAGGAAGCAGACTGATTAGGCTACCGGACAGCAGTAGAGTAGTCACACTCAGTCGGGTCAGGGTAGTTCTGGGGCATCTGGCCGACCCCAAAAGTCAGGACGATTTTCATTTGGGCATTCCCGGTATGCTCAACAGAACCAAAAATAGTCCACCGATGACTCTCACTGCACCCGATATGGATCTCGAGATCACATCACCTCTACATGCACCCTAGGATAGTCAGTTTGCTATTACTGCAAACAGCCTAGGCACATGAGCCGAAACTGTTCGCTGAAGGCTCAGCAGGTAGCCTTCGGGGTTTCTTTTTTGGGAGGACAGTTTGGTCAGTCTGGGACTCAGCGAGAGAGGCCGAAAGGCCAATCTGCGCATCATCAGCAGAGGATAGCTCCCCCTGTAGCAACTGCGTATGACATGCACGAACAGGAGCATTCCGATTTCCTTATGGAGTCCCAGAGTTGATTCCGGCAACTGCGCCAACATTGAAAGCTCCTTATCGTATGACACCGAAAGTGTTGGACGAACTAAAGGTTCAAATCCAGGAGTTATTAGATAGGGGATTTATTCTCCCTAGTGTTTCTCAGTGGGGTTCTCCGGTATTATTCATCAAGAAAAAGGATGGTACTCTGAGGTTATGCATCGATTATATGCAACTGAATGCAATGACTGTCAGAAATAAGTACCATTGCCACAGATTAATGATTTGTTTGATCAGCTCAGAGATACTTCAGTGTATTCTAAGATTGATCTGCGATCCGGATATCATCAGTTGAGAGTCAAAGATTCTGATATTCAGAAAATAGCATTTCGTACAAGATACGGACATTATGAGTTTTTGGTAATGTCATTTGGGCTTACCAATGCTCCCACAGTATTTATGGATCTGATGAACCATATCTTTCTGGAGTATCTAGATCAGTTTGTTATCGTGTTTATTGATGACACATTGATCTATTCGCATTCCGAGGAGGAACATGCGCAGCATCTTCGCATAGTCTTGGATACTCTACGACGACATCATCTGTATGCGAAGTTTAGCAAGTGTGCTTTTTGGCTATCCTCAGTTGGTTTTTGGGACACGTGGTGTCAAGCCAAGGTATTTCAGTAGATCCTCAGAAGATTGAGGCTATTACTAGCTGGGAGCAGTCGAAGTCGGTCCAGGAGATCCGTAGTTTCTTAGGATTGGCTGGATATTACAGACGATTTGTTGAGGGTTTCTCCAGCATTGTCATGTCGTTGACACGTCTGACCAGGAAAGGCGTGAAGTTCACTTGGTCAGATGACTGCGAGGCCAGCTTTCAGGAGCTGAAGTAGAGATTAGTATCGACACTAGTTTTAGTATTACCTTCCAGAGAGGACAGATTCATACTTTACACAGACGCATCTCTACAGGGCTTGGGCGCTGTCCTGATGCAGCACGACAGAGTAATCTCCTATGCTTCTCGTCAGTTGAAGGAGCATTAGAAGAATTACCTAGTACATGATTTAGAGTTAGCCGTTATTATCTTTGTTTTAAAGATTTGGCGACATCATCTTTATGATATTACTTTTAAGATTCTTACTTATCATAAGAGTCTCAAATATATTTTCACACAGAAGGAACTCAATCTCCGACAGAGGAGATGGATGGAGTTCCTGAAGAAGTATGATTATACTATTAGCTACCACCCGGGGAAAGCTAATGCGGTTGCCGATGCACTTAGCAGGAAGTCCAGAGGGACTTTAGCTTGCCACTGAGTTATATTCACGGACTTGATTAAGGGTTTCTCTGAGTTGGGCCTTGAGGAGTAGGGACAGACAGAGCAGAGTATTCTTGTCACCATGGTTGCTCAGTCATCGATTAGGATGAGGATTCAAGAGGCCCAGGCCAGAGATCAGCATTTACAGTTCATTGGCAGCCAGAAATCTTTCGGGCAGTAGACCGAGTTTACACGAGATGACGAGGGTATTGTCTATTTTCGAGGCAGATTATGTGTGCCTTAGTCTCACCCGATCATGGAGGAGTTACTTCAGGAGGCTCATCGCTCTAGATTTGCTATCCACCCAGGTGGAACCCGTATGTATTGCGATTTGAGACGTTCCTATTGGTGGAACGGTATGAAGAATGACATCGCAAAGTTTGTAGCTAGATGTCTTGTGTGTCAGCAGGTAAAGGATGACCACCAGAGACCTGCTGGACTACTTTAGAGGATCCTTATTTCAGAGTGGAAATGAGAGCATATTACTATGGATTTTGTGGTAGGATTGCCTAGGACCCAACGAGGTCAGGATGCGATTTGGGTAATCGTTGACCAATTAACCAAATCTACACACTTTTTAGCGATCCAGAAGATTGATTCTCTGGATCGATTAGCAGAGCTATATTGTCGAGAGGTTATCAGATTGCATGGTGTTCCTTTGAGCATTATGTCGGATAGAGACCCACGATTCATGTCTTGATTCTGGCAGAGTTTGCAGCAGACTTTAGGTACGCATCTTTGTTTCAGTACGGCATTCCATCCGCAGACAGATGGACAGTCAGAGTGGACCATTCAGACTTTGGAGGACTTGCTGAGGTCTTGCCTTATGGATTTCGGAGGCAGTTGGGAGGATCACCTGCCATTGGTGGAGTTCACCTACAACAACAACTACCATTCGGCTATCCAGATGGCACCATTTGAGGCGTTGTATGGTAGACCTTGTAGGACACCCATCCTCTAGGAGGAGGTTGGGGAGGCCCAGCTGCTAGGACCTCAAAGAGCTCAGCAAGAGGTAGAGTTGGTTCGTACTATCAGACGGAGGATGTCAGAGGCGCAGGACTGTCAGAAGAGTTATGCTGACCGAAGATGAAGATCCCTGGAGTTCTCTATTGGTGATCATTTATTTCTGAGAGTTTCACCCCTGAAAGGGGTGAAGAGATTTGATCTCCGAGGTAAGCTAGCTCTACGTTATATTAGGCCGTTCCAGATCTTAGAGAGGATTGGAGCAGTAGCTTACCATCTGGCGCTACCACCATCTCTAGCTGGCATTCACGATATATTTCATGTATCTATGCTGAGGAGATATGTATCTAACCCAACACATGTTTTGTCAGATATATCAGTTCCCATTTAGCCTGACGTTACTTACGAGGAGGTTCCGGTACGGATTATGGACCACAAAGAGCGTTAGCTGCGGAACAAAACTGTCCAACTGGTCAAAGTCGGGTGGCAGTATCATTCTGACGAGAAGGCTACTTGGGAGCTGGAGGATACGATTCAAGCTCGATATCTCCATCTTTTTACTTGAGGTATATGAGTTAGAGTTCCTTTCAGCATTTATATTGTTTGGTTATATTCTAGTGTTTGCTATTGGTTATAGCGAAATTTAGAGACCGAATTTTTATTAGTAGGGGAGAATGTAAGTGTTGGTTAGTCCTAGGAAGATCGTACCGGTTCCACTGTACAAAAATTTTGTACAAGTGTCAAACCTTTCCTAAATAACCTAATGTGTTCTTTAGAAGTTAAATTAGGAATCACAAATGGAACTTAACATTATTGATTCCAAATTTAACTTATCTGTTCTTAATGATTTAGACTTGGATCGCAAGTGGAACTTAACACTATTGATCCAAATCAACCTATGTTATAAATTTAATTAAATATTAATTTCCAAAATTGGCTTCCAGAACTGCATGGCGAGGCACATGGCCTTCTTGGGTATGGGAGCATCCACCACTGCCTAGACAAAGCCTTTTAAGGAAAGCTAATATTTAATTTCCTTATATAACTCTAGGTTTAACCAAAAAGAATAATCAAATCACAAATCCGAAAAACAAAAAGAAAACACAAACTCGAATAATAAATTCGAAAAACTAGAATCTCTTATGTTTGGAATTCATACAATGAAAAATAACTAGCATGATGCGGAAGAAAATTACTAGTTATACCTTCTCTTTGTATGCTAATGACCTCAAGATCTTCTGCCGTATTCCTCGCCTCGCCTTGGATGTCGTGTGGGTGATGAACCTCCATGATGAACACCACCCAAAGAGCTTCTCCTTCTTTTCTATATTTCGGCCACCACCACCACCAAGGAGCAAAAGAGAGCAAAGGGAAAAGAGAGGGAGAGAGGGTCGGCCACAAGAGGATCACCAACAAGAGAATAAGAATTATTCTCACATGAGGCCTCCTCTCCCCTTCTTTTATATTACTTGCCCAAGGCAAATAAGGAAAGACTTTTTATAAAAATTAAAATCTTCCTCTTATTTTTCCTTTTCCCCTATTATTTTTCCTTTTCTTTCCTCTTGATTGATTCAATCACCAATCATTGATTGGTTTAATTGATTGAATCTTTTAAAGGATGATTGGCCAGCCCCTTGCTTGGGCACCAAGAAAGGGTGGCCGACCACAATTAAAAGGAAAGAAATAATCCTTGTAAAAATTTTATAAGCAAAGAAAAATACTCTTATAAAATTTTACAAGCTTTCTTTTAATTTCCTAAAGTGAATGTTAAAAAAGAAAAATTTTAAAAATTAAAACCATGCTTTAAAATTTTAAAAATTCTCTTCTAAAAATTTCTTTTTTTAACATGGTTACAAAAATAGAAAATTTTCAAATTTAAAACTTCTCTTCCTTTTTCCTTAAAACCATGAGAATGGCTAAAAAAGGAAAGTTTTAAAATTTTTAAACTTTCTTTTAAACCATGCGACCTAATTCAAATAAGGAAAGTTTTTAAATTTAAAATCCCTCTTTTAAAACTTGTAGATATCTACAAAGAGAAGATTTTAAAAATTCAAAATACCCCCTCATCTTTGAATTATTGTGGCCGACCCCTTTACAAAGTTTGTGACCAACCCCCTTAAGAGAAGATGGTGGCCGGCCCTTGGCTTGGTCACCAAGCCTTGGGTCGGCCTCTTTCCTAGACACCAAGATGGACTTTTATTAGGATGGACTTGAGACTTTAATGAGGCTATGACAGAGACCTAGAGGAGAAATTGGTTTTAGCCTTCCGATGAGCTTGAGTATCCCGTGTTCGCCCCGAACACACAACTCAAGTTCATCAATAATAACTCATGCCACTAGAGAGTTATTATTGCACTACCGCACCAATCCCAAATTACATTATGGGCTCCTTCATATTATAAGTGTATTAGTCTCCCTTTGTTTAAGATATCGAATGTCCATTAATTTAATTGAGTTACTGACAACTCACTTTAATTAATGTCTTAGTTCAAGAGTAGTACCACTCAACCTTATCGTCATGTCGGACTAAGTCCACCTGTAGGGTTTAACATGACAATCCTTATGAGCTCCTCTTAGGGATATTCTCAACCTAGATAACTAGGACACAGTTTCCCTCTATAATCAACACAACACACTATAAGTTATATCATTTGTCAACTTATCGGTCCTATTGATTTATCGAGCTAAATCTCACCCTTTGATAAGTTAAAGAAATAAATACTGAATATATATGCTTGTTATTATATTAGGATTAAGAGCACACACTTCCATAATAACTAAGGTCTAGTTCATTTATTAAGTCAGTATAAAAACACTTACCTAAAATGGTCCTACTCAATACACTTAGAGTATACTAGCGTAATTTATTAGTCAAGATAAACTAATACCTAATTACACTATGACTATTCTAATGGTTTGTTCCTTTCCATCTTAGTCGTGAGCAACTGTTTATAATTTATAAAGAACTGATAACATGATCTTTTATATGTGACACCACACATCATGTTATCTACAATATAAATTAATTGAACAACTACACTTAACAAATAAATGTAGACATTTGACCAATGTGATTCTTTTATTTCTAAAATGAATGTTTACCAAAAGCTAGGATTTTAGTATACACTTTAACAATCTCCCACTTATACTAAAAGACTAAGCTATTATATCTGCTGCCATACATCTGATTCTCAACCCTTCAACATGCCCATCAAAAGCTCTTGCCTTAAGGGCCTTAGTTAAAGGATCTCTCAGGCTATCATCTGATGCAATCTAGGCGGCAACAACTTCTCCTCATTATACGATGTCTCGTATGGGGTGGTACTTGCGCTCTATTATGTTTACTTGTCTTATGGACTTATGGTTTCTTCGAGTTTGCTATTGCACCACTATTATTACAAAAATTGTAATAATTTTTTGGACAAACCAGAAATCATATCTAAGTCCATCATGAAGTTTCTGAGCCATATAACTTCTATGACTGCCTCAGAGGCTGCCACATACTCAGCTTCTATGGTGGAGTCCGGAAAAGCACTTATGCTTAACACTCTTCCATAGTTATGGCTTCACCTCCTAAAGTAAACACAAAACCTTGAGGTTGACTTACTATTGTCCCTATCTGATTAGAAGTCAAAATTCGTGTAACCCACAGAGATCAAATTATCTGCCTTGTAAACTAGCATATAATCTCTAGTCCCTCTAGGGTACTTTAATATATGCTTTATGACAGTCTAGTGTCCTGGTCCTGAGTTACTTTGATATCTGCTAACTATGCTATGGGCAAAACAGATATCCAATCTCGTACACAGTATTACATACATTAGGCTTCCGATAGCTAAAGCATAAGGAACTGCCTTCATGTCCTTTATCTCCTTTGATATCTTCGGAGACATTTCTTTAGATAAAGCTACTCCATGCCTAAAAGGTAGAAAACCTTTTTTGGAATCTTGCATGCTAAAACGAGCAAGGATTGTATCGATATATGAAGCTTGGGATAAGAAAAATATTCTTTTCTTGCGATCCCTTATTACTTTGATCCCAAGAATATATGCATTCTCCCAAGTCCTTCATATCGAATTGTTTGGATAACCATACCCTTACTTCTGACAACACTTTGATATTGTTTCCAACTACCAAAAATGTTATCTACGTATAGTATAAGAAATACCACCACGTTTCCATCACACTTCTTGTATACACAAGACTCATCCGGTTATTAAATAAATCCATAGGTCTAGATTACTTTATTAAACCGGATGTTCCAAGACCTTGATGCTTTGCTTCAGTCCACAGACTGATTGAGCTTGCATACAAGATGCTCTTTGCCCTTTGCAATGAACCCTTCTGGTTGCTTTATATGGATATTTTCTTCAAGATTTCCATTAAGGAAAGCTATCTTGACATCCACTTGTCAAATCTCATAGTTCATATGAGTAACAATAGATAAAAGAATTCGGACAGACTTAAGCATGGCTACCGGTGAGAAAGTTTCCTTTTTCAACAAGCCTTGCTTTGAAAGTTTCCACCTTCCCATCTATCCCTCTTTTCCTATTGTAGACCCAATGGCTTTTACACCGTCTGGTGGCTCTATAAGCTCCCAGAATTTATTAGAATACATATATTCTAATTCTGTATTCATTTCTCAAAGATGCTGCATCTTTATCTTGGAGCGCTTCGTCATATGTCCGAAAATTAAATTCATGTTCACCAGGGATCAAGTCCAAAGACTCTTCCAAGACATGAATATTTCAGGTTGCCTAACAACCCTCCCACTATGACGAGGAACTTTTTGTAATTGTGTATCATCTGTGATACGTGTTGTAGTTTCTTGTGATATTTCATCTTGTACAGTTGGTACTAGATTAAACGTCTCCTTTATTATTTTCTTAAGAACAAATTTACTTATGGACTTATGGTTTATTACATAGTCCTCTTCTAAAAATCGGGCATTGGTGCTAACAATGACCTTCTGATTTTTAGGAATATAAACCTCCTTTCGTTTCTCTAGGATAATCTATAAACAAGTGAACTCCTGTCCAACTTATCAGTGTCTCTCATGTGCTAGACCACCCAAATCCGAATATGCTTCAGACTAGGCTTCCGTTTCCAGTGTATATCCTCAAAATGAATTTTGGTAATTCTGAATAACTCATCATTGATCTAACTATTTCCATAAGAGTCCTATACCTTCGTTCTACTACACCATTTTGTTGGGGCGTACCAAGTGCAGTTAGTTGGGATTGAATCCTGACTTCTGATAAATGACTCCTAAACTCTCCCAAGAGGTACTTGCCACTACGATCTCAGCGTAGTGTCTTGATACTTTTACCTTGACGTTACTCCATATCAGCCTAATACTCTCTGAACTTATCAAAGCACTTAGACTTGTGGTACATCAAGTAAATGTACCCGTATTTTGAATAGTTGTCTATAAAATAGACAAAATATTCGAAACCACCTCTTTCTTGGATAGTCATAGATCCATACAAATCAGAATGAACCAATTCCAACACATCTTTGGCTCTATACCCCTTAGACTTAAAAGCTTCTAGGTTATTCTTCCTTCCAAGTAAGACTCGCAGGTTGGAAAGGTTTCCACTACCAATGAACCCAAAAGTTCATTGGCTATTATCCATTGAATCCTACTTAAGTTAATATAACCTAGCCTTAGATGCCAAAGATATGATTGGTTCATTTTCGAAGGTTGTCTTCTCTTATTAGAGTTAGAAGATATGTTATTAATTTCCATTTGTTGCATCGTGGGAGTTATTGGATTTTTAAATTGCCAACCAATGTACTAGAACAGATAACTTCCCTCTTTTTTTTATAACAACTTTGTTATTAAAAGAGGCAGAATATCAAGTTCTTTGAATAGTTTAGAAACTGAAACCTAGTCCTTTCCAAACTTGGTATGTAAAGACAATTTCTCAAAATACATGTTTTATTCCTATCGGAGGATAAACATCTCCCACTGCAACAGCTACTACTTTTACAGCAGTGCCCATGGTGATTTCTCTTCATATAGTTGTCGAATTTCCTGGAACCCCTGCAATGAATTGCAGATATGATCAGTGGCTCCCGTATCTACACACCAGGTATCGGTAGATAACACCACTAATCATGTTTCAACAACTAATGAATAAAATATACCTATATTGTTCTTGGTTCTGAAAAGACAGTCCATCTTAGAGTCCAAGTATTGTTTCCAATCATAACTGGGACTACTAAGTCTATTCTATAGTATAACAATTAGAGGATTGACAAACATCCTAAGAATCACAAAACTATTTGGTCAAGACCAACTCCTTAAAATCCCCGTGAATTTTGTATGCCACGATAGTGTGGACGTATACAAAATCAAAGAGGAGATTTTATCCATTAATTTTATTATCTCGTCAATCTTTCTTTATGACGAATAAAATTAATAGTTGGTCTTTCTTTGGTCAAATATTTGGTCAAAACTTTGAATTTAAAATAACATTGATTCCTCAAATAATATTATTTAAATTCACCAACACCTCAAACACCGAGAATTATATATGCCACGATAGTGTAGACGTATGCAAATTCATACATTTGTAAGAGGAGGGTTTTACCCATTAATTATCTTGTCAATAAATCTTTATGACAAATAAAATTACCTCAAATACCGTGAATTTTGTATGCCACGATAGTGTGGACGTATACAAAACCAAACATTTGTAAGAGGGGTTTTCCCATTAATTTTATTTTCTTGTCAACTTGACAAATAAAATTACCTCATACACCGTGAATTTTGTATGCCACGATAGTATGGACATATACAAAATCTCAACATTTGTAAGAGGGGGTTTTAATTTTATTATCTTGTCAACTTATCTTTATGACAACTTAATAGTTGGTTTTTTTTTGTCACACAAATAATAGCAGTGACTCCGATGGGGAGGATACTATTAGATGTGCTTAAGTGTATACCGTTACTTGACACTTAGTTTATCAAATAAGATTGTGCCCCTTCCGATGGGGAAGATCACACGCTCTTAGTTAATTTCCTATAGTCATCCAAATGGAAGTTTGATCTAGTGATCCGCAAACAAACTCATCTGATATTTAGGAAGGCACTCAGAGCCAACGCGTAAGTTTGTTTGCATCACTTACAAACCAGTAATGGAGATTGTGGAATTTATTTATAAATCTCTCTCCCACTTAGTTATTTAAGGTGAGAAATTTTAACTTATACTAGCATACATCACATGCACACACACACATCATAGTAAATAAAAGCAATAAACATGGAAATTAATTTTTCAACTATTATGGCCTTTTCCATCACTGTTCTCCGTGTGCTCCAACCCTAGCTGCTGCCATCTTTAGCCACTGCCATCGGGTCCAGTCGTCGTATCTATCTTGCTTCTTGTTCCGCTGCGCCTCTAGTCCTCTAATAGCACCACGCCTCGCAAGGATACGATCCGCGACAAAAATAGAATTTTACATATATCGATCCTATATTCCACAAAGGAATATACATGTACTCTAGATCGAACAAAAAAGTAAAATTCTAAAATTAATACAGCTCCTGCTGTATTTGATACATCCAATCATGCACCCACAAAAATAATGCCCTTAACATGTCCAAGGGTCCAATCACACACAATATCTATATGTCATAATAGTTGGAGTCTGCAACCACAAAGTTAGCACATCCTACTATTATCCTACCTAAATTATGTATGGCATGTGCATAATCTATTTGAAAACCAAAACACACAGAGGCAAACCCTAGCTCTGATATCAATTGTTGGTTAGTCCTAGGAAGATCGTACTGGTTCCATTGTACAAAAATTTTGTACAAGTGTCGAACCTTTCCTAAATAACCTATTGTGTTCTTTAGAAGTTAAATTAGGAATTAGAAACAGAACTTAACATTATTGATTCCAAATTTAACTTATATGTTCTTAATGGTTTAGACTTAGATCGCAAGTGGAACTTAACACTATTGATCCAAATCAACCTATGTTATAAATTCAATTAAATATTAATTTTTAAAATTGACTTCCAGGATTGCATGGCGAGGCACATGACCTTCTTGGGTATGGGAGCATCCACCACCTCCTAGACAAAGCCTTTTAAGAAAAGCTAATATTTAATTTCCTTATATAACTCTAGGTTTAACCAAAAAGAACAATCGAATCACAAATCCGAAAAATAAAAAGAAAACACAAACTCGAATAACAAATTTAAAAAACTAAAATCTAATGCCTCTTGTGTTTGGAATTCATACAAAGAAAAATAACTAGCATGATGCGGAAAAAAATTACTAGTTATACCTTCTCTTTGTATGCTAATGACCTCAAGATCTTCTGCCGTATTCCTCACCTCACCTTGGACGTCGTGTGGGCGACGAACCTCCAAGATGAACACCACCCAAAGAGCTTCTCCTTCTTCTCTTGTTTCAGCCACCACCACCACCAAGGAGCAAAAGAGAGCAAAGGGAAAAGAGAGGGAGAGAGGGCCGACCACAAGAGGATTACCAACAAGAGAATAAGAATTGTTCTCACATGAGGCCTCCTCTCCCCTTCTTTTATATTACTTGCCCAAGGCAAATAAGGAAAGACTTTTTACAAAAATTAAAATCTTTCTCTTGTTTTTCTTTTCCCCTTTTATTTTTTCTTTTCTTTCCTCTTGATTGATTCAATCACCAATCATTGATTGGTGTAATTGATTGAATGTTTTAAAGGATGATTAGCCGTCCCCTTGCTTGGGCACCAAGCAAGGGTGGTCGGCCACAATTAAAAGGAAAGAAATAATCCTTGTAAAAATTTTATAACCAAAGGAAAATACTCTTATAAAATTTTACAAGCTCTCTTTTAATTTCCTAAAGTGAATGTTAAAAAAGGAAAGTTTTAAAAATTAAAACCATGTTTTAAAATTTAAAAACTTATCTTCTAAAAATTTCTTTTTTAACATGGTTACAAAAATAAAAAATTTTCAAATTTAAAACTTCTCTTCCTTTTTCCTTAAAACCATGAGGATGGTTAAAAAAGGAAAGTTTTAAAATTTTTAAACTTTCTTTTAAACCATGCGGCCTAATTCAAATAAGGAAAGTTTTTTTAAATTTAAAATCTCTCTTTTAAAACTTGTAGATATCTACAAAGAAAAGATTTTAAAAATTCAAAACACCCCCTCATCTTTGAATTATTGTGGCCGGCCCCTTTACAAAGTTTGTGGCCGGCCCCCTTAAGAGAAGATGGTGGCCGGCCCTTGGCTTGGTCACCAAGCCTTGGGCCGGCCTCTTTCCTGGACACCAAGATGGACTTTTATTAGGATGGACTTGAGACTTTAATGAGGCTATGACAGGGACCTAGAGGAGAAATTGGTTTTGTCCTTCCGATGAGCTTGAGTATCCCGTGTTCGCCTTGAACACACAACTCAAGTTCATCAATAATAACTCATGCCACTAGAGAGTTATTATTGCACTACCACACCAATCCCAAATTACATTATGGGCTCCTTCATATTATGAGTGTATTAGTCTCCCTCTGTTTAAGATATCGAATGCCCATTAATTTAATTGAGTTACTGATAACTCACTTTAATTAATGTCTTAGTTCAAGAGTAGTACCACTCAACCTTATCGTCATGTCGGACTAAGTCCACCTGTAGGGTTTAACATGACAATCCTTATGAGCTCCTCTTGGGGACATTCTCAACCTAGATAACTAGGACACAGTTTCCCTCTATAATCAACAACAAACACTATAAGTAATATCATTTCCCAAGTTATCGGACCTATTGATTTATCAAGCTAAATCTCACCCTTTGATAAGTTAAAGAAATAAATACTAAATCTATATGCTTGTTATTATATTAGGATTAAGAGCACACACTTTCATAATAACTAAGGTCTAGTTCTTTTATTAAGTCAGTATAGAAAGAACTTACCTAAAATGGTCCTACTCAATACACTTAGAATGTACTAGTGTAATTTATTAGTCAAGATAAACTAATACCTAATTACACTATGACTATTCCAATGGTTTGTTCCTTTCCATCTTAGTCGTGAGCAACTGTTTATAATTTATAAAGAACTGATAACATAATCTTCTGTGTGTGACACCACACACCATGTTATCTACAATATAAATTAATTGAACAACTACACTTAACAAATAAATGTAGACATTTGACTAATATGATTCTTTTATTTCTAAAATGAATATTTGCAAAAAGTTAGGCTTTTAATATACACTCTAACAGTAAGATATCAAAAAATTTAAATAAATAGGGTTATTTGAGAAATAGCCTTATAAAATTTTTCCAGAATTTTTAGAAATTTTCTGGGAATTTTTCGGAGCTCGTACAACGGGTTTTGAGGGGACGAATCGATGGGTTGGATAAAGCATATTTGGGATACCCCGTTTACGTGAGGAAATGTTTATTATATAAATTCCTTTTTCTTTTTATTCTCTCCCCCAAATCGTCGTTTCCCTCAAACCACCCGACGCCGAACACCTTCTTCCCCCTTCCTCTTCTTCATCTCGCTGTCATCTAACGGATGAATCGGTGCCGACGAGAATGGAGTTCGACCTCCAGCGATCTTCCTCTGCCGGCATCGACCCTTAAGCTCAGATCCAACCGAAGCCCTTCTCATTCTCGCTCCAATCTCTCTGTTCTCTAACGGGGGCAATCCGACGCACCGACGCCGATAGAGGGTGGCTATTTCCCGACGATCTCATCCTCTTCGTGTCGCCTGAGGACCGTCGCCCGATTCTTGAGGTTGCTGACGTTATCCAAGATTTTTCTGGTGGAGCGATCGCTTCCTCGGCCGGTTCTTGTGCACGAGCGACGACGGCTAGGTGGCTAGGGCACGGTGGAGGGCTTGGTTTTGGTTGTCTCTGACCGATTGCCCCTTCATTTCCTCCTTCTTGAGCTGTTCACAGAACGATCCGTATATCCTCAAGTTGGATCGGATTGGGCGATACCTTCTAGAGACAACCGATTGAGGTAAGGAACAAGGAATTGATACATGATGTTGATGAATTAGGTATTGTTTGATTTATGATATCCTCATCTTAATTCGACACTGGGGAAGAGTTCCAGTAGGGCTTGTTGTGGTGTTCTGGTCTAGCAGATCACCTTGTTTTCCAGTAGCTTGATTGAGGTATGTGTAGGAGTAATTGGTACATGTTCTAGATGAATCAGGTTAAGTGTGATTGATTAGTTGAATGTAGGTAATTGATCTTGGTTGTAGATCATATTGAATTTGGAAGATTTTATGATTAGTATGGTTGGAACATGTGGTAGATCATGTGTAGGGTTGATTTGAGGTTGTACTTAGTCGTGATGTGATTAGGGTTTTGCCCTAACTTAGTATTAGGGATTTTATTTAGCTATTCTTTTGGATTTAGTTAAATAAAATATATATATTGTTTGACGCAGGACTCTGATTCAAGATGGGCGTCTCAACTTTGGATTGCTTGATTGTACCTTCTATTTGAGGCGGGTACCCTTTGACTTATCTCTCGATAGTGTCTTATGATTTGTGTAGTATATATATATAATTACTAATGGTTGGTAGATTTATCACTTCCCTAGTTATAGTTTATTCGATACCTGTTACATGCTTCTATTGTTAGCTGCTATACATTAGACTTGTATGCTCTTATCTTCTGTCATGCGTATCTATGTTCATAGAGATAGATTTATTTAGTGCTTCTGTATACTGGATTAATTGCTAGACATATTGGATATGTGATCTTGGATTTATGTTGCTTATTTCATTGTTATATATGTGTTTATCTTTCTGGCATGTATATATGGATGAGGATATGTTCAGGTATGACATACTGTAGCATCATGCACCATCCTGCATGATTGCATGCTGGGCGATTAACGACTCCATTATTGTTGAGCTCTTCGGTCGGCTACATGAGCCTGCACACAACGTGACCACTACATGGGTAGTGACACAACACCCAGGGTGTGTATGACAGTTGTTCTGTAGTGCTCCGCTGGTCCGCTCATGGGTAGTGTGACTGCAACGTGGTAGCAGGCAGGGATCCCTCCCCGTCATCGCGTACTGGGAGATGAGAGCATTGCTCTCCCTTACTATGTTTGAGGTAGGAGGATAGGTGTACTCCGACAGCATCCCGTCCACTCGGTCACTATTTAGGAGTAGTGATGGCAGAGTGCACGGTTGTCATAACCCTACCCACTCGATCTCACCATCGCGTGTGAGATGGCTAACTGGCGTTAGGGGTGACCATGTCATATTGCATCATATGCAAAGATTGCATTTATTATGATTGTTGCATATTGGATGATGCAATTTGGTGACTGCTTATGATTGACATGCATACAGGATACATGCTTATTTGCTCTGACTATTTTTATCTGTGTATGTTCACAGTCATATGGTCAAGCCTCGCAGGTGAGTACAGTTTATTTCAGTTATGCATTTCTTATTATTCTTGCTGTAGATTGTATTACATGTTTATTGTTAGTTACTACAGTTTATTCAGCTATGCATACCTGTTATACTGTTAGGAGACTGTACTATAGGTTATTGCTGGTAGTTATATGTTACTGTACATATCTATTGGTTATCTGCTGAGTTCTTTGGATTCACATCGTTACATTACTATTTTTCAGGTTGAGGTCGTCGGGAGATTCCCGTCACTAGCCCCTTTGTCGCGACGATTTTCGGTTGTAGACTTTGGTATTTGTTTCTATGTCGATATATACCTGTGATGTGGGTTCTTGTACTTTGGACTTAGTGTTGAACATTTGGGTTTGCTACTCTTGTTTTCCGCTACGGATATTTCATTACTTCGTGGATTTCATTTCTTTCGTTGTAGTGGAGTAAGATTTACATATATCTGTAATGATTTTTATATCGTCTTTTCTTTTAGTTATATTTGTTGTCAGCCGGAGGCTGCATTATAAACTGCGTGGATTGATTATAAATTGCATGGATTGGTTTATTTCTGTATTGTATTGTTCTGACCGTGTGGGTCGAGGTATGGATATATGTATCTCAGGATTCATATTGTCGCCCGTGCAGGGGAGATGCTGCCGAAATTTTATTGGCAGAGACTACCTGGGGCGTGATAGTTCCAATGCCTTCTCGAGACAGCCTTATAAAGGGCATGGAAGGCGCCTTCCATAGCCATGGAAGGTGGCTCTAATGAGGCAAATTTGATCCCGAATAGCTCGACACTTATCCGCTGCGCCGTCAAAAATTTATCCTGTGGAAGGCGCCTTCCATAGCCATAGAATGCGCCTTCTATGAACAGTAAGAAGGCGGCTTCACTGCTTGAAGACGCCTTCGGACACTGTGTATCCAAAGGTAACTTTTCTCCTTTTGTTCTGCAAACAACATTAGTCCAAATAGCCTGCAAAACAAGTATTAGGACAAATAATAATTTTATAATAAAGACTAGTAATTAGTTCCTGTCCTTCCAAGACCAGGAACTAGTCAAGATCTCAGCTTAGGGATCCCAAATGGACTTAAACTGGACCGACACCTACTGCCCCTTCAATCGGGATGCGTTCTCACTTGGTCACTCTCCTAAAGTGACTTACCAGTTTGCTATATATCCGGTCAGCCCGTCGACCTATCTGGACTTCGTACTGCACATTTAATCATGTGGTTAGATCACAACAGAACCTAACTTAACTTACTTGTCATTCATCAAAACTGAGTTAGACCGTTAGTGCAAAACTGCACCAACAATCTTCCCCTTTTGATGCAATGACAACCTATGTTAAGTTAGGAAAAAAATACAAAAATGGACAAATAATATGGTTTAAGTTATTCATATTTTGATTTGTTTCAGAGTTTGTTAACTTAATCAACTTAACCCTTTAACTCTCCCCCTTTGGCATTCATCCAAAAATATGAATAGATACTTAAGTAAAAAATGTGCTGAGGAAAGTAAACAAAAATTAATAAAATAATTCTCGGGATTACTTGAGGGAGGCAAAAATGTTTAACCATAAAATCTTTTCAAAATGTAAAAAAAAATGTTTTACAACATATGTTAAAATAGGTTCAAAGATAGTTTTGAAACCACTTAGCATTTTAAAATGATAAAGAAAATAACTTATTAAATATCTCAAAGGTAAAAATTTAGTTTTGAAAAGAACCTTTTCAAAAAAAATTTTTTAAAGTGTTTTCAAGGCATCCTGTAAAGTAAATTTTAAAAATTTAAAAAAATTTAAAGACATCTTTCAAAACAAATTTTAAAATACTGTATATTAGTATTTTCACAAGGCTAATAAAGTTGAAAAATACTTTAAAATCTACTAACTTTAGAAACTTTAATATTTTTCAAAAATTTTGAAAATGCTAGGTTCTCCAAAAATTTTTTTAAAAGATTTAAAGTTAAAGTTCTCCAAAATAAAAGTTAAAATACTAAGTGCTGCAATATTTAAAATTGTTTTAAAGTATTTTGGAAAAATTGAAACTGTTTTCAAAACAATCTTTCAAAATATGTGATAATCTTTTTCAAAAAATGTATTTTTGAAAAAAAATAAAAAATGTTTTCAAAATTTATTGACTTATTAATCCTCTCCCTGAACCTGAGATTATTTTAAAATAATCTAGTCAACTATAAATTGTCCTTAACTGTCTAACCGTTAGTTACTAACTAACTATCAGAAGATAGCAGTGTGTACTTGGTTAGTCAGGTTAAGCCCTTTATCTAGTTAGTATTTGACTAAACTGGATTACTTAACCCAATCACTTTAAGTTTGGTATTTAACGCCCAGACTTATGTTGATGCACTAATATAAACATCTTAAGTCCAGACAATTTGTCTATACATCTCACCCCTTTTCTAAGTTTGGTAATCATAGACAAAGTAGCCCTAATGTGTTGGTGAGATGCTCAAGTCCTAGATCTATAGGAACATGCTTTTTATGGATTTAATCTAGGCTAAGGCTAAAAATTGATTTTGAAGAATTCTAAAAATAAGAGAATTTTAAAAAAATGAAGAAAAATTTTCCCTCGAATTTGTAAATAATATTGGTCATAGTTTATAAAACACATTCCTAATTTTAACAATCAGATTGAGAAAGGACTAACTGAAAATGTAAGTCAAGTCATATATAATGCATAATAATGTATGTGACATGATCAGGTCTAATCATCATCAGCAGATGGTGGTGGGGGTTGCTCAAGAGTGCACAGAGCCTGAAGAATCTAATCAAATCTGGTGGTCATGTCCTCTTAGAGAGAAGTAAATCCAGTGGTCATCTCCCCCCAGAGTGTGCTGAATCCATCCGAGACTGACTTCTGAAGCTGCGCGGAGGACTCCTCAAGTCAAGCGAGTCGATCCTCGACAGATAGAGAAGTCAAGGGCTGGGTCAAGGTCGAGGGTTGGGTCGAAGTCAGAGGATACCCAAATATCTCCTCAGTTGCGAACTCTGGCCACTCCTCTCCCTTGGCTGGAGTAGGTGGAAAGTCATCCTCAGCCTCGACTGGTATGGCTGGCTGTGACCCACCTCTCCAGGCTAGAACCCCCTAAGCAATGATGTCTATGGCTAGTTGACGCTAACCAAACTCGGTATATGCACTAAGGGAGCTAAATATACCCTGGGTCATATCTACTCCTATGGTTGAAAATATGTATGTCAAGATGTGACAATAGGGTGATGTGCGCAAATATTATGATCATTTACGCATGTTTTAGTGCACATTCACGTACTTTATTCATATATATTCGTTGCATGATTGCCTCTTTTGTCTTGTATTCATTATATATATATATTTTTTTTTGGATATCTGTTCTTTGTTTGGTTTTGTGTTGACAGGGATGACTTTCAGAGCAAAAACAATGATTATCTACGCACCAAAACAAGCCAAAGAACATGGGCCTGCAACACACGGCCGTGTGACCAGACAAAAGGGAGTAGTGCACGGCCGTGCATCCTTGCACGACCGTGCGACCATGGCAGAGGCGAAGTAGTGCATGGCCATGCACCCTTGCACGGCCGTGCGACCATGGCAGACGCAGAGTAGCACACGACCGTGCATCATTGCATGGCCGTGCCACCCCAGGCCGAGACAAAGGAATGCCCGGCCGTGCATCCTTGCACGGTCGTGCCTCAGGGAGCAGAAGCCAGAGACGACACGGTCATGCCAATCGACACGACCGTGTAGCTTCGCCAGAGGAGAGGATGGACGTGGTCGTGCCAACCTTGCACGACCATGCCACGGGTCGTGCGGCACCCATACCCTAGCTTATAAAAGGGTCAAGAACCCTATTTTTGAGGGATCTTTGGTTCAGGACTTCGTCCCTCCCCTCGGTGAAAGCAGTCGAGCTTCATCCACCGCTGTCTCTTCACGATCCGTCCATCTCCAGAGCAAGGAAGCATCCCCAAAACATCAGAATCATCAAGCATCTCTTCTTCCTTTCCTTCTAGGGTTATAAGTATGCTTTTCTTTATGTTCTGGGGTTGTTCTTCCCCCACAATGGAGTAGACATCCTCTTCTAGGATTAGGAAGTATTTGTAACACGATGGAGATGTAGAACTATGTTGATTCACATTATTTCTATTCAATGAATTGTTTATGCCTTGTTCGTGCTTGATGAGTTGCGTGTGTGCCATGTTTACATTTCTATGCTTTGATTGCTTGATGTGGAGGATTGTTGATCACACGAGGGGATGCCCTAGAGAGTATTAACCAAGGTACCCTCGTGACAAGGGTAACCCTTTCCGGACGTCTAAGACGTTCCCTTAAAAGGAGAAACAATCCCATAGGAATTGTCGCTCTCGTAGAGAGAGTGCTCTAGATCGTATACCCGAGGGGCCCTAGTGACAAGGGTAACCCATTCACGGATGTCTAGGACATTCTCTTGAAAGGAGAGACAATTCCTCCATAAGGAAGTAGGAACCCGTACCATCTACCTTTATCCTTATTGCTATTTACTAGGCACGAATTCCTGTGATCTACAGAGGCGCCCTAGTGACAGGGGTTAACCGTTATAGGATTTCATAGGGATCGTCTCTATTCGATACTTAAGGATATTGACTAATCTAACTTCCTACAAGAGCATGGACATAGAGGGTAGAAACTAAGCAATCTATGTAGTATCTCCTAGTATTATAATGAAATCAAAATCCTAAAATCCATATCCCGAAGCTCATTCCCTCCAAGATCTCTTCTCTTTATCTCATCCTTCTCTTTCCCTTTTCAATCACCCTCGTTAGTTTGCAAACGCTAAAGCCATCTTTCGATCGTCTAGATAACTTACCTTGCGACATCTTTAGTGTTTAATCAACAGTCTCTGTGGATTCGATATTTTTATTACTGATGACGAAACCGTACACTTGCGGTTGTGTAACAAGTTTTTGGTGCCGTTGCCGGGGATTGTTCGCATTAACATTAGTAGATTAGTAATTTAGTTAATCTAAACTTATGAATAGCTTTGGTTTTTAGCGCCGTTGCCGGGGATCTAGTTGTGAATTTTTGTAGTAATTCTTTTAGTTCAATTATTTCATTTTCAGTCTAAGATTATCCTCCTCAAGTTTTGCAACTTGAGTTGGAACTTCAGCTTGAATTGGTTCAATTGTTAAACTTGATTTTAATTGTTCATTAAGTTTGTTATTTTCCTTTGTTAGTTCTTTTATGCAATTTTTAGAGTTAGTTAATTTCTTATTTAAACATGAAATAATTTTGAAAAATCTTTTGCTTAAAGTAAATTGTACCTCATCGGAACCTTCGGAAATGAGTGCAGACTCATGGCTCGATTCAGGTTTGGACCGTCTTCCAATTCGTTCTCCGATTCTGATTCGTAAGCCATCAGTACGAGGTAGTTACTGTGCTTCAATTCTCCGTCGTCTGATTTATCTCTGGATGACTCGTCCCAAGTTGCCTTCAGGGCCTTCTTTTTCTTCAGATTCGGGTAGTCGGTCTTGTAGTGCCCCTTGTTACATCCAAAATAGGTCACATTCTTGTTGTTAGAGTTGGAGGTGGAGTTAATCTTCTGCAGGTCCTTTTTGCTAAAATTCTTCTTTCTCCTAGTGAACATCTTTCTTACCAACTTCACCAGGTATTCTTCATCCTCTGAGTCTTGGTCAAACTCAACTTCAGGTTCAGGTTTGGTTCTAGACTTTTCTTTTGAGGAACCTGCAAAAAGGGCAACACCTTTCTCGACCTGCTTAGAGTTAGTCTGTTCATGGAGTTCAAGTTCACAAAATAATTCATCTAATTTTAATTTAGATAGGGTTTTCAAAATTTTGTAGGCATCCACGATGGATGCCCACAGTGCATTTCAGGGAAACACGTTTAGGGCAAACCTTATCAGGTCGCGATTCTCCATCTGGTGGCCGATGGTGTGAATTCCATTGAAAATGTCCTTTATTCTTCATAAAGTTGACTTGCAGATTCTCCTTCTTGCAATTTATGTTAAATAATTTATTTAAATAAAGATTTCTTTTTGTTACCTTCACATCGTTGGTTCCCTCTTGCAATTCGATAAGTTTATCCCACAGCTCATTCGCATTTTCTTGTGGGTAGACACGATTCAAATCTTCCTTCGTTAGCCTGTAATGAATTGTGTTGAGAGCCTTGAAGTCGATTTGAGCCTTTTTCTTCATTTTTGGATTACAATGTTCTAGGTCCATTGAAATTCTGGCATTATCGATGGGAGCCTTATAACCTCTGGTGATGCTGAACCACTGGTCGAAGTCGGTCTTCAGATATACCTCTATCCACTTCTTCTAGTATGGAAAGTCATCACCATTGAAGAGAGGAGGCTGGACGGTGTTGTATCCCTCATTTTGAGCCATCTCAGATCTGTAGATAGAAAACTATTAAAAAAAGGTACCAAGACTTGGTCTTGGATTAGCAAAGTTTGAAAAGAATAAGAAATTTTGAGGTACTCAAGTGGTGTTGCACCACCTTCAAGAAAGAGTTATTTGAAGAGGTAAAATTTACCAATTTAAGAAAAGTGCAAAAAATTAAAATCCGAAAAGCAATTCCCCCGGGCTTGATTGGTGGTTGCACCAATTCAGAACAGAACCTGCCCTGATACCACTTGTTAGATCGATCGCACGTGAGAGGGGGGTGAATCACGTGGTTTTTAAAATTTTTCTTTTTGGTTTTAAAAACAGAGTAGAGTACGCAGCGACAAATTAAAATGAAAGGTCAACACCAGAAAAATACAAGAGGTTTACTTGGTTTGGAGCCTTCGGTGACTCCTACTCCAAGACCCAGGTCCCGCAGACCTATCGATGGGTAATTCACTAAAGACCTCTTTTGGTACCCCCGGAAGAGAGAATTGAATACAGAGAATAATTTGGATAAGTGTAACAGGCTACACTTTCCATTTGCAAAATATAAGTACAATAGTAAAGTTTGTTATCGACACCTAGAGTTTGAATGTGGAAGCGTTCGTGTGTCAATGTTGGTCTACCGGCCATGATCAGAAGTCCTCGGAATAGTCATCGAGTGCAATAACTTTGCACCAGAGTCATAGTAGAAGCCTGGAGCAGTCGGAAGCTTAAATGAATGCACAATAGCTCGTATATCAGTTGTGTTCCAATGTCTTCTCGAGACAACCTTATAAAAGGCATGGAAGGTGCCTTCCATAGCCATGGAAGGTTGCTCCAATGAGGCAAATTTGATCCCGAACAGCCTGACACTTATCCGTTGCGATGTCAAAAATTTATCCTGTGGAAGACGCCTTCCATAGCCATAAAAGGTGCCTTCTATGAACAGTAAGAATGCGCCTTCACTGCTTGAAGGCGCCTTCAGACACTGTTCATCCGAAGGTAACTTTTCTCCTTTTATTCTATAAAACAACGTTAGTCCAAATAGCCTGCAAAACAAGTATTAGGATAAATAATAATTTTATAATAAAGAGTAGTAATTATTTCCTATCCTCCTAGGACCAGGAACTAGTCAAGGTCTCAGCTTAGCGATCCTAAATGAGCCTAAACTGGATGAACGCCTCCTGTCCCTTCAACCGGGATGCTTCCTCACTTAGTCACTCTTCTCTAGTAACTTACCTTAACTTACCAGTTTGCTGGACATTCGATCAGCCTATCGACCCGTCTGGACTTTATGCTAGCTATCCGATCGACCTGTTGACCTAGCTGGACTTCTTTCCAGATATCTGGTCAGCCCGTCAACCTAGCTGGATTTTGTACCAGCTATCCGATCGGCCTGTTGACCTAGCTAGATTTCCTGCCAGATATCTGGTCGGCCCGTCAACCTATCTGGACATCATACTGCACACTTAATCATGTGGTTAGATCACAACAGAACCTAACTTAACTTATTTGTCATTTATTAAAACCTGAGTTAGACCATTAGTGCAAAACTGCACCAACAATTACATGCATCTTTGCTAAATTTTGTTGTGTTAACTTAAACTCAGTTTATGGCATGTTTCTTGTTGCTTAGGGTATGATTGAAGTGAATAATGTTAGGCTTTTGAAAATAGGTTTTTGATTAAAGGAATTAGTTAGTGCCATAGAGATATCCATAGCTAGGGTAACTTGTGCAATTGTTCCTTGATCACAAGCTCAGTTTATGGTATGTTTCTGGTAAAAAGAAGCGTTTGGTTGGAAGTTCTAAGGGTTTTGAAGAGGAAGAATCAGCATTTCAGGTTCTACTAATCTATTTCATTGCTCCTCATGCCCTTTCTTATAAGTTATCACTATTCTTCTACTACCAATTTGTCTTATTAAATGCTTTGGCTCATTTTATTTTGATCTTATTCCTTTTCTTGTCTTCTTGGCATATATTTTATTAGATTCCTTGCATGCCTGTTACTTTTCATACTTTTTGCTTTACCCAAACTTTCTTATTGTTTTCTTAGGCAAAGGATGACTAGCAAATTGAAACAAATGATGAGTTATGTTGAATGGATTTCATATTGGAAACTAAATGTCACCATTGATCTTGTTGATGATTTCACAAGATAACACTCCCTATCAAAGGCAACTGATTGACAACTATGGTGGTAAAATGTGACTATGCTCGTCCTCACTAACCCGTCCCAGAGTCAACACGGAGGAAGTAAATCATGGATGATTACTAGTTTTTGGAATAGAGACTAGTACATGATGGAAGTATTTACCTCGGCTATGTCAAGATTCGAATCCTAGATCTCATGATGATAACACCTAATACGCTAGCTACTAAATCGTCCCAACGGGACAAACTGATTGACAACTATGTGCTTAAATCATATTGTGGATGTATACTTTTTTGGATTATTAAAAATAGGCATAGAATCTTGTTCTCAAATTGAGTGAAATAAAGTTAAACGAGGTTTTAGTGTTTGAATGTTGAATTTTATAAGTGATGGTTTTTGTTCTTTATATTGTTATTATTTACTCTTAGGCTTTAACATATATTTTCTATTGACTTTCATACATTTCTAAAAAATTCAATTTTGTTATAGTAGGACACATAGGGTGTATAAACCGGATAAGTTTTGCATCTCTCATAGTAGGTAAGTTTCATATATTTTTCGAAGGAAATGGGACCAAGAAGAGTTTCTTCAGAAAGCCCGAGAATAGGAAAGGCAAGAGGTGATTCGTAATCACCATGGATAATACAGTCAAATACATTGGGTACTTTTTTTAATAATTGAATTCTTTATTTTGATTTCATCTTTCTTTGGCACGGGAGGAGGATATGTTTAAATCCAAAGGTATGCTCTTGGTATGATGATGTTACTAGCTTTTTTTTTTTTTTTTTTTTGGTGTGTGTGATAATTGTTTGGTCAATTACTTTGCCATTTGTTTTTTTGTTATGCTAGACAAAGCTCCTCTAGTGCAAAGGAAACCCTTGAAGCATAGACACTATGAGGATGACCTTGATTCCTCTTTAAGGAAAACTTGGGTTTGGATTCTAACTTCTGAGAAGCTAGTGTTAAATGTGTTGGTATAAGAAACACTAGATGATCAAATTTGAGTTTTGATAATAACAAAGGATTCAAAAGTTAAGATGTCTTATGATCTAATAAGTGTGACTGAGCTTGCAGGAAAGTCCTAGTGGATTCTTGGCAAGTGGAAAACCCTAGGGGGAGATAACCCTAGGTTCTAGAGAAAGGTAATCCTAGGTTATGGAAAGTCCTAGCTATGCTCAGGCAACAAAGTCCTGGTCCAAGGGACAGGGTGAAGTCTTGGTGGGTCGAGGACGTTGGGCAAAATTCTAGAGTCGAGTACTCTAGGTGAAAATCCTAGGAGTCGCAGACACTAGGTGGAAGACTGGATGAGTCGGGGATCGAACGCCCATCATGAAGTCCTAACGGATTGGATGCTGAGAAAAAGTCCATATAATCTAGAGGATCGATCTGGTAAAAAGTAAACTCTTCTGAGAGGAGTAGGTGAAGATGCATTCCCTAAAGAGGTAACAGTAAGCGTCGGTTCAACCTAGGATTTCTGGGAATCTGAAAGTCAAAATCAAACAATCCAAAGACTGTTAAAATATCTTTTTGCCTATTATTCTAACTTTATTTTGTAGAAAACTAACATTTTGTAGGTTGAAGTTTGCGGCCTTGATCGGTTGACCGAACCTCCAGATCAGTCCACTGAACCCTAGAGATCAAATCAGCTTGTGGCTAAGTTTCGACCAAGGATCTGTCAACCGAACCTCGGGTTCAGTCAATTGAACGGTAGATAAGTAGTGATTTGATCATACCGGGCTGATTGGACCAGATAAGGCAGCGAGGATAGCGAGATCAGTCAACCAAATGATGGGATTGGTCGACTGAATGAAGGCTTTATCTGAAGCAGTAGAATTTGGATGGGAAGCGAGGCGGATTCAGAAGGTTCGGTCGATTGATTAGGGGGATCGGGTGACCGATCAAAGTCAAGTCAAACTTGATTCCAAGATCAGTGGATCTAGATCAGGCTCAACTTAGCTATAAAAGGAGGCCTAGACCCAGAAGTTCGACACAATGAACTCAGATAATCCTTAACTTCTGCGCGTTGCTCCGATAACCTCTACGACTCCTAAACTCTCCTCCGACGATGGAAAGCTCGACCTTCCAGATCTTTAGAAGTCGTTGGTATATTTTCAATTATAGTACTTAAGTTATAAATCTGCTGTACTCATATTTGTACTATTTTGGATTGATAGTAAATTGTCTAAAGTAAACACTCAACGAGTGTGAGACTTGGAGTAGGAGTCGTCACAGGCTCCGAACTAAGTAAAATTACTTGTGTTCATGTGTATTCTTTCTCTTTCCTTTACTCATTTCCATCGCGTTTCATGAAAAATATGAAAAAGCCACAAGTGCTATTCACCCCCCCTCTAGTACGTCTCGATCCTATAATTGGTATCAGAGCGAGGCCGCTCTGAATTGGTGAAATCGCCAATCGAGTAGGGGGTACCTTTTTGATAAAAGAAAATTGTATATCATTTTTATTTTAAAAAAATTATTTCCATTTTTTCACCATTAGTTAGAGTTGGTGAAATATCGTATTTAACAAAATTTATTATAATATTTTTTATTATTATTTTATTATTTTTCTTGAAAGTAGTGAAACATTCTTATTTTATTTTTCTCCAACACTACTAATCCAAGACCAAATCTTGGGACATTTGTCATTTTTAATTGTATGTAAGATTTTTCTAAATGACCCACCAAGAAGGCTACAACACCGCTCGTCCACCTCTCTTCTCTGGCGAGGATTTCGGCTACTAGAAGTGCCGAATGGAGTACCACTTCAAAATGCAGGTGGAAATGTGAATAATTATCTAGACGGGATTCACCTTTCCCACAGAAGACGGAGTACTCATCCCCTGCGACAAGTGGGACCCACAAACAAAGAGGAAGATCGAGGTGGATGCAAAAGCAACATGTACCCTCCCATGCAGCCTAATCAAAGAAGAGTTTAATGGGGTTGGCCCCTTCAACAACACTAAGGATTTATGGGAGAAATTGATCGAACTACACGAGGGTACCTCTGATGCAAAAGTAAATGTGACTTAATATTAAATAAGTTATATAACATTAAAATGCAAAAAGGTGAGTCAATGAGCCAGTTACATGCTCGCATCCAAGATCTTCTGAATGACCTCCACGCGATCGAACAAAAAGTGAAGAATTGCGACGTCATCAGGTACGTGCTAAATGCTTTTCCAAGGAATACCATGCGGGTATCAATAGTAGATGCTTACAAAGTATCCAAGGACCTTTCTTCAATTAGACTAGGCCGGTGATGAGCATTTGTAGTTTATTGGCAGCCAGATAGCTTCCGGGCAGCAGACCGAGTTTACACAAGATAAGGAGGGTATTATATATTTCTGAGGCAGATTATGCATACCTCAGTCTCACCCGGTCTTACAGGAGCTACTTCAGGAGGTTCATCGCTCTCGATTTACGATCCACCCAAGTGGGACCCGCATGTATCGAGATTTGAGGCGTTCCTACTGGTGGAACGGTATGAAGAAAGACATCGCGAAATTTGTATCGAGATGTCTTGTTTGTTAGTAGGTGAAGGCCGAGCACCAGAGACTTGTAGGATTACTTCAGCGGATTCCTATTCCTGAGTGGAAATGGGAACACATTACCATGGACTTTGTGGTGGGTTTGCCTAGGACACGATAAGGCCATGACGCGATTTGGGTAGTCGTTGATCGATTAACCAAATCCACGTACTTCTTAACGATCCGAAAGACTGATACCCTGGATCGATTGGCAGATATGTATTGCTAGGAGATCATCAAATTGCATGGTGTTCCTTTAAGTATTATTTCGGATAGAGACCCCCGGTTCACGTCTCGATTCTAGCAGAGTCTGCAGCAGGCCTTGGGCACTCAGCTCCGTTTCAGTACAGCTTTCCATCCGCAGACAGATGGATAGTCAGAGCAAACCATTCAGACTCTAGAGGACTTGTTGAGATCTTGTGTATTGGATTTCGGACGCAGTTGGGAGGACCATTTGCTATTGGTAAAGTTCGCCTACAACAACAGCTTTCATTCGGCTATCCAGATGGCACCGTTTGAAGCGTTGTATGCTAGGCCTTGTCGGGTACCCACCCTCTGGGATGAGGTTGGAGAGGCCCAGCTGTTAGGACCTCATAGAGCTTAGCATGAGGCAGAGTTGGTCCGTACTATTAGGCGGAGGATGTCAGAGACGCAGGACCGCCAGAAGAGTTATGCTGATCGGAGACGCAGACCCCTGGAGTTCTCTATTGGCAGTCATATTTTTCTGCGAGTTTCACCCACAAAAGGGGTGAAGAGATTTGGCCTCAGTGGTAAGCTAGCTCCACGATACATTGACCCTTTCCAGATCCTGGAGAGGATTGGAGCAATAGCTTATCGTCTGGCGCTACCACCGGCTCTGGCAGGCGTGCACGACGTATTTCATGTATCTATGCTGAGGAGATACATACCCGACCCAACACATGTGCTGACAAATATCTCAGTTCTCGTTCAGCCTGACGTCACTTATGAGGAAGTTCCGGTATGGATTTTGGATCGGAAAGAGCGTCAGCTGCTGAACAAGACTATCCGGCTGGTTAAAGTCGGATGGCAACATCATTCGGACGAGGAGGCTACCTGGGAGCTCGAGGATATGGTCTGAGCTTGATACCCCCATCTTTTCACTTGAGGCATGTGGGTTATTTTCCATTCAGCATTTATACTTTCTATCTGTGGCCAGTACTTGCTGATGGTAGATAACGAAAATTTGGAGACCAAATTTTTATTAGTGGGGGAGAATGTAAACTACTGAAAATGGGCGAATCACTATAAGGAAATTTTTAGAAATTTTTCAGAAATTTTTTAGAGCTCGTATAACTTAGGTTACGAGAATAAAAACGGGGTCCCGGGAAAGCCTGTTTAGGCTGTCCCATTTTAATGAGGAAAAGTTTTTTATTTTATTTATTTTTATTTTTTCTTTTATTTTCCTCCCTGTCGCTGTTTCTTTTCTTCCCCCAAGCCTCATGCGGCGCCGGCCGTTTCCTTCTTTTCCTTAACCGTTGCTGCACTCGACGTTCCTCCTCCCCCGTGTACAAAAGCAATCGGCCAAGACAAGTCCGAGCCTCTGCCCCGATTCTCGTCTCCCTCCCCCTTGCTCCTCTGCCCTAGAGCTCGAGCCCGATGCTGTCTACCGAGACTTCCTTTGCCCTAGCGCCGGCAGCTCGGTCCACGCCCACCTCCGACCACCACAAGAGTAAGCCAAGCAGTGTCGAGCCCGCGTCTCTGCTCGACACTGCCGAAGCCGACATCATCGGTGCCCTACAGTCGACCGATCCCTTCGTTCCTCCTTCCTGAGCAGTTCACAGACTCCTCCACCGAGGTTCCCAAATCGATCTCTCACCGTGCCCTAGCAAGATCTTGAAGGTAAGTGTTTACCTAGGTTAGGATTTGGGCTTAGATCTTCCTCTATGTTCATTGTCCTTCCTCTGTTCTGCACCTGTGCCCTAGGTTTCTACCTTCGGCTCCGATCAATTGTCGTCGCACGAAGCTATGTCCTAGTGGCGATATTTGAGGTAGGCGAATTGTTTAGCTATGGATTTGATCCATGATCTCCAATTTTGTGCTTGATCAATAATTTCCCAGCTTGATTGCTTCTTGATCCAATTGATTCCAGTAGGTTGTATTGTTCGGTGGATCTAGAAATTTGGGTGCTGTGGGGTGTTCCTGGTTCCGGCAACAACTCCATCTAGCAGCTCACTTTGTTCCAATAGCCACAACAGCGGCTAAATCAAGGTAAGATGTAGGGATTTAGTTGATACATGTTGTAGATTATGTGTTGGATGTAATCTTGTGATGATAGTTTTGATTTAGGGTTAAAGGGTCGGGTCTAATCTAAGCTGCGGTTAGATCCGAATTGTTAGTTAATCGAGAATAAATGAACGAAATAGGATTCTGGTAATTAAGAAATTATTTTAGCTATATGATATATATATGTAGCTAAATTAAATGTGGCTATTACAAGATTCGGATTCAGGATGAGCACTTCGACATAGAGGTTGATTAGCTCGATCTACATTTGAGGCGGGTACCTTGACCTATCTATTTTGATATGTCTTGTTGATATGTTTAGTAGATTTTAACAAGTAGTAATAATTATGATTATATCTGTATCGGCATGTCACTATTTATTTCTGAGCATGTATTGTTGGTTACCTGTTTATTATTTATGTTATAGAGGTAGTGACATGCCATGCTCTATGATATACTGGACTGGTTAGATACCCTACTTAACATGTGTACCTAGATCATATTATTTGAACCACATATCTTGGTACACATTATATGGAGTGGGATAGGATTAGGATATTTCCCGGCTTAGTGACATGCATCATCTTGCATGATTGCATGCTGAGCGGTTGGAAGCTCCATTATTGTTGAGCGCATTGCCAGTTACATGAGTCTGCACACACAACCACTCATGGGTTAGTGGTTTTTATTCAGGCAGGGTGTGTGCAGCAGGTTACTCTGTTTGGCTCCATTGGTCCGCTCATGGGTAGTGTGATTGCAACGTGGTAGCCGGCAGGGATCTCTCCCCGTCATCGCGTACCGGGAGATGAGAGCATTGCGCTCCCTCACTATGTTTGAGGTAGGAGGATAGGTGTACTCCGACAGCATCCCATCCACTCGGTCACTCAGGAGCAGTGATGATAGAGTGCATGGTTGTCACAACCCTACCCACTCGGTCTCACCATCGTGTGTGAGATGGTTGACTGGCAGTACGTAGGGGTGACCAGGACATGTTATTGGCATCATATGCATTATTTGCATTTATTGCTTGTGTTTGTTGCACTTTATATGTTGCATATTGGATGGATGCATTGTTTGACATGCATACAGGATTTATGATACTTTGGGTCTGACGGCCTTGATATCCCTATACCCAGGTTCTGGTTAGTACAGTTACTCCTTATCTTACAGTTTTGCACTTTCTATATGTTATATCAGGAGACTATACCCATAGTTATTGCTATTTGTTATAGTTTACTTTGCATGTCAACTAGGTATTCGCTGAGTGTTGGACTCACACCCCGTTATTACTCTTTTCAGGTTGAGGCTGTCTGGAGGAGTTCCAGTCGCTAGTCCCCCTGCAGGTTGCAAGGATTTCCACTTTGGATCCTTGTTTTGGTTTTTCTTATTATGTTAGGCTACGTTTCAGACTTGTATCTGCTAGAATTTGGATTTTTGTACGATTCCTTGTTATCAACGGGGTTTTGTTTGGATGATATTGGATTTGTGTTTTATGAGTGTAGTTAAGTAGGATATCGATTTTGTGCTTTATGGGTGTAGTTGAGTAGGATTTTTGCGATGTTTTCCTTATCTTTGCTTATGTTTAGTTGTTACTATTAAACTGCGTGGATGCTTGCTATATTTGTACTTTTATTGTTATTGTTATTATTCCGGCTGTGTTGGCCAATGTATATGTGACCTTGAGAGCATTGTAGGAAATTTCATAGTGTCACTCGTACAGGGGAGATGCTGTCGAAATTTTCTCTGGCAGGAACTACCTGGGGCGTGACATGTTATGCCAATTTAATCAAGTCTTTTAGGATGCCTTAATTACTACGGTAAAATTTATACTTTCAAAAGTTAATTAAAGTATCCAGCTAAAGGTCAATGTTCTATATATATTCTTAATTCCTATCATCTCAATTATTTTTTGCTAAATTGGAAGGTCAATATTGAATTGAGGTATGCAACCAAAGATGGATAGGTAGATGTTTCAACTGAAGATAGATTGGTTTCACATGTCAATTATCTTCAAATTTGGATGATGTCTAGTTAATGTTTGTATTAATCAATGTATCTATCACTTTGGGAACTATCTTCAAATTTGGATATATCAATTATCTTCTAATCTTAGTTGAATCATTTTGACAGTAATATCATTATTTTGGGAACTATGTACCTGATTTTTATGTACACTGTGTATCTATCTCAGTTTTATATATATATATATATATATATATATATATATATATATATATATATATACTTAGTTTTAATGTGTCATGATTTTGATGTTTTGTTGAAAGATTATAACTTGCCTTTCTTTTTGTTAAGTTACAGTTGATTTCATTTCTATAGCAAAGTTAAAGAAAAATAATGGTTTTGTAAATATAAAAATAATGATTTTATAAATAGAAAAATAAATATGATTTTTTATTTTTTTATTTTAAAAAGACAACACTTTTAAAGCGTTATAGAAACATTATCTTTACTAAAAACAATAATACTTTTAAAGCGTTATCTTTGTAAAAAAAAAACCACAATGCTTTTAAAATGCTATAAAATCTTTATCTTTATTACAAACGATAATACTTTTAAAGTGTTATTTTTAAACGGACTTTTAACAATAGTACTTTTAACCATATAAACAACGTTTTTAAAATATTGTCCATCAACTTTTTTTTCTTATAATGTTAGCTCACAGTTTTCACAAAGTCTCACCGTTTTCACAAAGTATATATATATATATATATATATATATATATACAGTTTTCACAAAGTCTCACCGTTTTCACAAAGTATATATATATATATATATATATATATATATATATATATATATATATATATATATATATATATATATAGATTATTTGTTTTTGATGAAAAGTGGGGCGTCACGTGTAAATCGGTGGTACATGGGCCTATTAGGGTGTGATCCATTTATCTTGTTTTTTCTAGCCAAACCCAAGAGCCTCCACGTGTCCGGATTGATTAATTAATATAAAATAAGAATAATTTAAAACTTAGAAAATAAATTAAAATGGAAAAATAAAATAGGAAATTTTAGTAATTACAATTTTAGTATTTATATGATTACATCTTACTTACAATACAAATAATTTATGAGTATATTATATTTTAAATTTTTAAAAAATATTTATATTTATGATCTAGCTCGATCTTTTTATATGAGTTGCCTATATGTTCCTTAAAAAAGATTAGAATCAATGCAATTCTACATAGTTTTTTAGACGTGGAGGTGGATGAGGTCAAGTTATGCTCACATTGGTCATGTTTTATCATTCAAATTAGTTTTGTTGGCTCTGATCGAGTTTGATATTGAGAATTTATTTTGATCTTGTAGATATTCCGACTAAACTTTTAGATGGATGTAATCGTCAAGGCATTTTCCTGTAAACATGCAACTTCTCTTGTGTCCAAAAATTTCTTGATTATTTGTACTAAAATATGATTATGATGTTACTATAAACATTGAAAATGTTAACACATTAGCAACCATGGTGGCTAAGATAGAGTACACAAGGCAACCAATCTAATACATTTAAGTATTTATAATTTTTAAAATGAAGATACACTTGTTTGTCATTTTTATATGTCATCTTTGGTTCTTCTCGGTCTCAGTCTCTTGTAGATACCTCAATTACTTTAAGTGCTTCATCTAAGACTTATGTCATTTTAATATAGTGCCTTTGTGAGACTTCTTTCGATTAGATTCTCTATGAATATCTCGACCACTTCCCTTAGGCCTTATATCATTTTATTATGATGTCTCCCTTCCAAGTCTTCAAGTCTTGTCCTCAGTCCAAGACTTTTATTATAGTGACTTAAACATTTTAATATGACTATATCTTAATCCTCTTAATTTTGTATGTCAATAAGTGATACCGAACTACACCTTAATTCTTCTTAAATTTCTTTAATATATTGTTCAATACTATTGCTTTTGCTAATAAATTAACTAAGTTTATCTTATAATAATAATAATAATTGCTTAAGTATATATTCTAATACAAATTTAAAATTTTAAAATTCAAAAAAAGAGTTGACAATGTCATGCACAATCCTTCTCATTAATTCAGCTAATGAGAGGCAGAGAACCCGACACCCGTTTAAATATTCACGAGTCTCAAGCCTTTTGACAATTGTTTCAACGTCAATGCTGTTGAAAGCATTGTCCATTTCTAAGTTCTTGACTAGGCATGTGGTAGGCAAACAAGGCGTATTTGTTCTGCTTGAATAAATACTTTATTTAACAGTCAACCATCAAAGAACTTTGACATTAATTGAATGAGCTTTAGTGTGTTGTTGGAATTTCTCATATGAGTTCGATTAATCTGACTGGTTAATTAGGTTTGAATGAGTGCATACAAAACTATTTTATTATTTGAGACTTCTGAATATCTCAAGTTCACTCAATTTACACTTTGATATTGTTGATGGAGAAAGTATCAATTAATTAAATTTATATTTGATATTGGTAAAAGTCTAAAGTTAATTTATGTTGTTATTCTAATAATAGAACTGAGTGTATAGGAAAGTCCTAAGTGATATTAGGTAAAGGAAAGTCTCATTTGAGGCTAGGTAGGTGGAAAGTTCTAGCTGTAGTTAGGCAGGTAGAAAGTCCTAGCTACTGTTAGGCAACGAAGTCCTGGTCCGAAGGACTGGGCAAAGTCTTGACAAGTTGAGGATTTTGGGCGAAATCTTAGAGTTGAGGATGCTAGGTGAAAGTCCTGGGGATCGCGGACACTAGACAGAAGACTAGACGGGTTGGGGATCAGACATTCAACATGAAGTCCTGATGTCTCGGACATTGAACAAAAGTCTAGACGGTCTGGAGGACCGATCTGGCAAAAGGTAATCTCTCTTGAGAGGAGTAGGTGAGAATGTGTTCCCCGAATAGGGAACAGTAGGAGTCGGTCTGATATAAAGTTTCAGCGAAACTCAAAGTTAGGACCGGACAATCTGAAGACTGTCAAAACTTATTATGCTTAATATATTATTGTTTGCACTAACCTTATTTTGTAGAAAGAAGGTTGTAGAAGAAAGTTGGTCCGGGCGCCTGGAGTCCGAGCACCTAGAGTTTGGGCGCTTGGAGTTCGGACGCCCGGAGTTGCTTTGGGTGCTTAGGCAAGCCTCGATGAAGAAGCACCCCCGGGAGGGTGCCTAGCTAGACACCCGGGCTATCCGAGCGCCCAGAGTTGCTCTAGGCGCCCGGACACCCGAAACTTCATCTTCTTGCTGAGCTGGAGCACGACAAATGGTCAACTCATATATACGATCTAGGCGCCCGAAGAGAGTCTAGGCACCCGGACGTGGATAAACTTCAGGGATGAAATTTTGACGAGAGCTCACCATATCAGCACAGTCCAAGTGCCCGGGAGGTGATCTAGGCGCCCGGATGGGAGTATAAAAGGAGGCTTCGACCAACAACTTCTACACAAAAACGCAAACAACTTCCCCTTCTGTGCACTACTCCAAAAAGACCTCTACAACATCTAAAAGCTGCTCCGACGATGACTACACTACAAATCTGATTCTCCAAGTCATCGGTATCATTTTTTTATTATTGAATTTACTCATTCAAACTGTAATAATTCTTGTAACTTTCTGAATTGATTAGTGATTACCCAACGAAAGCACTTTCACATGCAAGCCTTGGAGTAGGAGTTACCACAAGTCTGAACCAAGTAAATCTTAGCTTGTTAGCATTGTCTGTTTTCTTTTCATCTCTATCTTTATTCCATTGCTGCTTGTCTGTTCGAGTTTTAAATGAATGTGAAAGTCATGAGCATTATTCACCTCGCCTCTAGCGCGACGATCCTATAGATAAATCTAAGAAAATCTTAGGATCAAGTTTAACCATTAACTATAATAAAAAAATATATATTCCCTCTTAATTAAAGATTCCTAACAAGTCATACATTAGTAATGATACCCCAAAGGATGAATGTAAGTACCTCATGTTGGTTTTAATGTGATCAACCAAGTCAAATTTGACTTTGCATATTTGATGCCTTGCGTCTGAGTGTGTAGAGATTTAGGAACACAAGAAGTCGAGCAGAAGATGCGATAAACGAGAAGGATGGTATGAGAATCGAGTCGACGAGCTTGATGCATCTGAGGGATGAGAAGCTGCCAAATAGTACACCAATGGAGCGAGAAGGATTCGCGCGACACTTCTGAGGGACGAGAAGCCTGAGCGGAAGATTGCTTGAGGAGAAAGTCATAGCTGAGTTCGAGTGAGCTCAACTTTGGAAGGCCAAAGGATCACCCAAGCGACTAGAAAAGAAGCCAGCAATAGAAGAAGGCGTCAGATAGTTAGCGCGTGGCTGACTGATCCGGGTAGTGGATCAACTTTGAGTCCATGTCATCCAACGCCTGGAGATAGTGTTGGATTGAGACGCGCTAGAGGGGGGGGGGTGAATAGCGCTCGCGGCTATTTCGTTCGATTCGTAAGACACTCGAGTAATTAAAACGCAGCGGAAAATAAGAAAGCAAGCACACAGAGACAGGAGGATTTACTTCGTTCGGAGCCTTGATCGACTCCTACTCGAAGGCCCGCGATCCTTGATCGCTTTCCGTGGGCAACAACTATAAGCTCGTATAATTATTACAAACTAATTACAATTCAAAGCAGTAAAAAGATTATACCGACAACAAAGGACTAAATCTGAAGCTCCAGGTTGTCGGGGTGTCGTTGCAGCACTTCGGGATCGTCTCGTAGGCAGCTTGTAGAAGATAGTTCACTTGAAAGTTGTTGTATGAAGCTGCTGGTCGAGACCCCTTATAAAGGGGGTTCAAGGCGCCTTATACTGTTCACCAAGGCGCCTTGAACGAGCCGAGTCACCCGCGTGGATCAGCACGGACCTGGTCGAACTCTATCTGGTTCAAGGCGCCTTCAGCCTATCCAAGGCGCCTTCAACCTCTGGTCCAAGGCGCCTTGAACTCCATTCAAGGCGCCTCCGGTCAAAGCCTTTTCTCAACTTTGAAGGCGCCCAAGCTCTATGGAGGCGCCTCGGACTATTCATCCGAGTTGTAACTTGCCCTTTGTTCTGCAAAATGTGTTAGTCCCAAACACATACCCGCAAAACAAAGTTAACACAGAAACATAATGAATGATAATAATAAAAGTTTTGACAGCATTCGAACTTGACTTCAGGTTTCCCTCGGAAACCCTAGGTCGACGACGCCTACTGTTCCTCTACGGGAACGTCCTCACCTACTCCACTCAAGAGATTTATTGCGATCGATCCTCCGGATCGTTGGACTTTGCTCGGACTCGATGCTTCGGACTTCTGTGAACATCCGCTTCACCGATTCGGACTTTCACCGTTCGCGACACGGGACTTTCCACCTAGGGTTACCACCCCCTAGGACTTTTGCCTGAAGCCATCGACCTGCCAAGGCTTTCCGCATAGGGTTACCACCCCCTAGGGTTTTACCTTGCCTAACCGCAGTTAGGACTTTCCTGAAACACTCAGCAAAAGCTGTCAGATAACAAAGCACCTTAACTTTGAATCCTTTGCCATTATCAAAACTTAGGTTCGATCGTCGGATGCTTCCCGCACCAACAATCTCCCCCTTTTTGATTATGGCAACACGTAATTCAAAGTTAAGAAAAACAACATATGTAATAACTGCATAAAGTTAACCAAGCTTAAGTAAATAAACTTCAAATGCAATAACAGTTAAGCTGAAAACTTTTAACTTTGTAATATTAGACTCCCCCTTAATAAAAGCCCTCCTTTTATTAAATACTTTGAATTTTCCTTTAACTTTAATTTACCTACTCTCCTCCTTTGCCATATATCAAAAACAAACCAGTTTCAAAGTAGATTTGTATTTTTCTGAAGAAAAATTTTCAATAAAAGGATTTGCTTAGAAGTTATAAAATACGAGGTCACTTGAAAAATATGAGGTCACTTGAAAAAAATAACTTTAAAATGTTATAAAAAGTTGACTAGATTTGAAAATATTTGAATACTCAATTTGAAGAAAATTTGATAGTAAAGAAAAATATTTAGTTTTAGGACAGAGGGAGTAGCAGTAGTTTGTTTTCTAGTCCAAGCATGAGTCAAATTAAATTATTGAGTTTAATTTGATTAAGTATCAGAGCCTTAAACTAATCAGATAAAGTAATTTGATTAGAACCTTAAAGTACAATCATGCTTAAAAAAAATTGAAACACACTTTTCCCAATTGTCTAACCTTTAGCTACTTGCTGATTGCCTAGAGGGCAGTAGCTTTCACATGGTTAGTCAAGTTGAGTTATTTTGATCCAGGTAGACTTGACTAGAGCTGGAGAACTTAACTTGATTAATGTTTATTGCATATTTAACGCCCAGACTCATATTGATGCACAGATATAAGCATTCTTGAGTCCAGGCAATACCCTATGCATCTCACGCCTTTCTAAGTTTTTCAAAACACAAGCAAGGTAAACCTAGGTGTTTGTGAGATGCTCTGGCTTAAAGCTAGAGGAACATGATTTCTAGGGGGAAACCTAGGCGTAATCCGAATTTTTGAAAATTCTAAGAAATTAGAATTTTGAAATAAGTATTTTCCTAGAAATTTTAAAAGCAAATGATAACCAATTTAAAAAACATTGTCTATTCTACCCAACACATTCCTATTTGTCTTCTAAGTGAGCTGAACTCAAGTTCAGGTAAGGGTTTTGTGAAGATGTCAGCTAGATTTGATTTTGACTCAACATAATTGAGTATAATATCACCCTTAGCTACATGATCCCTTACAAAATGGTGCTTCACTTCTATATGTTTAGTCCTTGAGTGATGAATTGGGTTTTTTGTTAAATTTATGGAACTTATATTATCAATTGAGATTTTTGTGTTATGATAGTTCAGTTGATAGTCTTTAAGAGTGTGCATCATCCAAAGTAATTGAGATGTGCATTCACCTAAGGCTATATATTCAAATGGTAGATAAAGCAACACAATGTTGCTTTCTACTTGACCAACTTACTAGGCATTGTCCTAGAAATTGACAACTACCACTTGTGCTTTTTCTATCTAACTTGCATCCGGCGTAATCCGAGTCAGAATAGCCAAGAAGGTCAAAGGTGCAAGTTCTAGGGTACCAGAGTCCTATATTTAGAGTACCTTTAATGTACCTAAGTATTCTTTTAACATAGGTTAAATGTGACTCTTTTGCACAAGATTGGTATCTTGCGCACATACCAACCGCAAATAATATGTCGAGTCGGCTTGCAGTTAGGTAAAGCAAGCTTCCTATGGCACTCCTATAGTACTTTGGATCTACTGGTTTTCCTTCAGGGTCAGAGTCTATGTTAATGTTGGTTGCCATTGGAGTATTTATTATTTTTGAATTTTCCATGCAGAATTTTTTAATTAATTCCTTTGCATATTTAATTTGATAAATGTATATTCCATCTTTAGTTTGTTTTATTTGTAAGCCTAAGATAAAAGTAAGTTCACCAATCATACTCATTTCAAATTCATTTTCCATTAATCTAATAAATTCTTTTAAAATTTTAGAGTTATTTGATCCAAAAATTATATCATCAACATAGATTTGAGCTATGAAGATGTCTTTTTCTACAGTTTTTACAAATAGAGTTGGATCTATTTGACCTTGGTTGAAACCTTTGGATATTAAGTGATTTGATAATCGTTCATACCATGCCCTAGGGGCTTGTTTAAGTCCGTACAAGGCCTTTTTTAACTTAAATACATGATTAGGATATCCTAAGTCCTCAAATCCTGGGGGTTGGCTTACATATACTTCCTCCTTAATAAATCCATTTAAGAATGCTGACTTGACATCCATTTGGTATAGTTTAAATCCTTTGTTTGCTGCATAGGCTAACAACATTCTAATGGATTCGAGTCTAGCTACTGGGGCATAGGTTTCATCATAGTCCAAACCTTCAACTTGGCTAAATCCTTTAGCTACAAGCCTAGCCTTATTTCTAATTATTTCGCCTTGATCATCTAGCTTGTTTCTAAATACCCATTTTGTATCGATTATTGATTTATTTGAGGGTTTAGATACAAGTTCCCAGACTTGATTTCTCTCAAATTGGGCTAACTCTTCCTGCATAGCTATGATCCAGTCCGGGTCAGGTAGTGCTTCTTCTATTGTTTTTGGTTCGATTTTAGAAATTAGGGCAATCTGACTGTGGATTCTATAGGAGGATCTAGTTCTGACTCCTAGGTTTGGATCACCCAAGATTTGATCAGATGGGTGAGAGGTACTGGCCCTAGTTGGTCTTATAAGTGGGTCAGGGGCTGGTTCCTCTGGTTTATTAAGATTTGGTTGAATTTCATCATCTTCTATATTTCTTGGATCAATATCAACATTCTCATTTATATTTGGTAGATTATTTTCTTCATCAAATATTATATTAGTTGTTTCTTCAACTTTTAGGGTGTTTTGATTGTAGACTCTATAGGCTCGACTGTTTGAGGAGTATCCTAAAAATATTCCTTTGTTAGATTTGGGTGTGAATTTTCTTAAATAATCTTTAGTATTTAAAATGTGAACTTTACATCCAAATACTTTTAAATAATTTAAGTTAGGAATTTTATGATAATATAGTTCATAAGGAGTTTTCTTGTGAAATTTGTTGATCAAGATTCTGTTTTGAATATGATTTGCAGTATTTATTGCTTCAGCCCAAAATTGGTGATTTAAATTATATTCATTTAGCATGGTTCTAGCGGCTTCTTGTAGTGTTCTATTTTTACGTTCTACTAGACCATTTTGTTGGGGGGTTCTAGGACATGAAAATTCATGTTGATATCCATTTATTTTAAAAAGTTGGGTAAACCTATGATTTTCAAATTCTCCTCCATGATCACTTCTTATTCGTTTAATTTTAGTGTCTTTTTCATTTTCTACTAATTTGCAAAAATTACTGAATATTTCATAGGTTTCATCTTTTGTTTTTAGAAATTTTACCCATGTGAACCTAGAGTAGTCATCAATTATCACTAAACAATACTGGTTTTTGTTTAGTGACTTGGCTCCATGTGAATCAAATAGGTCAAGGTGAAGGAGCTCAAGTAAAGTGTTAGTTCTTTCTAGATTGGTTGACTTATGGGTTGACTTGGTTTGTTTTCCTTGTTGACAAGCATTACAGATTGAGTTTTCAATAAATTTTAATTTGGGCAAACCTCTAACTAGACCATTATGACTCATTTTTGAAATGAGTCTAGTGTGAGTGTGACACAATCTTCTGTGCCACAAATCAGTTTCCTCTTCTTGTGTTAGAAAACACTTTGTTGAGGATGTCGGTAGATTAATTGAATACATATTATTTATCCTAAGTCCTTTAAGTAAGATTTCAGGATTTTCAATGTTTTTAACTAAACACTTGGTTTTGTCAAAAGTTACTAAGTATCCGCTATCACACAATTGGCTTATACTTAGTAAATTAAACTTGAAATTTTCAACTAAAAGGACTTTTCGAATAATAAAATCGGAGTTGAGTTTGATATTACCTCTTCCGATTACCTTAAGTTGACCTTCGTTACCGAATGCAACTGATCCTAAGTTCTTGTACGTGAGTTTAGTAAACTTCAATTTATCTCCAGTCATGTGTCTGGAGCAGCCATTATCCAACATCCATTGATCCAATTCAGCGGGGTCTGGTCCTTCGAAAACGGATACGGATCCGTGGCTTTGCTCGGACTCTGCCTCAGACTCGCTCTCGCTTCCGTATTCGACGACTTGGTCCCGGGCCATTAATGCTAGTAGACTCGTTTGTTCGAGCTCGTCGTCGTCGTCCTCCGATGAAGATTCGTCCCATGTTGCCTTAAGGACCTTTTTCCTTCTTTGCTTTTTGACCTCCTTCAGGTTAGGGCAGTTGGATTTGATGTGCCCTTTTTGGTTACACCCGTAGCATGTAACTTCAAACTTCATCTTTGTATTTTGTGGGCCTTCCTTTGATTTTACTGCCTTCTTTAGATCTCTTTTGTCGAATCCTTTCGTCTTGTAGAGCTTCTTCACGAGGTTTACCAGCTCGGTTGTAATGTCACCTTCTTCATCGTCAGAATCTGGTTCAACTTCCGATGCTGGTTCGGTTCTCCGTCGTGGTCTCGGTTCCCGGGTTCGCTTGTACTGCAACCAACGCAATACCTTTCTCGGTTGGTGTGCATTAGTCGCTCATGAAGTTCAAATTCACTAAAAGTTCATCTAGTTTTAAAGAAGATAAACTTGGAAACTTTGTAGGCATCTACCATTGATGCCCACAATGTATTCCTTGAAACGAGTTTAGGGCATACCTTATTACGTCCCGATTTTCTATCTTCCGCCAATTCCGTGAAGAGAGTTAAGGATGTCTTGTATTCTCGGTGAAGAGCGCCGTTTCGCCTTCTTGCATTTTTAGATTATATAATTTATTAAGTAAAAGATCTCTTTTACTTACCTTAGTGTCGTCAGTGCCTTCATGGAGTTCGATGAGCTTTTCCCAGAGCTCCTTTGCAGAGGAGAACGGGCCAACTTTGTTGAGTTCTTCCTTGGTAAGACCACACTGGAGGGTGCAGGTAGCTTTGGCGTCGGCTTCCACCTTTTTTATTAGAGAAGCGTCCCACTTCTCGCAGGGTGTAGTTTTGTCGTCGTCATCGATTGGCAGTTTCAGTCCCGTCTTTATGATCATCCACGTTTCGAATTGTATCTTTAGATACGTTTCCATTCTTCCCTTCCAGTAGCCAAAATCCTCTCCGGAGAATAGCGGGGGACGTACAGTGCTGAAACCCTCTTGTTGGGCCATTTATAATATGTAACAAAAGAAAACAACAGAATATGTTCCAAGACTAAGTCTTGGATTAGTAGTGCTGGAATAAAGAATAATAAAAACGAACTCGAGTGGTGTTGCACCTACTTCGAGAAAAAGTCGATTCGAGGGAAACAAAAATTAGAATATAGCTATAAGGCTAAATTCTAATTCGGCTCCGAAAACGAAAAAAACTGCGAAAAATTTGTTTTGAAAGGTGGTTGCACCAATTCAAAACGACCCCGCTCTGATACCAATTGTTGGATCGAGACGCGCTAGAGGGGGGGTGAATAGCGCTCGCGGCTATTTCGTTCGATTTGTAAGACACTCGAGTAATTAAAACGCAGCGGAAAATAAGAAAGCAAGCACACAGAGACAGGAGGATTTACTTCGTTCGGAGCCTTGATCGACTCCTACTCGAAGGCCCGCGATCCTTGATCGCTTTCCGTGGGCAACAACTATAAGCTCATATAATTATTACAAACTAATTACAATTCAAAGCAGTAAAAAGATTATACCGACAACAAAGGACTAAATCTGAAGCTCCGGGTTGTTGGGGTGTCGTTGCAGCACTTCGGGATCGTCTCGTAGGCAGCTTGTAGCAGATAGTTCACTTGAAAGTTGTTGTATGAAGCTGCTGGTCGAGACCCCTTATAAAGGGGGTTCAAGGCGCCTTATACTGTTCACCAAGGCGCCTTGAACGAGCCGAGTCACCCGCGTGGATCAGCACGGACCTGGTCGAACTCTATCTGGTTCAAGGCGCCTTCAGCCTATCCAAGGCGCCTTCAACCTCCGGTCCAAGGCGCCTTGAACTCCATTCAAGGCGCCTCCAGTCTGCTGCGCTGGCCTTTTCCTGGCTCGCACCCGAGGCGCCTCCAAGCTCTATGGAGGCGCCTCGGACACTGTTCATCCGAGTTGTAACTTGCCCCTTTGTTCCTGCAAAATGTGTTAGTCCCAAACACATACCCTGCAAAACAAAGTTAGCATAATAATAGTGTCCAAGTCTGACATTCGGATTTCCTACCGGAAACCCTAGGTCGACCCGACGCCTACTGTTCCCTCTATGGGGAACGCGTCCTCACCTACTCCACTCAGGAGATTTACTTGTTGCCAGTATGATCCTCCAGATCGACTGAACTTTTGCTCGGCACTCGATGCTTCCGGACTTTCTGCTGAACATCCGCTTCACCGGCCAGTTCAGACTTTCACCTGGTTCGCGACACCAGGACTTTCCACCTAGGGTTACCACCCCCTAGGACTTTTGCATGAAGCCATCGACCTGCCAAGGCTTTCCGCATAGGGTTACCACCCCCTATGACCTAGGGTTACCACCCCCTAGGGTTTTACCTTGCCTAACCGCAGTTAGGACTTTCCTGAAACACTCAGCAAAAGCTGTCAGATAACAAAGCACCTTAACTTTGAATCCTTTGCCATTATCAAAACTTAGGTTCGATCGTCGGATGCTTCCCGCACCAACAGATAGTCCGGGTACCCAGAGATGGTTCGAGAGCCCGAGAGTAGATAAATGCTTATCCCTTACCGTTGCGAAACAGATTGAGGTGGCCAGGTAGGCGACAACTAGGGGCGTCCAGATCGCGCCACATCATCAAACGGTAACTTCGACCGGTGAGCCTATAAAAGGAGCCTTGGTGCTCGAGATTAGAAACAACACTTGTATTCTAATCATTTCTTTCTACTTTCATTGTTCTGAGCTGTAAATCATTATACGAGGCTTCTCCACCTTCGAGAGTTTGCTCAAAGAAGGAGTTCTGCTAGTACACTTCATTTGTCTTAGATTAGCAACATTCCCGGTTACAAACCAAGTAAATCCAGTAGTCTCATTTCATTTTATGTAAGTTATTTATATTTTTCTAACAAGTGTTTGTATAACTTAAGTCAAAAGCTTTGAAAAGGGTATACTTGAAATTTCAGGCAATTCACCCCTCTTTTGCTGGTCGCACGAGACCAACAATTGGTATCAGAGCAAGGACATTTCAGAAGGACTAACCATCGACCGAAGCACAAGAAATGACCGGACCAAGCATCTACCTACCTAAGTTCGAGGGAGAGTTCGCGACATGGAAAAGAAGATAGAGGTATTCTTCAAAATAGATTTCGATTTATTACTAATTATGAAATATAGTTTTGTAGTACCTAAAGATCAGCAAGGAGCCGACGAAGAAGAATATCTATGGACAAAGAAAGAGCAAGCCAATATCGTGGCAAACGGCAAGACAGAATTTCATCTACTGAGCGTTTTACCATCACAAGTAGTCAACTAAATTGGAGCCTATGAGTCAGCCAAAGAGATTTGGGAGAAGTTCCTTGAGCTACACGAAGGAACCTCAGAGACGAAACTTACAAGATTAAACCTGCTCCGGAACCAAATCAGCAACCTCCGAATGGAAGAAGATGAAACAGTAGCACACCTACACTCAAGGATCAAGGAGTTGATCACTAGACTCACAAATCTCAGTGAAATGGTAACAAATCAGGATTCATTAAGATATGCTTTAAATACATTTTTGAGAACACTCGAGTGGACATCCAGTCAACTTGTTTTACATCTCTAAGGACCTTGAGGTGAGTATACTAGAAAATTTATTTTCTACTTTTGAACTTCATGAATCAAGATGTGCATGCTTAAGAAACAAAGAAGAATAGATAGCTCAAAATGTAGCACTTAATGCTAACTAGAAAGGCGAATCAAATTCAGACACGCCACTCGATGAAGATGAAGCTGCTTTTATGGTAAAAAAATTCAGTAAATTCTTTAAGTCTAACAAGTTGCAAGCCAAGAAACTTTCACCAACAAAATGAAAGGTGCGGTGCTATAATCGTTAAGAAGAAGGGCACATCAAAGACAACTGCCTAAAACTGAAGGACAAGGGTAAGAATAAAAAATCGACCCGGACGAAGCACAAGAACCTAAAGGCGACGTGGGGTGAAATGTCATCATCAGAATTGGAGATAAAAACCTATGCCGGACTTGCGCTGATGGCAAGTCACCAAGAAAATGGCTAAGCAAGTTCATCTTAAATGAACATCGAGAGCATTAACAAAGGAGGGGCTACTTCAGAGGGAAGCAACAATGAAAGGGGAGCATTAAATATCGAGATCGACAAGATAAGTCAGGTACGATCTCTACCTCCGACAACATTTTATCATAATTCTGAATTATTGTGTTTAACAGTGATAAAAAAATTCATTTTTTTAAAAAAATTAAAAATAGTTTTAAAATTAATTTTTCAAAAAAAAGTTTTTAAATCATAAAAATTCAAAATTTTAAAAAATAATTCTCATAATTTTTTTTAGTATTAGTCACTATTTATATATCCCTTAGAATTTTTTTATCCTTATTTTGAATGTGATCAAAGGGGAAGAACAAAGAGATTAAATCTAGGAGAAGTAATTTAAAAATAAAAGTATTACTTTGCATTACATTTAAATGTTGAATATAAATTTATTTATTGCATTTAAATTTTGTATAGTCATTTCACTTTACTGTCTTGGTTTAAATCTTAATTTAATTTGGGTTGATCATATCAAAATGGAAGAAATTGTAAGTACCTCGTGTTGGTTTTGATCTGATCAATCAAGTCAAGTTAGACTCTGCATATTTGATATCTTATGTCTGAATGTACATAGACTTAGGAACGTAAGAAGTCGAGCGGAAGACGCGGTAGACGAGAAGGATAACACAGGAATCAAGTCAACGAGCTTGGTGCATCCGAGGGATGATAAGTTGCAGAAAAGTACATTGGTGGAGCAAGAAGGATGCGTGCGACACTTCTAAAGGATGAGAAGTCGGAACGAAATACTGCTTGAGGAGAAGGCTGGAGTTGAGTTCGGATGAGCTTAACTCTAGAAAGTCGGAGGATCACCCAAGCGACCGAAGAAGAAGCTAGCGACCGGAGAAGGCACCGAACGGTGTGAGACTAATCTGGGCACCCAGATCGCACCACGTCATCAAATGGTCACTTTGACCAGTGAGCCCATATAAGGAGCCTTGGTGCTCGAGATTAGAAACAACACTTGTATTCAAATTATTTCTTATTGTTTTCATTGTCTAGAGCTGTAAATCGTTGTACAAGGCTTCTCCACCTCCAAGAGTTTGCTCGAAGGAGTTTTGCTAGTGTACTTCATTTATCTTGGATTAGTAACCTCTCTGATTGTAAATCAAGTAAATCCGATAACCTCATTTCATTTTATGTAAGTTATTTCTATTTTTCTAATAAGTGTTTGTATAACTTAAATCAAAAACTTTGAGAATGGTATACTTAAAATTTTAGATAATGTACTCCTCTTTTTACTGGTCGCATAGGACTAACAATGAATTTAAACTTATAATCTTCGAGAGTAGAGCCGCCTAAAGCTTAAAGAGAAAAGTGAGTTATAGAGTTATACGAAATAATGTAAAAAAAAGTGTTTATTTGTAATATTACATATTTATTAATAATAATATAAGAAAAGCAGAAAATCAATTGCTTAAGAAAATATATTTTGTTCACTCATTAGCATTTTACTATTTAATTAAAAATCTTGACACTTTAATAGCCAACTCTCAATTGAGATGGTGAAGCTCAAAATTAAGTTACGTTAATGTCCTTTTTTCTTTTCACACTAAAAATAATTTCAAGCCTTATTAGTAATTTCAACTTCTTATCTTTCTCAAATCATAGACGTATAACCTAATTTCTACTATCTACATCACTTCTTCTCATCACCTCAATTCTCATTGGTTCTTCATTGTTCTTTCCTCCCCCTCTCTCTCTCCAATTTTTACTATATCTTTCTCCTTCTTATCCTTTTTATATCATAACACATTAATCCATCTATTTCGGCTCTTCTGCATATCGATACAATCACATCAATTCTTTGAAAAAAAATCAGAGTCATATCTATCCATCACTATATCTTATCGGTTATCTCATCAGTTCTTTGGGTGATATAAGGCATTCTTGGTGGCAAGAATACGCTCGCCCCCAGCGCCCCCGCCAACCCGTCCCAGGGAACACGGTGATATAAGACATTCTTGCTACATAACTTGATGTATGATTAATAACCTAATTTCTACTTTATTTTTGGATTAAGATTTTTATAGAATAAATCATACTAGCATTGCATACTATTATTTAATTACTTAACAGTAGATATTTATTTTATATAATTTATATGTATTTATGCATTATATTACACATGCAACTTGTTGCATGTACGCGATGATAAGTATTAATTATTATTTAATGGGCTATGTCCATGGAAGTAGGAGATACCCAATATGTCCTAGAATAATATCAACTCCTTTTTTATTTTTTTTTCCCTTTCTATTGGATTGAAAAATACAAAATTATGAATAAAAAATATAGAAATTAAACAATAGACTTGTTAGGATCGAAGAAAATTAGATATCTCTATAATGATATAATATTGTCCACTTTAGGCCTAATCTTTTATGATTTTATTTTTGGGCTCTACCCAAAACATCTCATACCAATAGAGATATCTTCATCCTTTTAAATCTATGATCTTTTCCATGTCTTTCCAATATGAGAATTTAATTGTATTCTCAACAATCCTCTCCTCAAATGAAAGATCACCATTATGTAGGATCAGAAAGAACAGTAGAGGGGGGCGGGTAAATAGTAATCGCAAAAATCAATAGCGAATTAATCGAAGTACACTGCAGAAGGAAAAATAAACTAATGTTAAAAAATTGAGTATTACTTGGTTCGGAGCCTTCAATGACTCCTACTACAAGGTCCACACTAGTTGAGTGCTTTTGATGGGCAATCCACTAACAGTTCGCAAAAGATTACAGGAGTTAAGTATAAGAACTTGAAAAAGTTACCAACAACTGTTGGTGCAACCTTAGGTCAAGGTTGACCTGGTTGACCAGACTCGAGTTGACTTGACTCGAGTTGTGTTTTGATGTTTGACGAGTTATGTTTGACAATGTTTGACGTGAACAGAAAAGTTGTATCTTGATGTTTGACAAGGATACAAGCTTGGGAGATTGTGGGTGCAACCCGTGGTCAAGGTTGACCTGGTTGACCCGAGGTGAGTTGACCAGACATCTGGTGAAAAGTCCAAGCAGGGAGCTTGGCACGGGAAAAGTCCAAGTATGGAGACTTGGCACGGAGAAGTCCAAGTATGGAAGCTTGGCACATGGGAAGTCGGAGAGGGCTCGGTAGCTCGTTCTCCGGACTGTGGTCAGAGAGGGCTCGGGGGCTCGTTCTCTGGACCGGATGGAAGTCGGAGAGGGCTCGGTAGCTCGTTCTCCGAACTGTGGTCAGAGAGGGCTCGGTAGCTCGTTCTCTGGACCGGATGTGGAAAGACCTGGTGAGTGAAGCCAGGCAGACGGGAAAGTCCTGGTGAGTGAAGCCAGGCAGTTGGGTAATCCTGGTGAGTGAAGCCAGGTGAAAATCCTAGTGAGTGAAGCTAGGTGGAAGTCCTGGTGAGTGAAGCCAGGCAGTCGGAAAGTCCTAGTAAGTGAAGCTAGGCAGTTGGGAAGTCCTGGTGAGTGAAGCCAGGCAGTTGGGAAGTCCTGGTGAGTGAAGCCAGGCAGTTGAGAAGTCCTGGTGAGTGAAGCCAGGCAGATTGGAAAACCTGGTGAGTGAAGCCAGGTGAAAACCCTAGTGAGTGAAGCTAGGTGAAAGTCCTGGTGAGTGAAGCCGGGCAAGGGAAAATCCAGATGGATCAAGGGTGATCGGACATCTGGTATTGTGAAGGTCAAGTAGGTCAAGGGAGTGACCGGATACTTGGCACGAATAGAAAAGTCCAAGTGGGTCAAAGGGATTGACCGGACACTTGGTGGGGAATCTTAGTAGGTCAAGGGAGTGACCGGATGCTAAGCATGATGTACCAACAGGTCAAGGTTGACCGGATGTTGGTTTGGAAGGTTTGGGACTTGGTTTGGGCAAAAACCAAGCTCTGGATCGGTCTGGGGATCGATCCAGTGATACGGCTGATCGGTCTGGTGACCGATCAGTAACCAAACAGTAGCCTACTGAGTGTTATCTGATCGGTCTCCAGACCGATCAGGAAACAACGATCAGAAGGGAAGAAGTTCGGGAGAAAAGGGTGCTGATCGGACCCTGGACCGATCAGAGGGAGCTCTGATCGGTCCCCGGGACCGATCAGGGTACGCACAGAGAGGTGGGACTCTCTGTAAGCGTTTTGATCGGTCCCCATGACCGATCAGCAGCACCCTGGACCGATCAGGGTGGAGCCTGATCGGTCCAGGACTAGCCGTTGTGAGTAACAACGGCTAGATCTCTGTGTCTTCTTCTTCTTCGCAGATGGATGCAGGTATATAAGAGGCTGAGGGTTTCTACAGTGTCTCTAGCTCTTTTACGCTTACTTCTTCCTTCTTGCCCCTGCTTCTTGCTGCACTTGAGCTTTGCAGAGCTCTCTGCTTCGTGAAGCTTCGTGTGAGCTTCCCCGGCTGGTCAGCTGTTGCTGTTCTTCCGTGAAGTTGCTGCTTCGTCAACGGAAACCAGTCGAAGGCAAGCAAGGTGTTTTACATTCATATTGTTTGTATTTCTTGCTGTATTTCTATCTTGTTGTTGCAAGTTATTGTGGCGAGGTTTCTCCACCCAGAAGGAGTTGTTATTAGCCGGTTTTCCGGGGTCTCATCCACCGACGGATTGATAGGCTTCGTCCACCTTACGGACACGCCGAGGAGTAGGAGTATCATCTCCGAACCTCGTTACATCGACGAGTTTGAGGTTTGCTATTCTCCGTTGTCGTTTCTTTTGTTTATTTCCGCTGCGCTAACCCTAATCGTAGGAAGAAGTGAAGAATTTGGGGCGGCTATTCACACCCCCCCCCCCTCTCTAGCCGAGTACATCGAACCTAACAACAACAACAATAGAATTGAAAAGTCTTGGTCATCGATTGTCAGTGGAGCGTAGCAGCATTACGGGAGCCTTTTCGGAGCACCAAGCAAAAAGAAAAATTGTAGTGATTGTTGTTCTAAAGCTCCGGGTTGAGGGCCTTTAAATAGGTCCATTTCGGGTGTCTGGAACCCCTCCAGGCACTTGGAGCACGTGGCTCGGTCAATCGACGTGTTCCCTGTAAGTTTGTGGATGAGTTTTCGAGTCTGGGCACCTGGACCGAGTCTGTGTGCCCGGACCACCTGGGCGCGCACAGCTACGCTCGGTCAATCCTGCTCCGACCACCCAGACCAGCTTCGGGTGCTCAGATCCCTTCTAGGCTCCTGGAGTCCTTTCTCCAGCAGCCTTCTTTCTACAAGAAAAGGTTAGTTCGGACAATCAAAGATTATATCTACCCTACAAAATAGAGTTAGCACAACATAGCAGATAGGGTAGTAATTAGATTCTGTCTCCTTGAGACCAGGATCTAGTTAAGATCTCAAATTAGTCTTCCCAAATGGGACAAGTTAGTTCGACGTCTATTGTTCCCTCAAAGGGGAATGAGTTCTCACCGAGTCACTCTCCTTTAGTGACTTACCTTTACTTACTTGCTAAACATCTTGTCCTTCAGACCTATTTGGACTTTTTCTGGCCTTGCTTAGTATCTGATCAAGCTAATCTACTAAGACTTGCCTGCAACACTGAGTTAGTACAATAGATATAAAAATGATAAGGAAAAATAGTATTAGCATTATTAATAATTCGTTGGTCTAGTTGACCGCACGCTGTCGATCGGAAATCAGTCGATCACATATTACCTAGGGTTACCTCCCCCTAGGGATGTCTAGCTTCACTCACTAAGATTTCCATTACCTCGCTTCACTCACCAGGACTTCCACCACCTAACTTCACTCACTAGGACTTCCACCACTTAGCTTCACTCACTAGGGCTCGACTTCACTCACCAGGACATCCCCTTGCCTAACCTCCAGTTAGAACTAGTCATTCAGTAGACTTCTCACATGTCTATCCTTTGATTAGGACTTATCCTTGCTAGTCAATTTTCTCTTCCAAACATTAAACCCTTGGTCAACTGACCATACTAAGGTACATTGTCAAACATTGAAACCCTAGAGGTCAATTGCCCCAATACATTACTCTCATGGTTCGGGTTACCTTACAAGCATCCGGTCACTCTTAACCTGCTTTGGGTCTCCCCTCGAGCATCTAATCACCTTGGCCTACTACGAGCCTCCTCGCAAGCATTTGATCATCCTGACTTGCTCCGGGTCTCCCCCACAAGTATTCAGTCACTCTTAACTTGCTTCGGACCTCTCCGCAAGCATCTGGTCATCCTCACCTACTCCTGACCTCGCCACAAGCATCCAGTCATCCTGACCTGCTTCTGACTTTCCTGTAAGCATCCGGTTATCCTGACCTACTTTAGGCAATGATTCTGATACTATTTGTTAGGACCGAAGGAAATTAGATATCTCCACAATAATATAATATTGTCCACCTTAGACCTAAGCTCTTATGGTTTAATTTTTGAACTTTATCTAAAATACCTCATACCAATGGAGGTATTTTCATCTTTTTAAACGTATGATCTTTTCCATGTCTTTTCAATATGAGATTTTGATTGTATTTATAGCAAAACTTATCTAGTCTACTAAGAGAACAAGATTCATCATAACATGAAGAACTTAGAAAATTGAGTTGCACGAGATACCCGGGGTACTAGCCAAGTTAGAGTACTTAGGAGATAGAGTCTAGTAAGGGTGCTATGGGCAATCGGGTTAGAGAGTTTAGAAGATAGCTGAGTTAGGTTTGTTGAAGCTGAGGCATGTGATTAACATAGTTTCTTTAAAACAAATTCGTACTCTCTTTAATGGTTATGAGAGGTTCCAATGGGCATCTCTTTTCTAGAATACAATAGCTTAACCACAACTAAGCACTAGTTTTAGGTTTGATACAACAAGAAAATTAAACCGGATAGCAAATCACAAGTTGGACTACATAAATGATTTTAATCTCAATCGGTCTAGCATTCAATGCACATAAGTGATATATACACATAAGTAAACTAGAATTAGTGCAATCCTATGGGTGCAATCAGCTTATGGTGAAGGTTGACCAAGTTTATCAAGCCCGAGTTAACTCGATTTGGATTTCAATGTTTAAGAAATATATAGTGATAAAGTAAGACATCGAGTAGGTCAAGGTTGAATGGATATTTGACGATGTCGAAAGTCCAACATGGCACTGGCTTAAGGTGAGAAAAGTCCAAGTGAGTTACGGTTGACCGAACACCTAGAAATAGGAAGACCAATAAGAAGTTGACACGAAGACAAGAAGTCCAAGTGGATTATGGTTGACCGGATACTTGGTGGTCAAAACTCCAACAAGGATTTGACATACAAAGGGAAGTCCAAGAGGGTCATTGAGGACCGACCACTTTGTAACGACTCGCCCCCTCGGCCCCTTGGGCGGTCACAATGGCGGTCCATTTGGCGGCCCCTCGGCGCTCACTTGACTACCAGGATTCATAAACTCTAGTACTTAGCCTGGAGGTCTAGAGTTCGAATCCTGGGGAAGGCAAAAATCCACTGGCTAGGAGTGGGAAGACCTTGTGAGTAACGGCACGGCCAAGGGTCGTCGGTCGATGACATAAGGGTTCACTAGTTGGGTCATCCAAGGGATCGCCAAGGGATCGCCAAATGGGCCACCAGTTGGGCCGCCTAAGGGGTCGAGGGGCCGGGTCGTTACACACTTGGTATGAAACATGAAGTTCAAGTGGATCATGAAGGATAGACACTTGGCATGAGAAACGAAGTTCAAGTGAGTCATGAAGGACCAGACACTTGGTGATCATGGAAGTCCTAAAAGATCAAGGTTGATTGGATGTCAATTAATAATAAAGTCCCGACAAGTTAAGATTGATTGGATGCTAAATAATAAGAAGTCTCGATAAATCAAGATTAATCACTTGATTTATTATAATAATAAGATAGAGATCAAATTTTAAAAAGCACGCACTTAGCAAAAAATATAATAAATTTCATCCCTTAATTATTTGACTAAATTAATATTATAATTTATTTCTCTTCAATGGCGTAGCCGTTGCACTATATTCTAGTCCAATACAACCTAGAAATTTTTAGGGTAGCAACGATCGCTCCCAGTAATTTTTAAGGTAGCAGCGACTGCTAGACTAAATTTGGGAAGGAGTGATTGAAGATTTACATTTAATAGGTGATTTTGTGATAGAGTAATTGATCTAAGATCTAGAGGGTTGAGGATCCTGACTATGTCATTGCCTCCCTTTATAATATCTGAGGATGGACTATCAAGAATATCTAAGATGAACATAATTATTATTTTTACTATTAAAATTTGAGAGTAAATCTTTTGAGTATTTTTTACGGTTCAGGAGATGATCCCTTTAGATATATTGATGGGATAGATAATTTCCACTTATAAAATATGTCAGGATCATTCATGCTCATCAAGACATATAAAAAGATCACCTCCTAAATCATAAAAAGCAGTCCAAAAAATCCTATCTTCGTATCCTATAAAATTATTGATAAATTCATAAGTGGTCTTGAATAATAACGGTTTTTGCATCATTTTTATTTTAATTTTATTATTATTATTTTTCATTGCCGTCGCCGTTGCTGTTCGTTGGAAAATGCTACTTTAGATTAGGTGGTCTATTCCCTAAAATTTTGTCATACTATTTTCTATCTCATTTCACGAAGCAAAAAAACTCTGACTAAGAAAATTAACATGCATGCATTGGAATAAGAATAATCACAGGTCACATAATTGAAGATGTCATTTTTTCAAATTCTTAATTAGATAGTACTGAGCAATTTTTCCAAGGAGAAAAATCATGATAATATTAATAAATAAACAACCTCAACTAGGTCAAGATTTGATTGCCATGACCTTCCTGCACACAGGGAAAAAATAATTAACATGCTAATATCATGCCCATAATTTTCTTATCATTTTTAATTAATATATTTGAATAATTAAATAATGTAATATTTTTAAACGAAAGATATTTGAATTAATAACTATTATTAAATAAACAGAAGATAATTAATAATCACTAATGTAAATGAGAACTGCATTCAAACTATAACAAAGACAAACGAAATTCACCATAAAAAGTCATGAAAGAACTTGGTAAATTTTGTTTGAACCTAAATAGTTGAAATCAAGTTTAATTAAGAGTTGAAATGCCCTAAAATATTGGCTTCCTTTGCTTGACTTTGAAGAAAATACAGTAGGGAAATACTGAAGTCTTTCTTCATTTTTGAAAATTGGAGCTTAATTAGCATGACCATCTAAAATTTGTAGTGTTGCTGTAAGTCAATTGCAATCTGAAGTCATCTCTTAACATATTTCTATTCCAAGTCTAACCATGAGTCAACTCGAGACATCACCATAGATGTTTACATGAACTGACAAAAGAGAGAAAAAAGCAAACAAACAAAAAAAAAAGAACTTTCAAACACAAGTAGCATCCTGTAGGAAACTTCCTCTTAATCAGTTATTCTACCCTGCGTGTCCGAGAATCTACAGAAGAAGTTTGAGCACTGACTTTCTTACAAAGGAATTTTCGCCATGTCTCTTTTAGTTCAGTGGAAGGGCAGATGACTTGGATGTCAGGATACTTTAAAGCTAGAAGAGAATGAATAGTTCATTTTAATTCTTCTTTTTGATTTTGCAGCGAATAGTTAAAGCTAAGTACAATATAATATTAACATTTTAATTTACTTGGTATCTATCTCCTTGAGATGATTAATCCAAGGATCCACATCAGTCATCACAATTTTCACTATGAACTCTCTTTTTCAGAACAACATCGAAGTTGAAGAAACATTTTACAATAGTATTAAGGTTTACAACTCTCACTCAAGTAAAAATATAGCACAAAGAAGAAATAGAAGATATTACATATGAAGTACGATTCTTCTTCTTTGAGTTGCTTGAGAGAATGTTGTAGATAAGAGCTTGATCTTGAGCTTCGACACAAAGAGCATAATGGAACAATAGAACAGTTGTCTCTCCTTGTGCCCTAAGTCCCTTTTTAAACACTTCAGAATTGGATTATTTCTCTGCTTTTTGGTTATCACTAATCGATTGGCAACAATTTTTAATTGATTATTGATTGTTTGACTATCCGTTGAACGGTAACTGACTCCAAATTAATAATTAACATTATCCCATTTTGAATTCTAATCGATTGGCAGTTCCAACCAATTGATTAGACATCTTAATCGATTGATCAATCAATTTGGCAACCTTTTGTTTCCTCGTGAAACTTCTGTCAATTGATTGATTCAATCGATTAACAAGTCATAATCGATTGACCATCGATTTAGGATCTTTCCGTGCTTTCTAAAAACATCTTCCAATTGATTACACCAATCGATTGGTAATGCCCCAATCGAACAGTGTATCGATTTGAAATGCTTCTGTGTTATAAAAGAAATCTCCTAATCGATTGTACAAATCGATTAAGATTTATTTAATAAGTTGGTTGATCGATTTAGAATGCTTTTGTGTTCGTGAAGAAAGCTCCTAATCAATTGCACCAATTCAAAATCGATCGATTGATCGATTTGGAATGCTTCTATGTTTGAGAAGAAAACTCCTAATCGATTGCACCAACTAATTGATTGATTTATCAATTTGGATTGCTTTTGTGTGCTTGAGTTTGATTACCAATTGATTGACAATTCGTGTCAATCGATTGATACACTTAAAATAAGATTTTCAATCCTAAAGCCTTAAGCACATTACCAATTGAAATCAATTACCTAATGCCAGATGAACCGCTTGTTTCTTGGACTTTGTGCCTGGAGCTTCCTCATATCTGGGTCTTCATCTACCCTAACATCTGATCTCGTGATCTGCTCGGGTTTTCAGCTTTTGCCAAGAATCTGGTCCTAGACCTTTTTGGACTTCTCTTACCTTACATCCCGTCTTCCTAGTTGAAAGGATTTCTTCTTGCTAAGAATCTAGCACTCGACCTTCTTGGACTTCTCTTTACTTGCATCCAGCCTTCCGACCTTTAAGTACTTCTTTTTGCCAAGAATTTGTCCCTCAATCTTCTTGGACTTCTCTTATCCTATAACTTGTAATTTAAGTTGATCCTGTTGGTGCAGTTAACACTAACGATCTAACTCAAGTTTTGATAAATGACAAAGTGGGTTAAGTTCGTTTCAGTGTGATCTAACGTTGTGACCAAGTGTGCAGAAGAAGCTCAGCTAGGTCAACGGGCCGACCAGATAACTGGCACGAAGCCCAGATAGGTCGACGGGCCTATCAGATAGCTGGCACGAAGTCTAGACAGGTTGACGGGCTGACTAGATGTCTGACACGAAGTCTAGATGGGTCGAAGGGCTGACTGGACGTCTGGCATGAAGTCCAAACGGGTCGAAGGGTTGACCGGGCGTCTGACAGATAAGTTAAAGTAAGTCACTGGAGGGGAGTGACTGTGAGGACGCGTTTCTGCAAAGGGAACTTATGTGTCGATCCAACTTAGAACCATTTCGAAACTCTAAGTTGAGATCCTGACTAGATTCCGATCTCGACAAGATGGAATCTAATTACTGCTTTCATTATTATAACTATACTATGCTAACATTTTATTTTGTAGGGTAGTTTTACATTTTACCTCAGACTAACATTTTTTTACAGGTCGTTGGAAAATAGAGGTTTGGGCTCCCGGAAGGGATCCGGGCGCCCGAAATGCAAATTATATCCTCATCGCCGCTTTGCCACGTGGAGCTTCATGGTTGGCTGGGCTACGCCACACTCCAGGCGCCCAGAAGGGATCTAGGTGCCCGTAACCTCCTATATAAGGAGGGTGAGCCCTGGAGCAAAGTGTTAGAGTGTATACTAAAAGCCTAGCTTTTTGTAAATATTTATTTTAAAATAAAGAATCACATTGGTCAAATGTCTACATTTTTGCTAAGTGTAGATGTTCAATTAATTTATATTGTAGATAACATGGTGTGTAGTGTCACACACAGAAGATCATGTTATCGGTTCTTTATAAATTATAAACAGTAGCTCATAACTAAGATGGATAGGAACAAACCATTGGAATAGTCGTAGTGTAATTTGGTATTAGTTTATCTTAACTATAAAATTACACTAGTTCACTCTGAGTGTATTGAGCAGGACCATTTAAAATAAGTTCTTTTTATACTGACTTAATAAAATAACAAGACCTTTGATATTATGAAAGTGTGTACTCTTAATCCCGATATAGTAACAAACACATGTATTTAGTATTTATTTCTTTGACTTATCAAAGGGTGAGATTCAGTTCGATAAATCAAGAAGTCCGATAAGTTGGGAAATGATATTACTTATAGTGTGTGTTGTTGATTATAGAAGGAAACTGTGTTCTAGTAATCTAGGTTGATAATGTCCCCAAGAGGAGCTCATAAGGATTGTCATATAAACCTTGCAGGTGGACTTAGTCCGACATGACGATAAGGTTGAGTGGTACTACTCTTGGACTAAAATATTAATTAAAGTGAGTTATCAGTAACTTATTTAATTAGTGGGCATTCGACATCTTAAACACAGGGAGATTAACACACTCATAATAAGAAGGAGCCCAAAATATAATTTGGGATTGGTGCGGTAGTTCAATAATAATTCTTTAATGGTATGAATTATTATTGATGAAATTAAGTTGGGTGTTTAGGGCGAATACGGGAAGCTTAATTTCATTGGGAGACCAAAACTAATTCCTTCTCTCGGTCCCTATCGTAGCCTCTTATATATAGAGATTTATATCCACCAAATACCCACTTCCTACCCACCCTTAGGTGGCCGGCCAATCAAGCTTGGAGTCCAAGCTTGGGCCGGCCAAGCCAAAGGTTGAGCCAAGTAAAGGTGGCCGACCCTAGCTTGGAGCCCAAGCTTGGTGTGGCCAACCATATAAAAATAAAAGGGATTTTATTTAAAATCTTTCCTTATGTGGAAGCATTGATTTTAAAAGAGAGTTTAAAATTTAAAATTTTCCTTTTATAGCTTTCTACAAAAGATTAAGAGAAAGATTAGATATCTTTCCTTATTTGTAGTTAAAAGGAAGATTTTAATTTTGAAGAAAAGTTTCCTTTTTGGAAATCATCCACATGTTTTAATAGGGAGATTTTAATTTATAAAATTTTCTTTTATAGCCAACCATGAAGGGAAAAATTATTAGAGAAATTTTTATTTTAAAAATTTTCGGAAACAAATAAGGAAGTTTTAATTTTGTGTTTAAAACTTACCTTATTTGGAGCACATGAAGGGGCCGACCATGAGAAGGGTTAAAAGGAATATTTAATTAAATTTTCCTTATTAACCAATGGCAAGGAAAATAAGGGAATTTTAATAATAATTAAATTTCCTTATATGCCAAGACCAAGGAATATAAAAGAGGGGGTAGAAGTGCCTCACCTCATAACATATGATCTAGTATTCCTCTCCTCTGTCCCCAGGGCGTAGCATAGATGGGAAGTGCATGGTTCTGTGGCTGAAAGGTCCAGGGGTCGATCCCCGGGGTGTCACTGCCTGGGGTTAACGTCTCCGCTATGCACTTTCCACCTATGTACCTGCATTTACCTCCCTCCATATCCGTGGGACCGGCTCTAGGGGGGCCGCTGATGTGGCGGTTCCACATTTTTTTAGTATTCCTCTCCTCTCTTCCTTAGTGTGGCCAACCCGATTCTCTTCTCCTTTTCTCTTCTTCTTTAGTGGTCAGTGCATCCTTCTCTTGGAGTTCTTGTGGTGGCCGGTTCTTGCTAGGAGAAGAAGGAGAGAAAGAGGCTTTGCTCTTGCATCCCTTGGAGCTTGAAGGTTGGTAGCCGAAACTTGCAAGAAGGAAGGAGTCTTGGTGGTTCTCATCTCGGTAGATTGTTACCCACACAATGTCCGAGATAAGAAGACGAATACGATAGAAGATCAAGAGGTTGTTGCTTATAAAGGCTAGTGGTTCTCATCGGAATTCAATTCCGCATCATACTAGTTTTTCTTTGTATGAATTTTGAAATACCAAACACAAGAGGCTAGTGATTCTAGGTTTCAGATTTGTTTCAAATGTGTGTTTCTTTATTTTTCGATCTTATGATTCGATTGTTCTTTTTGGTTAAACCTAGGGTTACTATAAGGAAATTAAATATTGAATTTCATTGAAAGACTTTGTCTAAGAAGTGGTGGTTGCTCCCATATCCAAGAAGGCCTAGTACCTCGCCATTTTTAACCTGGAAGTATCGTTTACAATCCAAGTCTAAACCTCTAAGAACAGATAAGTTAAATTTGGAATCAATAATGTTAAGTTCTATTTGTGATTCCATATTTAATTTCTAAAGAACAAAATAGGTTGTTAGGATAGGTTCAGAACTTGTACAAAATTTTTGTATAGGGGAACCGGTACAACATTCCGAATAGCAACCAACACAAAGAACAATTCACAATAAGATCTTCCAACGCTTGCTCTACTGTGCTGTGCTCCTGCGATGCTGCGAAGCTACTCCGACAACATGCTGTCTTTTATTTACTTTACTGTTGTCGGTATTTCTTTCCCAAAGTTCTTGTACCTTAATTTTGTAATAACATTTTCGAACTACTAGTGGATTGCCCAACGAAAGTACTCAACGAGTGCGGGCCTTGGAGTAAGAGTCGACGAAGGCTCCGAATCAAGTAAAATTGGTTGTGTTAGCATTGTTTTGTTCTCGCTTTTATCTTTCCGCTGCGTACTAGATTTTCTACGATAATTTTCTAAATCGCTATTCACCCCCCCTCTAGCAAATTACTCGATCCAACAAGTGGAATTAGAGCAGGTACTGCTCTGATTTGGTGCAACCACCAATCAAACATGGGGTGGAATTCTTTTTCATTTTTTTTATTTTCAATTTTACGTTATAAATCCAAACTGGTATCGTTACCTTTTTGGAAATCTTTTCGTAGTAATTAAGCTAAATTGGTGCAACACCAATTCAATTTTAGATTCTTTTTAATTTTATTCCGCACTACTAATCCAAGACCAAGTTTTGGGATTTCTTGTCTATTTATCTATTTGTGTGCAAGGTAAAAATGATTCAAGTCGAAAGCTTCAGCACTGTGCGCCCCCCCTATTCAACGGGGATAACTTCCCCTACTGGAAAAAGCGAATGGAGGTCTACTTGAAGACCAACTTCGACCAGTGGTTCAGCATCACCAGAGGCTACAAGGTGCCGGTCGACAACTCCGAAAATCCACTAGACCCAGAACAGTGGACTCCGGACATGAGAAATAATTCCTTGACTGACTTCAAAGCTCTTAACACACTGCAATGCGGACTGACGAAGGAAGAGCTAAACCGAGTGGTACCGCACCAAAATGCGAAAGAATTATAGGACAAGCTGATCGAACTACACGAAGGAATGAGCGACGCCAAGGTAACTAAGTGTGACCTTCTGTTAAATAAATTATTTAATATTAAAATGCAGGAAGGAGAAACAGCGAGTCAACTTCATGCGAGGATCAAAGACATCATCAACGGACTCCACGCGATAGGCCACCAAATGAAAATTTGCGACTTAATCAGGTACGCATTAAATGCTTTTCCATGAAACACATTATGGGCATCTATCGTGGTTGCCTACAAAATTTCAAAAAATCTATCTAAATTGCAACTAGATGAATTATTTTGCGAACTTGAATTACATGAGCAGACTAACGCCGGAACTGAGAAAGGTATTGCTTTGTTTGCAGGTTCCTCCAAGGAAAGGAAAATGACTAACCCTGACCCTGAAGATGAGTCCGACAGAGATTCTGAAGATGAAGAGTACCTGGTGAACCTGGTAAGGAAAATGTTCACTAGGAAGAATAAGAACTTCAACAAAAAGGACCTGCAGAAGATCAACTCCCTATCTGAACTAAGGAACGTGACTTGCTTTGGGTGCAATAAGAAAGGTCACTACAAGAATGAGTGCCCGAGATTGAAGAGCGATAAGACAAAGATAACCAAGAAGAAAGCTCTCAAAGCAACATGGGATGACTCGTCTTCAGAAGAATTAGAGGCCGAAGATCAGAAGCACCAGAGTCACCTCGCGTTGATGGCCTGCGAAGCATAATTGGAGGACGAATCGAAAGACGAGTCCGAACCCGAATCGAGCCATGAGTCCGTACTCATTTCCGAAGGTCCTGAAGAGGTATATCTAAATTTAAATAAGAAATTTTTTAAAATAATTGCTTGTTTAGATAAAAAATTAACTACAATAGAAAATGAATTGCTCCTTGAGGAAAACTAAAACCTCAAGGAATAAATCACAAATTCTAATCCAACTCAAGACCTAATACTTGAGGAGGAAAATTTAACACTAAAAATAGAAAATAATAAATTAAAAAGTATTTTAGAAAAATTTACAACAAGATCTAAAAATTTAAATCTTATTTTAAATAGTCAAAAAGCAGTCTACAATAAAATTGGACTTGGCTACAAGTAAAGTTCAAATAAAATATTTAAATCACTAATAACCCAACATAAACAACAAAATAAAGCTTGGGTTTCGAAAGCGTATTTAACCACACAAGTAGGAATTAACCAATATTACATACCTAAAGATAAAATATACTATGTAAAATTTGATAAATCAAAAACAAAAATACAAACCTAGACCAACAAAATCAAAATCGAAAAATTTTAGAACCCATAAAAAATCAGACTATCATCAAGTTAAATATAATTATAAAAGTAACAGACATAAACCTAGAACTAAAACTTGAAAATACAAGCCAATAATTCAGGTGGAGGCTCTGGAATATCTGACATCTCCAAAACTAACCTACTCGGCAGTGTAATTAGGACTAGTTTAAAGGGATAATAGTTTAACTTGACCAACGGTACTGGTAAAGTTTTGGATGATAGTACGTTAGGGAAGCTTAGTCTATGCATGTCTAGGAAGATATGACTTTTGACCTGGTGCATTTGGCTAAGTGGAACTAACCGAAGCTACCCCTTACGAATCCTAACTAGTTAGACCAAGGTTTTGTATTAAGTTCAGTGGATAGGACTATTTGGAAAACTTCGAAGGCATGGTTACTCTAATGATGTCCAAGTGACTCACAATAGCCCAGAAGTTTATCCAAAGAATGCCTATTTATTGAGCCCAAAGCTAAACCTGAACCTAATATAAAGTTAAACAAAAACCCTAAAATTGAACTTAACTTCATCTCACAAAAATTATAGATTTCCCTGATTGAAAACATAGATCAGGTGAGTAGTAGAGCTTAGATCAACTGAGCCTAATCTCTCTGAAGTTGTTGCCCAACTCCAGAGACAAGTAGTAGAGCAGCAACAAGTGATTTCCAACTTGATGGTCAATCAGAAGCTAGCTCCTCCCACTCCCCCATCCATTAATGTGGAGACCCCAGTGGTGACTGAAGTCCCATCAGTTGCCCTGGAAGTCACCACAACACCTAGAAGACAAGAAGCATACCTCATCCAGTGGCTGAAGCTGAAACCAGAAAGCTTCTCAGGCACGACTGAGCCCTGGGATGCCCAAGCTTGGTTCAAAACACTGGAGAGCACAATGGAGCTTCTTGACTGGCCAGAAGTCGAGAAGGTTAAGTGTGCCTCTTTCTACCTATCGAGAGATTCTCGCATGTAGTGGGAGCGAGTTAAGAGTAGGAGAGTAGTCAACCAAATGAGCTGGGCTGACTTTGAGACAGAGTTTTACGAAGAGTTCTTTCGCCAACGGATCACTAATAAACATTATGAGGAGTTTATAGAATTTAGACCAGGTGACCTACCAGTAGAAGAAGCGGTCAAAAGATTCAACAGGCTAGCTCATCTTTGCCTAGAGTTAGTAAGTACAGAGAAAGAACGAGTCGGACTGATGCTCCGAAGGCTGAGACCAGAAATAACACTTAATGTGAGTAATGAAACTCACCGACCATAGATTGGTGAAGAGCTGGTCAGCAGGGTATTAGTGAGCACTATCTGAACAGCATCAAGACACAACAAACGCAACACAAGTCAGTCAAGATTGAAGACAAGACAGTGGGGAAACAGGGACCCCAGTCAAGTAATCAGAACTGGAAGGACAAAGATAACAAGAAAGACCCAAGCAGGAAGACGTTCGGGTAGTCTGTGAATATCCAGAGGTATTTCTAGAAGAGCTACCTGGACTACCTCCCAACAGAGAAGCGGAGTTTAAAATTGAATTGGTTCCTGAAGCCAGCCTAATTTCAAAAGCTCCGTACCGAATTTTTCTAGCAGAGCTAAACGAGTTACAAGAATAATTTCAGGAGCTACTTGACAAGGGTTTCATCCGCCCTAGTCATTCACTCAGGGGAGCTCCAGAGTTGTTCGTTAAGAAGAAAGACGGATCCATGCTAATGTGCATAGATTTTAGAGCGCTGAGCAAAGTAGCAGTTAAGGACAAGTACCCTTATTCCAGAATAGATGATCTATATGATCAGCTAAAAAGGGCAATAGTGTTCTCTAAAATAGATCTGCGCTCTGGGTATCATTAGTTAGAAGTGAAAGAAAGTGATATACCCAGAACGGCTTTCAGGACCAGATACGGACACTACGAGTTTGTAATCATGCCTTTTGGTGTGACTAATGCACCAACGGTCTTCATGGACTTAATGAACAGAGTGTTCAGAGAATACCTTGATAAATTTGTCATTGTGTTCATTGATGACATTCTAGTCTATTCCAGAACCCCAGAGGAGCATGACACGCACTTGAGGATAGTACTGCAGATCCTTCAGCAAAAGCAGCTTTACGCTAAGTTCTCAAAGTGCGAGTTCTGGTTAGAGCAAGTGGCATTTCTAGGCCACATCATTTCTAAAGAAGGTATTCAAGTGGATCCAACCAAAATAGAAGCGGTCAACAACTAGAGTAGACCCAAGAACGCTAGGGAGATCAGAAGCTTCCTTGGTTTAGCTAGGTACTACAGGAAATTCGTGGAGGACTTTTCCAGGATAGCCTCTCCACTAATAGCCCTCACTAGAAAGAACAAGAAGTTTGAATAGTCAGATAAAAGTGAGCAGAGTTTCCAAGAGCTCAAGAGGAGACTGACCAGTGCTCCCATTCTGGCAGTTCCAGAAAGTGACAGGAGTTTGACATCTACAGTGATGCTTCCAAGATGGGCCTAAGAGCTGTACTCATGCAAGAAGGAAAAGTTATAGCTTATGCTTCCAGACAACTCAAAGACTATGAGAAGAATTACCCCACTCATGATCTTGAGTTGGCAGCTGTGGTCTTTGCACTGAAACTCTGGCGACATTACTTGTATGGAGTCCAGTGCAGAATCTTCACAGACCATCAGAGTCTTAAGTACTTCTTCACTCAGAAGGACATAAACATGAGATAGCGCAGGTGGCTAGAGTTGGTCAAAGACTATGACTGTGAAATCCTCTATCACCCAGGCAAAGCTAACAAAGTGGCAGATGCACTAAGCAGAAAATCCAGTGCATCCCTGATGTTCTTGTCATCATTAGCCCTGTCACTACAGAAGGAGTTGTCAGATTTTGGAATGGAAATTATTTATGGGCAACTCTCTGCATTGACCTTAGAGTCTACCTTGCTTGAGGATATACAGAGAAAGCAAAGTGAAGATCCAGATATCCAGAAGATCAACCAAGGGATACAGAAATAAGAAAATTCGGAGTTTCGAGTATCAGACAGTGGAATTCTTTATCAGGGGAGCTGCCTTTTGTTGGTGCGGGAAGCATCCGACGATCGAACCTTAGTTTTGATAATGGAAAAGGATTCAAAGTTAAGTTAGTGTGTGATCTAACATGTTTGAATGAGTGTTTTAGGAAAGTCCTAGTTGCGGTTAGGCAAAGGAAAAATCCTAAGGGGTGGTAACCTTAGGTCCTAGGGGGCGGTAACCCTAGGTGAGGGAAAATCCTAAGGGGTGGTAACCTTAGGTTCTAGGGGGCGGTAACCCTAGGTGGAGGAAAACCCTAAGGGGCGGTAACCTTAGGTCCTAGGGGGTGGTAACCCTAGGTGGAGAAAAACCCTAGGGGGCGGTAACCCTAGGTCTTAGGGGGTGGTAACCCTAGGTGGAAAGTCCAGTCGGTCTGGAGGACCGGACTGACATCAGGTAATCTCTCCTGAGGGGAGTAGGTGAGGACGCGTTCCCCGTAGAGGGAACAGTAGGCGTCGGGTCGACCTAGGGTTTTCGGTTGGGAATCCGAAGTCAGACTCGGATAGTCCGAAGACTATCAATTACTCCTTGCTATGTTTTATCAGATTCTAACACTGTCTTGCAGGGTATATTGCTCGGACTAACCTTTGTTTGCAAGTAAGGAACCTGCTTGGAAAAGGTGGTCCGGGCGCCCGAGATGGATCCGAGCGCTCGGAGGTCCGGGCGCCCGGAACAGGTCCGGGCGCCCGGGACCAAACTTTATCCCCTGCGCGACTTCGCCACGTGGAGCAACCTAGTTGGCTGGCCACGTCACACTCCAGACGCCCGGAAAGGTCCCAGGCGCCCGAAACCTCATATAAAAAGAGGGTCGAGGGTGCAGCCAAAAACAATGATTTTGACAAGCTTTCCTTCTGCTGTGTGCTGCTCAAGAAACGACTCTAAAGTGCTGTTACAGTCGCCGACGACCCAAAGCTTCAGTTATTATTTTGTTGTCGGTATTATTTCAATTCCAGTTGTACTTAATTCCTTGTACTTATTCATGATATTATAGTTGTTGCCCACCGGAAGCGATCAAGGATCGCGGGCCTTCGAGTAGGAGTCGCCTTAGGCTCCGAACGAAGTAATTCTCTGTGTCTCTATGTTTGACTGTCTTTATTCCGCTGCTTATTACTCTATTAGTTTCACGTACGATTTACGGATTGCGAAAAATGAAATAGCCATGAGCGCTATTCACCCCCCCCCCCCCCTCTAACGCTTTCGATCCATCAATTGGTATCAGAGCGGGGTCACTTTGAATTGGTGCAACCTCCATTCAAGTATTTTTCGTGGCTTTGTCGTTTATATAGGTTAAAAATATAACCTTACGCCTTTCGTTTTTTTTTCCTCCAAAACTGTTTTTGAAAAATTAATTTTCATCTTTTCACCATTGGTTGGAATTAACAAAATATTGCATTTTCAAAAATTTATAGTAATATTTTTTTAATATTAGTTTAATAATATTTTAATAATATTTTATTATTTTTTCTCAAAATTCCTGAATTACTATTTTTATTTCTCTCCCGCATTATTAATCCAAGACTAAGTCTTGGAACAAGTTTTATTGTGTTTATTTTGCGAGATTGTCTTTCTAAGATGACCCATCAAGAAGGCTACAACACTGCTCGCCCACCGCTTTTCTTCGGAGATGATTTTGGAGATTGGAAGGGTCGGATGGAGGCGTATCTCCAGACTCACTTTGAAGTCTGGATGATTGTCAAAACCGGGCTTCAACTGCCAACTAACGGCGCCGGCAAGCCACTACCGTACGAGAACTGGGACGCGAACATTATCAAAAAGGTAGAAGCAAATGCAAAAGCAACGTATACACTTCAGTGTGGCTTAACGAATAAGGAGTTGAATCGCGCCGACCCATTCTCAAATGCCAAGGAGCTGTGGGAGAATCTGATTGAGTTACACGAAGGTATTCCTGATACAAAAACAGGTAACCATGTTTTAATAAATGATTTATTTGAATTAGATGAGCAGAATAATACTACTTCGGCCGAGGAAGGTATTACGATGGTTGCAGGTACAAGTAAGACAGAGGAAAAGATATGGTCCGAGTCTTCAGATGAATCAGGGTCCGACGAAGAAGAACCGACGAGCTTCCTCGCTCTACCAGTACAAGCAACCGTGGCGGAAACTGAGTCCGAGTATGAGTCAGAAACCGAGACCGAATCCGAAACTGAGTCTGATCAAAGCCACGAATCTGCATTCGTTTTCGAAGGACCAAAACCCACTGTAAGTTCACTACTCGCAGAATTTCAATTAGATAACTTGCATGAATTATTACCTTACTTAGTAAAAAAGTTGGCTAAATCCAACGTCCGAGTTAAGTCGCTCCAAAAGGAGGTAACAGCCCTTAAGGAAGCGACTGACTTGAGCTCTTTAACTGAGTCAGTTCAAATTGGAAGTTCAACTCAAGTCCAACAACTTGAGGAAGAAAATTCTAATTTGAAAGCTCAAATTAAAGAACTCAAGGACACGTTGGAACGGTTCACCTTGGGCTCCAAGAATCTGGATCTGATTCTTGGAAAACAGCCAGCCGTTTACAACAAAACTGGACTTGGATTTAAAACTAAAATAAAATACAAATCATATTTATCGCTAGTTAATAGAAATAGTAGAAAAATTGTCCAAGCATGGGTGCCAAAATCCAACTTGGTTAATCAAGTTGAAAATGGTCACTATTGGGTCCCCAAGGATCAAGTCTATTACCTTGATAGATCATATCGAGGCTATGATCCAGGGGGAGCTAATAGAAAAATAATATTAAGAACATAATTCAAATTAATATTCAAATTAAATTCAAAATTCAATTAAAAATTTAAAATTAAATTCAAAATTCGAAATTAATTTAAAACTCAAAATTCAAAATTCGAAATTAATTTAAAACTCAAAATTCAAAATTCGAAATTAATCTAAAATTCAAAATTCAAAATTCAAAATTCGAAATTAATCTAAAACTCAAAATTCAAAATTAATTTAAAACTTAAAATTCAAAATTTGAAATTAATTACTAAAATTCAAAATTAAAAAATTTGAAATTTAAAATTATTAAAACTCAAAATTCAAAATCAATTATTCAAAATTAATTCAAAATAGAAGGAGGGTCCAGAATAGCTGGCAACTCCTGAACCTAATCTACTCGAAATGGGTAAAACAAGAGTAGATTACCCGGCAGGGTAATTAAGGTTAGATCAAAATGGGCTAGGTTTAACTTGACCCACAGTACTAGTAAAGTTTTTGGATGATAGTACGTTAGGGAAGCTTGGGCATCGCATGTCTAGGAAGATATGCTTCGACCTGGTGCATTTGGCCAAGTGGAACTGACCGAAGCTATCCTTAAATGGATCCTAACTAGTTAGACCAAGGTTTAGTATTAAGCTCAATGGGTAGGACTATTTGGGAAACCTCGAAGGCATGGTTACTTTAATGAGTACCTTGCGACTCACCATAGCCCAGAAGTTTATCCAAAGAATGCTCACTTGTTGAACCCAAAGCTAAACCTGAATCTAACACAAAGTTAAACCAGACCCTTAAATTCAACCATAATTCATCTCACATCAATTATAGAATTCCCTGATTGAAAATTTAGATAGGTGAGATGACTAAGGAATTTTAAAAATTCAAACCGATAGTTATTCAAATTCTTTTAAAAATTATTTGAAAAATCAATTCAAAATCTTTTAAAACTTCATTTCAAAATTATTTGAAAAATCTTTTCAAAATCATTTCAAAATCTTTTCAAAATTATTTCAAAAATCTTTTAAACTTAACTTCAAAATTATTTGAAAAATCTTTTAAACTCAATTTCAAAATTATTTCAAAATCAAAAATCTTTTAAAATTCTTTTAAAATTTATTTGAAAAATCTTTTCAAAATCATTTCAAAATCTTTTAAAATTCTTTTAAAATTTATTTGAGAAATCTTTTCAAAATCATTTCAAATCTTTAAAACTTAATTTGAAAAATGATCATTTCAAAATCTTTTGAAAAATCATTTGAAATATCCTCTGAAAAATTAATTTCAAAACCCTTTTCAGAAGTTATTAAATTCCTTGAAATTCTAAATTCAATTAACTTTTAAATCTTCAAAATAATGGTCACCTATTTGGAATTCTAACTGATATTTTTAAATGTTGTAAATTAAAGTAAACTCCATCTCACACTCACTCATATGCTAAATATGCTTGTTAATCTAGAATGAGTGAGATTGAAAATTAGGAAAATAATTTTTTAACCTCTCATGCTTGAACTCCTCAACTCAAAAATTTATTAAGGCATTAATTAAGGGGGAGTGATTTTGAGTTGGTTTTAAAATTAGTTTTTCTTTAAAAAATTTTGACTTGACCTCAAAATTAAAAACTATTTTTGGCATATCTTCAAAAATTCAAGCTATTTTTTAGCTTTAAAATTAAAATTATTTATGACCTGACCTTCAAATTATAACTCCTCTATAAGCTAAATGTTTTCAAAGATAAGTACTTAATTAAGTTTTCTCTAACTAAACTTAGTTAAATTATTTTCTAAACTTAGCTAATTGACAAGATGTTCTCTAGAGGCAATATTAAAGTTTAAGCATGTCTGTACTTAAGGGATCTGATGTAACGCCCAAAAATTCTCAAAACTATTTTAGAAATATTCTATGATTTTTCTGGAATTTTAGGATATTTTTTACAGAATTTTTAGAGTAACGGAAGTAGCAAAAACAAATAGAAAACGAAAACGGCCTAAGCGGGAATTGAACCCGAGACCTACGGTATACAGATAATGTTAGTAACCAGTTGAACCCAGCAGGGCCGTGCTGAAAGGAAAGGGAGGCAATTAAATTTATATTAGATTTGGGCGGAAATTACCACTTAATATAAATAGGGAAATAATTAAGTGAAGGGTTATTTTTGGATCGTGATTTTTCATCTCCTCAAACCCTCACCGCCGACTTCCCTTCTCCTCTCCTTCTCTCGGCGCCAACCCTAGGGTTCCCTCCCTAGGGCCCCAAGGTCATCTTCCGGCGACAACTCCGGCACGAGGACGCTCTTCTTCGCGAGAGGAACGCATAGACGCGAGAAGATTGTCGAAGGGGTCGTCTCCACAGGAATTCTAGCGAATAGAATTGTAAGGAAATTAGCGTACGAGGTAAGAAACCCCTCACCTACAGTATAAGTAGCTTTCGTTTGATTGCATGCCTTTAGTTTAGCTATATGCAGATTTTTCGGCACCCAGGGTGTGTTTAAACCCTCCTCACAGATTAGGGATCTAGTTGAGCACCTCTAGATGGGCCAGACACGTTGTTCTCCTTCAGTTGGAGGCTCTAGACGTTGTCGGGTGCCTAGAGGTGGTCTCCCTATTAGAGGGGAGAGTTGGAGCACACTAAGTGTTCGACAAAATGATTAGTGTAGCTAAATACCACCTTAAATATTTTTAACAGCTCAGTTAAATGCATTAGTAGCATTTAAATCAGTATATTAGTCTAGTTTCAGCTTACATGGGACTACGGTCCAATGGGTGGGCTCCCACAGTCGCCTCTAGGTTTAGATAACCTAGCTCTAGGTTCAGATAACCTAGAAATAGCAAAATAAGCAATTAATAGCTATATTCAGTATTTTATTTTCAATGGCACTGTACTGGATTAGATATCCATTGGGTTGGGCTCCCACAGTCGTCCCTAGGTTCAGACAACCTAGTAACCCTACTAAATTCGGGACTTGCAAACCTGGGTCTAGTTAGGGATGCGCGCACAACAAAATACAGTTGCCGGGCCCACTAGCAATATGATTAAGTATTTTCACTTATTACGATAATAGCTTTCAAATTCATAACCTAGTCATGTGATTATAGTTCAGCTCAGCACTAGCTCAGCTTTAGCCCAGTTTCAGTTACAGTTTCAGCTTATTTTCTCCTAGTTGATATCATGAGATAGCTCCATGCTTAGATTTTATTATGCATGCCATGTTTCAGTGTTTATGCCATGTAACTCCAGTTTGCCATGCCTTAACAAATTCAGTGCATGTTTTCAAATAGCATTCTTTAAAAACATGTTTGCATCGTTGCATGTTTTAGTGAGGTAGATGGTTTCTTACTAAGCTTAAAGCTTACAGATACTTTTTCCTTATACTGCAGATAAAGGTAAAAGGAAAATGGATTAGCGGAGGAAGCTTGAGGTCAATGCAGTGATGATGTGTGTGGCAGGAACCTGGAATGAAGGTCCTTAGGGAGTTTAGCAAATTAAGAACTTATTTTCCTTTCTCAAGTACTTTTATGCACTTTTAGACCTTAGAATGTTTAAACCATGGAAGATTTGTTTAAGTTATTAGTAATTATGTTGGAATGCTAGTTAATAGATGCTAGAACTTATTTCCATTGATTTTAGAACTCTTATATGAGATTTTGGCACGAACTAGTGCTGAAATCAGGGTTCTGATTCGAAATCAGAACCCAGATCGGTCTGCAGACCGATCAGAGTTTGGGTTGTGCCGCTGGATCGATCTGCTGACCGATCCATGCGCGAACAGAGAGTTAGCGTCTATTATGGATCGGTCAGCCGACCGATCCATGTGCGAACAGAGAGCACAGACGCTCACTGATCGGTCAGCCGACCGATCAGTGAGCCACTGGATCGGTCTACCGACCGATCAGTGTGCTCCTGGATCGATCCAGCCGCATACTGAAGCTAATGGGCAATGGATCGGTCAGCCGACCGATCCGACTTCTCCGTGCCAGTATCAAGCTGGATCGATCCGACAGCCCAATCGATCCATGGATCGATTGAAATGCCTGATTACAGCTAGCAGGACATCCGAGAGGCATAGGTTATCTTCCTTAGCATGTGTACAACTCCTAGGTACACCTAGAATATTAAGTTCAGATTTTTCAGTAATCAGTTTAGCAAAATTTTAATCAATTCAGATTTCCGCAATAGTAATTTAGCACAGCATAATGTAGCGATCGGCCTTACAGCTTAGTTAGTAGAAGGCGGGTCGTTACAGAGTGGTATCAGAGCTGTTTTCCATACTTCCTACACACACATCAACATTGAACCTGCAGCTTCCAAGTAAGAATACCTCTACTTTATTTATGTATCTTGCTTTCTTGTTATAGCTCATGTTTATAGATATCTGATGCAGGTTAGCATGTGATAGTATATAACATGATAGCAATAGTTATACAATTATAATTGTATTAGTTATGCATGTCCTGTCCTCCATGTCTTTAGAAATGGCACGAGGACGCCCAGCTAGAAGGACACCAGCTACTGAGCCCCAGCATGAGGCAGGCAGTTCAGTGCCTCCCCCAGACCTTACAGCGTTAGTGGCTCAGTTACAGCAGCAGCTAGCTGAACAGCAACAGGAGAATACCCCCACAGTCACCTCGGAACCAAATCTGACGACTCCAGTGGTCTTAGAGGTTCCACCAGTCCAGCCTACAGCACCAGTAGCCCCAGCAACAGAGGCAAGAAGAGAAGCCTATCTGATCCAGTGGCAGAGAGTCAAGCTAGAGAACTTCTCAGGCACTAGTGAACCATGGGATGCACAAGCCTGGTTCAAAACACTGGAGAGTACGATGGAGCTTCTGGACTGGCCAGAACACGAGAAGGTGAAGTGTGCCTCCTTCTGCCTGACAGGGGATGAACGTGTTGGTGCGGGAAGCATCTAACGATCGAACCTAAGTTTTGATAATGGCAAAGGATTCAAAGTTAAGGTGAGTTGTGATCTAACATATTAAATGAGTGTCTCAGGAAAAGTCCTAACTGCGGTTAGGCAGAGGAAAAACCCTAGGGGGTGGTAACCCTAGGTCATAGGGGGTGGTAACCCTATGCGAAAAGTCTTGGCAGGTCGATGGCTTCAGGCAAAAGTCCTAGGGGGTGGTAACCCTAGGTGAAAAGTCCTGGTGTCGCGAACCAGGTGAAAGTCTGGACTAGCCGGGAAGCGGATGTCCAGCAGAAAGTCCGGAAGCGTCGAGTGCCGAGCAAAAGTCCAGTCGATCTGGAGGATCGTACTGGCAACTGATAAATCTTCCGAGTGGAGTAGGTGAGGACGCGTTCCCGTAGAGGGAGAGGCGTGTCGACCTAGGGTTTCCTACCGAAACCCAAGTCGACTTCAGACGGTCAGGAGGCTAATACTTCATTTATGATATTTGTTGTATTATGTGCTAACTTTGTGCCAGGGTAGTGTTTGGGACTAACGTATCTTGCGGTGCAAAGGAGCAACAAAGCCTCGGATGAACATTGTCCAAGGCGCCCATGGAGCTTGAGGCGCCTCGGATGCAAGGGTGGAGCTGGCTGCGAGAAGCTGCTCAAGGCGCCTTGATGAGCAGTGGAAGGCGCCTTGAGCAGATGAAGGCGCCCTGGTGGAAGGCGCCTTGAGTCTGTGATAAGATTCGACCAGTTCGCGGCTCACTCGGCTATTCAAGGCGCCTTGGTGAACGATGAAGGCGCCTTGAACACCCTTTATAAGGGGTTTCGACCAGCAGCTCTGGACAACAACTTCCAAGCGATCTTTTTGCAACTAGCTGCAGACGCTCCAAGTCTGCTCACGAGACACCGACGACCCGGAGTCCGAAATCTTCAGATTACGATATTGTCGTCGGTATAACTGTACTTTTTCATTATACTTAACTGTAATACTTGTACTCTTGTCGAACTTATAGTTGTTGCCCACGGAAAGCGATCAAGGATTGCGGGCCTTCGAGTAGGAGTCGTCACAGGTTCCGAACGAAGTAAATTCTCTTGTCTTTCTGTGTGGTTGTTTACTTTCCGCTGCGTTACTTCTCCGATAGTTTTTACGATTCCAATAATTGAACGATTTTAGCCACGAGCACTAGTCACCCCCCCCTCTAGCGCGTCTCGATCCAACAATTGGTATCAGAGCGGGGTTGTTTTAATTTGGTGCAACCACCATTTAAAACATTTTTTTCGTGGTATTTTGTTCGGAGTTGATCAGAATTTAGCTTCATAGCTATATTCTAATTGCTTTTCACGAATCGGTGTTGCTCAAAGTTGGTCAATTCCACTTGGGCTCGTTTTTTCCCTTCTCTCGCACTACTAATCCAAGACTCAGTCTTGGAATAGATTTTGTTGTTTTTTTTCTTTTAGATCTAAAATGGCCCAACAAGAAGGATATAGCACCGTTTGTCCCCCACTATTTTCCGGAGAAGACTTCGGGTATTGGAAGGGGCGAATGGAGATATATCTGAAGATCCAGTTCGATACCTGGATGATCATCAAAACAGACTGTCAACTGGTACCGACGGTAAGCCTACACCTCGTGAAAATTGGGAGCCAGCATTTATCAAAAAGGTAGAAGCTGACGCAAAAGCCACCTGCACCATCCAATGTGGTCTTACCAAAGAAGAGCTCAACAGAGTCGGTCCATTCTCCTCCGCAAAAGAACTATGGGAGAAACTAATCGAACTACACGAGGGCACCTCGGAAACCAAGGTAAGTAAGCGTGATTTGTTACTTAATAAATTATATAATTTGAAAATGCAGGAAGGCGAGACAGCAAGTTCTTTACACGCTCGAATTCAAGATATCTTGAATTCCCTTCATGGAATCGGGCAGAAAGTAGAAAACAGAGACATAATAAGGTATGCTCTTAACTCATTTCCTAGGAGTTCATTGTGGGCATCAATGGTAGATGCCTACAAAGTCTCTAAGGATTTGTCTTCCATAAAATTAGATGAATTATTTAGTGAATTTGAACTCCATGAACAGACTAATGCACAGCCATCCGAGAAGGGCATTGCTTTGGTTGCAGGTACAAGTCGAATAAGGGAATCAATAGGACGGCGAAAAGTTGAATCGGAATCAGAAGACGAACCCGATTCAGAAGATTCGGAAGATGAACTGGCCAGCGAATTTGTGAATCTTGTAAAGAAACTATACAAGAAGAAGAAGGGCTTCAACAAGAAAGATCTGAAGAAGGCAGTTCAATCCAAGGAGGCTCAACAAAACTCAAAGACGAAGTTCGAAGTCACTTGCTACGGTTGCAACCAAAAGGGACATATAAAAGCCAACTGCCCAAATCAAAAAGAAGCCAAGAAGCAAAGAAGAAGGAAAGTCCTAAAGGCAACCTGGGACGAATCCTCTTGGAGGACGAAGACGACGAACTCGACCAAACGAGTCTACTCGCATTGATGGCCCGGGACCAGATCAGCGAATCCGAGAGCGAGTCAGAAGCCGACTCCGAGCAAAGCCACGGATCCGCATCCGTTTCCGAAGGGCCAGACTCCACTGTAAGTATTCCTAGGCTTAATAATTTAGTCAATTATTTACTTCGCAAATTAGCCAAGTCAAATTTGAAAATTAAGTCACTTTTAAAAGAAATAACCATTCTTAAAGGAGTAACTAACTCAAAATCTTTAACTGAAGATTCAACTCAAGTACAACAACTTGAGAAAGAAAATTCAAATCTGAAAAATCAGCTAAATGATTTAAAAGTCACTTTAGAAAAGTTCTCTCTGGGCTCCAAGAATTTGGATCTAATTCTTGGGACACAAAGGGCCATCTACAATAGAACTGGACTAGGATATAAAAGTAAATTTAAATCTTACTTATCCTTAATAAACAAACAAAGTAGTAAATCAGTCCAAGCATGGGTCCCCAAGTCCGAATTGATCAATCAAGTTGGACTTGGTCAATACTGGGTCCCTAAGGATCACATATACTACCTCGATAGACCATATCAAGGCCGTGATCTAGGGGGAGCTAAAAGAAAAACGATCTTGATTTAAAATTCAAAATTAAATTAAAAACCTAAAATTAAAAATCAAATTCTTAATTTAAAATTCGAAACCTAAAATTAAAAATCAAATTCTTAATTTAAAAGTCGAAACCTAAAATTAAAAATCAAATTCTTAAAAATTCAAAATTAAATTAAATTTGAAATTATGAAAAGTAGATGGAGGATCCAAACTAGCTGGCACCTCCAACTGAACTACCCGACAGGGTAACTGAACCTAATTTACCCGGAATGGGTAAAGCAAGAATAAATTACCCGGCAGGGTAATTAAGATTAGATTAAAAAAAACGGGATAAGTTTAACTTGAACCACAGTACTGGTGAAGTTTTTGGATGATAGTACGTTAGGGAAGCTTGGGCATCGCATGTCTAGGAAGATATGGCTTCGACCTGGTGCATTTGGCCAAGTGGAGCTGACCGAAGCTACCCTTAAATGAATCCTAACTAGTTAGACCAAGGTTTAGTATTAAGCTCAATGGGTAGGACTATTTGGAAACTTCGAAGGCATGATTACTTTAATGAGCTTCTTGTGACTCACCACAGCCCAGAAGTTTATCTAAAGAATGCTTACTTGTTGTACCCAAAGCTAAACCTGAATCTAACACAAAGTTAAATCAGATTCCTGAATTCAACAATAAATCATCTCACATCAATTATAGGATTCCCTGATTGAAAATTTAGATCTGGTGAGATGACTAAGTTTATTTAAAAAACTTTTCAAAATTATTTTTAAAACTCAATTTCAAAATTATTTTTAAAACTCAATTTCAAAAGTATTTTTAAAACTCAATTTCAAAATTATTTTAAAACTCAATTTCAAAAGTATTTTTAAAACTCAATTTCAAAACTCAATTTCAAAATTATTTTTAAAACTCAATTTCAAAATTATTTTCAAAACTCAATTTCAAAATTATTTTGAAATTTCAAAATTAATTTTAAAACTCAATTTCAAAATTCAATTTCAAAATTATTTTTAAAACTCAATTTCAAAATTCAATTTCAAAATTATTTTTAAAACTCAATTTCAAAATTAATTTTAAAACTCAATTTCAAAATTCAATTTCAAAATTATTTTTTAAAACTCAATTTCAAAATTATTTTAAACTCAATTTCAAAATTCCTTAAAAAAAAAAAAAAAAAAAATCGCGTGGAGCTTCTCGGAGGCGCCTCCCATCAAAAGGAGGCGCCCTAGCAAGCGGCGGGAAAATTCCCGCCTCATCGTCTTAAGGCGCCTCGGATCAACCCAAGCAGGCAGCTGCCCCCATCGCTCCAGCAGCCGAGGACATACCAGGCGAGGGAGAGGAGTGGGCTGATTTCTTAGCTGAGGATCTTTTCGCGGATCCCTCCCCGTCTGCCAGACCATCCACCTCAGCTGGACCTTCGACCTCTTCCTCACTCTCCGTCGAGGACAGACTTGCTAGACTCGAGGTTGAGTCTATTCAGACACGACGGATAGTTCTCACCCTTCGATCCGAGATGGCTGCCGGGTTTACCTCCCTCCGAGACGAGATACGACGTCTGGGCCAGCCAGCACCTGCGCAGCCCCATGCACCACCTCCCGCTGATGCTCCTCGAGTTGATGATCCTACTCGTTGATTTGACCATTTTATGCATTGTATTAAGGACTTTTGACTATGAAACTAACACTTCACTGTTTATCTGTTTTGTTAGACCCTCTTGATGTGATATCTACTTATTTGCATGCTCCAAGTCAACAGTTTACTTAGTTTCAAATGATCTAGAGGTTACTTATTTTCTTTACAAATTCTAGGAAAAATAATGATTTCAAAATTCCAATTTCTTAGAATTTCAAAATGATTTTCAACATTTGGATTTAGCCTAAGTTTTCCCCTAGAAATAATGTTCCCCTAGAATTAAGCCAGAGCATCTCACAAACACCTAGGTTTACCTTGATTGTGATTGACACACATAGAACGGCGTGAGATGCATAGGGTATTGCCTGGACTCAAGAATGCTTATATCTGTGCATCAATATGAGTCTGAGCGTTAAATATGCAATAAACATTAATCAAGTTAAGTTCTCCAGCTCTAGTCAAGTCTACCTGGATCAAAATAACTCAACTTGACTAACCAAGTGAAAGCTATTGTCCTATAGACAATCAGCAAGTAACTTAAAGTTAGACAGTTGGTAAAGGATACTCAATCTTTTAGTTAAGAATATTCTGTTCCTTATGGCTCTGATACCTAATCAACACCAATTTACTTGACTCATGTTTGGACTTAAGGACCAACTGAATAAATTACCTAAATTAAGATTCTAGCTACTCTCTCTCTTCAACTTAAAAATTAACAAGGTTTGTATTCAAAATTAAGCTAAGTCTCTTTCACTTAAGCTACATTCTTCAAAGTTCAATGTTTACAAAAGGCTTAGCTAAGTGATTCATATAGCAACTTTCAGCTTTTTTTCAAACTTAGCCAACTTTTTCAATTTTTTTTAAGCTAAGTTACCTTTCAGATAGTTTTGCAAAACTTTAACTCAGTGTCTTAAAAATTTTAGGTGAAGATTTACTTTTTTAACTTAGCACTAATCTTGTTTTTTGAGAAAAATTGAAACTGGCTTATTTTTTTTGATAAATGGCAAAGGGGGAGAGTAGGAAATTCAAAAGTAATTCAAAAGTAAAAATTTAAAAAGGGAACCCTGTATCAAGGGGGAGCATCACAAAAGTTTAAGTGTTAGCTTAAGTTAGACGTTCATTTGAAATTATATACTTAAGCTTGCTCAATTACAGTTTTTTTTGCTACCTGTGCATCTGTTTTTACTTAACTTTGAATTTGGGTTGTCATAATCAAAAAGGGGGAGATTGTTGGTGCGGGAAGCATCTAACGATCGAACCTAAGTTTTGATAATGGCAAAGGATTCAAAGTTAAGGTGAGTTGTGATCTAACATATTAAATGAGTGTCTCAGGAAAAGTCCTAACTGCGGTTAGGCAGAGGAAAAACCCTAGGGGGTGGTAACCCTAGGTCATAGGGGGTGGTAACCCTATGCGAAAAGTCTTGGCAGGTCGATGGCTTCAGGCAAAAGTCCTAAGGGGTGGTAACCCTAGGTGAAAAGTCCTGGTGTCGCGAACCAGGTGAAAGTCTGGACTAGCCGGGAAGCGGATATCCAGCAGAAAGTCCGGAAGCGTCGAGTGCCGAGCAAAAGTCCAGTCGATCTGGAGGATCGTACTGGCAACAGGTAAATCTCCTGAGTGGAGTAGGTGAGGACGCGTTCCCCGTAGAGGGAACAGTAGGCGTCGGGTCGACCTAGGGTTTCCGGCTGGAAACCTGAAGTCAGACTCGGACAGTCCGGAGACTGTTAATACTTCATTTATGATATTTGTTGTATTATGTGCTAACTTTGTGCTGCAGGGTAGTGTTTGGGACTAACGTATCTTGCAGGTGCAAAGGAGCAACTTAAAGCCTCGGATGAACATTGTCCAAGGCGCCTCCATGGAGCTTGGAGGCGCCTCGGATGCAAGGGTGGAGCTAGCTGCGAGAAGCTGTTCAAGGCGCCTTGATGAACAGTGGAAGGAGCCTTGAACAGATGAAGGCGCCCTGTGAACAGTGGAAGGCGCCTTGAGTCTGTGATAAGATTCGACCAGTTCGCTCCTCATCTCCCCGGCTAACTCGGCTGTTCAAGGCGCCTTGGTGAACAGTAGAAGGCGCCTTGAACACCCTTTATAAGGGGTTTCGACCAGCAGCTCTGGACAACAACTTCCAAGCGATCTTTCTACTACAAGCTGCTCACGAGACGATCCCGAAGTGCTGCTACGAGACACCGATGACCCGGAGCTCCGAAATCTTCAGATTACGATATTGTCGACGGTATAACTGTACTTTTTCATTATACTTAACTGTAATACTTGTACTCTTGTCGAACTTATAGTTGTTGCCCACGGAAAGCGATCAAGGATCGCGGGCCTTCGAGTAGGAGTCGTCACAGGCTCCGAACGAAGTAAATTCTCTTGTCTTTCTGTGTGGTTGTTTACTTTCCGCTGCGTTACTTCTCCGATAGTTTTTACGATTCCGATAATTGAACGATTTTAGCCACGAGCGCTAGTCACCCCCCCCCCCTCTAGCGCGTCTCGATCCAACAGAACGCATGTGGTGGGAGAGAATCAGAGAGAAGCGCCCAGTGAACCAGATGTTGTGGGCTGACTTCGAGAAGGAGTTCTTTGAGGAATTCTTTCACATGCGGGTCACGAACCGCCACTACGACGAGTTCACAGAGTTTCGTCAGGGCAACCTTTCAGTGGAGGAAGCCGTGAAGAAATTCAATAGGTTGGCTCGTCTATGCACAGAACTAGTCAGAACAGAAAAAGAACGAGTCCGGTTGATGCTCAAGATGCTGAGGCCGGAAATAGCAATGAACGTGGCTGGCGGCATCCATAGGCCGCAAACCACCGAAGAACTAGTCAGCAGCGCCTTGACCACTGAGCACTACCAGAATAGTATCAAGCAGCAGAAACAAATCCTCTCAGAACCTAAGGGTCAAGGAGGCTCAGGTACCTAGAAGCAGCAGGGCCACAGCTCTCATGGCTCTAACTGGAAAGGGAACTCCAGCAACAAGTGCAAACCAGGGAGTTACCCAAAAGGAGGACCAGCCAGCAAGCAGCCCAGTTATCCAAAGTGTGCTACTTGTGGGAAATTCCATCCTGGAGTTTGTCGTAAGGGCGCACGAGGATGCTTTGAATGTGGACAAGAAGGGCACATGGCTAAGCAGTGCCCAAACAAGACCAGTCTTCCTCAGCCACAGCCGATTCAGTACGGAGGCCAGCCAGCTCAGTTACATCAGATGCAGGCCGCTTTAGATGGTCCACACATCAGCCAGGGCAGATTAGAAGCCCCTCCAGCTATGACCAATGCGAGGATCTACTCACTCACCAGAGAGGACGTAGCAAATGCCTCGACAGTTGTTACAGAGGTACTCAGTAGCCAGTTCCTTACGACGTTACCCTCAGGAGAAATCATGGCGTCTACGCACTGGCTCAGAGCAGTGCCGGTCACTATAGCAGACAGAGAGCTCTTTTGCGATCTGATAGTGATTAATATGACCGACTACGACGTCATCTTCGGGATGAACTTCTTAATCAAATACGGTGCCTCCATCGAGTGCCGTAAACAGAAAGTCATATTCCAACCTGAAGCAGAAGCACAGTTCAAATTCGTCGGAGAACCCAGGAGAAAGGCCAAGAAGTTTCTCTCAGCTATGAAGGCATAGAGGTTGATGGATTCAGGATGTACGGGGTTCTTAGCACACGTAGTCAGTACCAGTCAGGACAAGGACCAACAGCTAGCAGAGGTCCGAGTCGTATGTGACTACCCAGCAGTCTTCCCTAAAGAGTTACCAGGCCTAGCACCAGACAGGGAGATCGAATTTGAGATAGAGCTCATTCCGGGTACAAATCCTATCTCCAAAGCACCTTACCGCATGGCTCCAGCAGAATTGAAGGAACTTCATGAGCAACTACAGGAGCTTCTTGACAAAGGCTTCATACACCCTAGTCACTCACCATGGGGAGCACCTGTATTGTTCGTGAAGAAGAAAGACGGGAGCATGCGCCTGTGTATAGACTACCGGGCACTGAACCAAGTCATAATCAAGAACAGGTATCCTCTTCCCAGAATAGATGACCTGTTCGATCAGCTAAAGGGAGCAGTAGTGTTCTCTAAAATAGACCTCAGATCAGGTTATCATCAGGTGAAGGTTAAAGAAGGGGACATACCCAAGACAGCATTCAGGACTAGATACGGACATTACGAGTTCGTAGTCATGCCCTTTGGCGTGACAAATGCTCCAGCTACTTTCATGGACCTCATGAATCGGGTATTCAGGGAATATTTAGATAAGTTTGTTATCGTGTTCATCGACGACATCCTTATCTATTCCAGAACTCAGGAAGAACATGTAGAGCACCTGAGGACAGTATTGCAGACCCTTCAGCAGAATCAGCTGTACGCCAAGTTCACAAAATGTGAATTTTGGTTAGATCAGGTGTCCTTCCTGGGTCACATCATCTCGAAGGATGGTATCATGGTAGACTCCAGTAAGATAGAAGCTGTGAGCAACTAAAAAAGACCCAAGAACGCCAGTGAGATCAGAAGCTTTATGGGATTAGCAGGTTACTACAGGAAATTTGTAGAGGACTTCTCCAGGATAGCCTCCCCACTGACAGCCCTTACCAGAAAGAACAGAAAATTTCAGTGGACAGAGGACTGTGAGAACAATTTTAGCGAGCTGAAGAGGAGATTGACCAGTGCACCTATTCTGACTCTACCAGAAAATGCAGATAGCTTTGACATATATAGTGATGCCTCAAAGTTGGGACTAGGAGCAGTGCTGATGCAAGATGGCAAGGTGATCGCCTATGCCTCCAGACAACTCAAGGATTATGAGAAGAACTATCCTACTCATGACCTTGAGCTTGCAGCAGTAGTGTTCGCTCTCAAGATTTGGAGACATTACTTGTATGGAGCTCCGTGCAGGGTGTATACAGATCATCAGAGTCTGAAGTATTTCTTCACTCAGAAGGATCTGAATATGCGACAGCGCAGATGGCTAGAACTGGTCAAAGACTACGACATAGATATCCTCTACCATCCAGGAAAAGCGAATAGGGTAGCAGACGCCCTCAGCAGAAAGTCCAGCGCTACCCTATTATCTCTAGCAGCCATGTCACCGCCCCTACAGAAGGAGATCTCAGATTTCGGTCTCGAACTCATAGTCGGACAGCTCTCTACTATGACATTAGAGTCTACCTTGCTTGGTGACATCCAGACAGCTCAGGAGCAGGATCCTGAAATTCAGAGGATCAAGCAAGGTTTAGCAGAATCAGAAGGTGGAGAGTTCAGAATATCAGATAGCGGGGTGTTGTATTTCGGTGACCGGCTATGTGTTCCGGATCAGGAGGAACTACAGAGGAAAATCCTAGATGAGGCTCACAAGACTCCCTATGCGATGCATCTTGGCTCCACCAAAATGTACCAAGACATGAAGAAACATTTTTGGTGGTCTGGGATGAAGAGAGACATCGCTCGATATACAAGACCGCCTAACCCGTCGGAGGGTTAAGGCGTAACATCGAGACCAGGGGAGTTTTCATACAGATACCAGAATGGAAGTGGGAAGACATTTCTATGGATTTCATAGTGGGATTACCCAGAACCACGAATGGTTTTGATACCATCTGGGTAATAGTCGACAGGTTGACTAAATCAGCCCACTTCTTAGCTATCAGGATATCCTACTCTATGGAATAGTTAGCTCAGTTGTATCTCAAGGAGATCGTTAGACTACATGGAGTCCCACGAACCATTATTTCAGACAGAGACAATAGGTTCACCTCACACTTCTGGGAGTGTGTACAGTCAGCTTTGGGCACGAAATTAAAGTTTAGCACAGCCTTCCATCCGCAGACAGATGGACAGACGGAGCGAGTAAATCAGGTACTCGAAGATATGCTCCGAGCATGTGCCCTAGACTTCAAGGGAAGTTGGTGCAAATATCTGAGCTTAGCAGAGTTTGCATACAACAACAGCTATCAGGCCACTATCGGTATGACACCTTACGAGGCTCTCTATGGGCGGAGGTGTAGATCTCCAATCTGCTGGTATGAGAGTGGTGAACAGAAAGAACTAGAACTTCAGACAGATCTAGTAGCAGATACCACAGCAGCTATACAGCAGATCCGCCAGAGGATAGAGACAGCTCAGAGCCGCCAGAAGAGCTATGCTGATACACGGCGCAGACCCTTAGAGTTTTCAGTTGGGGATTCAGTGTTCCTCAGAGTAGCTCCCATGAAGGGAGTAATGCGTTTTGGGAAGAAGGGCAAGCTAAGTCCCAGATATGTGGGACCATACCTTATCAGCAGAAGAGTGGGCAAGGTAGCATATGAGCTAGAGCTACCTCAGGAAATGTCAGCTGTCCACAATGTATTTCATGTCTCTATGCTGAAGAAGCATACCCCAGATGCCACCCAGGTGATTGAGCCCCAGTCGGTACAGATCCGCGAAGACCTCAGCTATGACAGTCGGCCTATTCAGATAATAGACCGAGCAGTTAAGAAATTGCGGAACAAGGAAGTACCATTAGTCAAAGTTATTTGGCACAGTCACACAGCAGAAGAGGCAACTTGGGAGACAGAAGCCAGTATGAGACAGAAGTACCCAGAGTTATTCTAAGTTCGAGGACGAACTTTTTATAAGGTATGGGGGATTGTAATGCCCGAAAATTCTCAAAACTATTTTAGAAATATTCTATGATTTTTCTGGAATTTTAGGATATTTTTACATAATTTTTAGAGTAACGGAAGTAGCAAAAACAAATAGAAAACGAAAACGGCCTAAGCGAGAATTGAACCCGAGACCTACGGTTTACAGATAATGTTAGTAACCAGTTGAACCCAGCAGGGCCATGCTGAAAGGAAAGGGAGGCAATTAAATTTATATTAGATTTGGGCGGAAATTACCACTTAATATAAATAGGGAAATAATTAAGTGAAGGGTTATTTTTGGATCGTGATTTTTCCTCTCCTCAAACCCTCACCATCGACTTCCCTTCTCCTCTCCTTCTCTTGGCGCCAACCCTAGGGTTCCCTCCCTAGGGCCCCAAGGTCATCTTCCGGCGACAACTCTGGCACGAGGACGCTCTTCTTCGCGAGAGGAACACATAGACGGGAGAAGATTGTCGAAGGGGTCGTCTCCATCGGAATTCTAGCGAATAGAATTGTAAGGAAATTAGCGTACGAGGTAAGAAACCCCTCACCTGCAGTATAAGTAGCTTCCGTTTGATTGCATGCCTTTAGTTTAGCTATATGCAGATTTTTCGACACCCAGGGTGTGTTTAAACCCTCCTCACAGATTAGGGATCTAGTTGAGCACCTCTAGATGGGCCAGACACGTTGTTCTCCTTCAGTTGGAGGCTCTAGACGTTGTCGGGTGCCTAGAGGTGGTCTCCCTATTAGAGGGGAGAGTTGGAGCACACCAAGTGTTCGACAAAATGATTAGTGTAGCTAAATACCACCTCAGATATTTTTAACAGCTCAGTTAAATGCATTAGTAGCATTTAAATCAGTATATTAGTCTAGTTTCAGCTTACATGGGACTACGGTCCAATGGATGGGCTCCCACAGTCGCCTCTAGGTTTAGATAACCTAGCTCTAGGTTCAGATAACCTAGAAACAGCAAAATAAGCAATTAGTAGCTATATTCAGTATTTTATTTTCAGTGGCACTGTACTGGATTAGATATCCATTGGGTTGGGCTCCCACAGTCGTCCCTAGGTTCAGACAACCTAGTAACCCTACTAAATTCGGGACTTGCAAACCTGGGTCTAGTTAGGGATGCGCGCACAGTAAAGTACAGTTGTCGGGCCCACTAGCAATATGATTATGTATTTTCACTTATTACGATAATAGCTTTCAAATTCATAACCTAGTCATGTGATTATAGTTCAGCTCAGCACTAGCTCAGCTTTAGCCCAGTTTCAGTTACAGTTTCAGCTTATTTTCTCCTAGTTGATATCATGAGATAGCTCCATGCTTAGATTTTATTATGCATGCCATGTTTCAGTGTTTATGCCATGTAACTCTAGTATGCCATGCCTTAACAAATTCAGTGCATGTTTTCAAATAACATTCTTTAAAAACATGTTTGCATCGTTGCATGTTTTAGTGAGGTAGATGGTTTCTTACTAAGCTTAAAGCTTACAGATACTTTTTCCTTATACTGCAGATAAAGGTAAAAGGAAAATGGATTAGCGGAGGAAGCTGGAGTTCAATGCAGTGATGATGTGTGTGGCAGGAACCTGGAATGAAGATCCTTAGGGAGTTTAGCAAATTAAGAACTTAGTTTCCTTTCTCAAGTACTTTTATGCACTTTTAGACCTTAGAATGTTTAAACCATGGAAGATTTGTTTAAGTTGTTAGTAATTATGTTGGAATGCTAGTTAATAGGTGCTAGAACTTATTTCCATTGATTTTAGAACTCTTATATGAGATTTTGGCACGAACTAGTGTTGAAATCAGGGTTCTGATTCGAAATCAGAACCCAGATCGGTCTGCAGACCGATCAGAGTTTGGGTTGTGCCGCTGGATCAGTCTGCTGACCGATCCATGCGCGAACAGAGAGTTAACGTATGTTATGGATCGGTCAGCCGACCGATCAGTGAGCCACTGGATCGGTCTACCGACCGATCAGTGTGCTAGACCGATCCAGTCGCATACAGAAGCAATACAGCCAATGGATCGGTCAGTCGACCGATCCAGATTCCTTCTCCGTTCCAGTATCAAGCTGGATCGATCACTGGATCGATCCGACAGCCCAATCGATCCATGGATCGATTGAAATGCCTGATTACAGCTAGCAGGACATCCGAGAGGCATAGGTTATCTTCCCTAGCATGTGTACAACTCCTAGGTACACCTAGAATATTAAGTTCAGATTTTCCAGTAATCAGTTTAGCAAAATTTTAATCAATCCAGATTTCCGCAATAGTAATTTAGCACAGCATAATGTAGCGATCGGCCTTACAGCTTAGTTAGTAGAAGGCGGGTCGTTACATCTGACACCTGATCAAAACAAATCTTGACTCATGCTTGGTCTTTAGGGCTCTGATACCTTACTAAAACAAAATGGCAAGCTATTAAACATTAAGGTTATTGCTTCTCCTTTGCCTTAAGTATCTTGAAATTCATTTCAAAAACATGCCTTAAGCATTAAACATTAAACATTTTCGAAGATTCGTTAAGTTAAAAAAAAAATTTCTTAAGTTAGAAAAATCCTTAAAGTTTGAAAAAAAATTTTAAGTTGCAATTAACTTCTTTAAGTTGAAAATTTTCCTTGGAAATTTTCTTTAAAAACCTGAATTTTTTTTTCCCGAAAAATTTCTGAAGTTGAAAATTGTGTTTTGAAAATTTTTCTGTGAAAATTTTGGAAACTTCTCAAAATACACTAAGTTAAAAAGAACTCCTTTTTGCTATATCTCTTCAAGCAAAATCAATTCTAAGGTGTTGCCTTTCACTTGCTCCTTGTCTAAGTTAAATTGTTTTCTGCTAAATTCTATCTTGAAAAGTTAAGTTTTTCAAAACTAGCTCATTTTTGATATATGGCAAAGGCGGAGAGTAGAGAAATTCAAAGAAAATATTTTAAAGGGAGCTTGTATTAAGGGGGAGCTATGACTATTAGTAAAAAATTCAAAGAGAATAACTTATATTAAGGGGGAGCTATGTTTATGCTTATCTTGCTATCACGCTTATCTTGGTTCTTGTGCTTATACATAACTGCATAATTTGTACTTAACATTGAATTTCGGTTGCCATTATCAAAAAGGGGGAGATTGTTGGTGCGGGAAGCATCCGACGATCGAACCTTAGTTTTGATAATGGCAAAGGATTCAAAGTTAAGTCAGTGTGTGATCTAACATGGTTGAATGAGTGTCTCAGGAAAGTCCTAGTTGCGGTTAGGCAGGTGAAAAACCCTAAGGGGTGGTAACCTTAGGTCCTAGGGGGCGGTAACCCTAGGTGGAGGAAAACCCTAAGGGGCGGTAACTGTAGGACCGTTGAGCCGGCTAGAAGGGGGGGTTGAATAGCCCTGTAAAAAAAACAAAAGCAACCCTTCTCGAACTCTTAAACTAACACTTGTATAAAATTAGCTAAGCAGAAATACAAGAAAGAAACGAGGCACCGTGTTTGACTTGGTTACAACCGGGGAGGTTGTTAATCCAAGGAAAGTGATCGCACTAAAAACTCCTTCGGGCGGAGAAGCCTCTTACACCGATGAAAGCACAAAAGCAGAAGCTAAACTAGAACAATGAGCGCACAAGTGTTTGGAATGCTAATTTCTGAGTTGATTGAAAGCTTCTGGACCAAGGCTATATTTATAGCCTTGGTCGGGGCGCCTGGAAGGGTTCCGGGTGCCCTGGGGGGATAAAACTTTATCCCCCAACGTTCAGATCGCGTAAATCGCGATCCTGGTCAAAATCAGGGTCCGGGCGCCCGGAAGCATTCCGGGCGCTCGGATTGGTTCCGGGCGCCCCGGAGCAAAAAGTCAACTGTAGTTGACTTTTTGTCCGGGACCACTTCTCCGTTAAGTCCCCGTCTCGGTCCGGGTCTTCTGCTCCGGATCCGCTTGATTTGGGTGATCTCTGATATCCGGAATAGGGCTCACCCGAACCCATCTTCCGGTCTTCTCGAGCGTGCTTCCCTCCGGCTTCTCGTCCGTCGGAAGCGTACTTATCCGCAGACTTCGTCCCTCGATCGCACCCCGTGCCGACCTTCGCGTTAGCTACGTCTCTTGCTCCCCGAGTAATCTTCCGCTCCGGCTTTCGTACCTCGGAACCATCGCGCGCACTTCCTTCTCGTCCGCTGGTGTACTCTTCCGCAGCGCCTCGTCCCTCGGACGCATCGTGTGCCGTCCTTCTCGCTAGCTGCGTCTTCCGCTCGAGTACCTGTCCTCCGAAGCTCCTGCACACTTAGACACAAGGTTAGAAACAAACAGGACCTAACTTAACTTGTTGATCACACCAAAACAACCTTGGGGTTCCAACAATCTCCCCCTTTTTGGTGTGATCAACCCAAGTTAAGCTAGGGCTAAAAATAGACATTAAGTAAATTAACTTAATTTTCAATTTAAGTGCAAAAAGATAGAAAAATTAAATCTATCTACCTACCTCCCCCTAGACTTATACTTTCCCTTCTCCCCCTTTGATCACAAAAAATGGGGTTCCAAAAAAAAATAATCTAAGGGTTAAAGACTTAGAAAAAGTATTTCTAAAAAAAATCTAAGTTTTTAAGAAATTTAGAAAATTTTTCTAAGTAATAAAAGCTGAGATTTCTAGTTTCAAGAAAAAAGTTTTTAACTTAGGAAAAAATAATTTTTGAGAATATTTCTAAGTATAAAAAAAATCAAAAAAAAATCTTAACTTACATTTTTAAGTAATTTTTTTTTTAAATGACTTAGGCAAAAAAAATTTCTAAGTAGATAAATTTCTAATTTGAAATAAAATGTTTTGAGTAACTTTTTTCAAGCACTAATTAATTCTTGTATTAATGCTTCATTAGTAAGTTAATTAAACATTTATATCAATATTTTGGCTTCCAGGTCGTGGCGAGGCACTAGGCCTTCTTGGTTATTGGAGCAACAACCACTTCCTTAGACAAAGCCTCATAAAGAAATTATTTGTTTAATTCTCTCACTTAAAGCGCTAATTTTAATTTTAAAATTAATTTAAGCATGATTTAGGAACCCAATATAGGTTCCAACCTACTGGATTAACTAAAAGGTTTTTAGGGACATGTTTTCTTGAGATGTTCCTGATTTGTCCCGAGTGATATTTAAAGTACCAATTTAAATTATTAAATCTTCTAAAATTGGTTTTAGATGAACATGCATAGTTCTTTAAGTTATCTATTTGAATTTTCAAATTTTGATTTTCTAATTCCAATTTTTCATTTTTCAATTTTAATTTATCTAATTCTTCTAAGGGACAAGACTTAGCTAGAATTACTTTTAAATTTTTATTTTCACTTTCTAATTTGCAACAGTCTTTTGTTAACAGTTTAACGAACTTAAACATTTTATCGGGTGGAAGAGATCGTACCTGACTTACCTTGTCGATCTCGTTGTCCGTTTCTCCCCCTGAGCTGCTGCTTTCTTCCGACGTGTCTCCCCCTTCATCGATGCTCTCGATGCTCATTTCGGAAGAGCTTGAATCGCAGTCGTCGTCTTGATGGCTCGCCATTAGTGCGAGTCCGGAGAATGCTTCGACTTCCGATTCGGACGACGTATCGTCCCACGTCACTTTCAGGGCCTTTCGTTTCTGGATAGGCTTCTTTCCCTTCTCCTTGTCTTTGTTCTTCAGCTTGGGGCAGTTGTCCTTGACGTGCCCTTCTTCGTCGCAGTTGTAGCAGCGGATCATCCTTTTCTTCTTCCCCTGCGGATGGTTAGTAGATCTAGATTTACAAAGTTTCTTGAATCTTCTTACCATCATTACCATTTCCTCGTCGTCGAGAGAGGATTCTGACTCAGGTTCGTCTCTCGAAGCTTTGAGGGCGACGTTGTTCTTGGGCTCCTTCATTCCTGCATATCTTGACTCATGGACTTCAAATGTTGAAAAAAATTCTTCTAATGAAATTTTTTCTAAGTCCTTAGAAATGTAAAAAGCATCTACTAGTGATGCCCATTTTGAATTTCTCGGAAATGAATTTAACGCGTACCTGAGTGAATCTCGGTTACTTACCTCTTCTCCGAGATTCGTGAGTCCGGTGATTATTTCTTTAATTCTGGAGTGCAGATGTGCGACTGTCTCGTCTTCCCCAAGTCGCAGGTTTGTGAGCTGATTCCGAAGCAGATCTCTTCTGGCGAGCTTGGCTTCGGAAGTGCCTTCGTGCAGCTCGAGGAACTTTTCCCAAAGTTCCTTTGCCGAGTTGTATTTACCGATCCTGTTGACTTCTTGAGGCGGAAGTACTCTTAGCAGATGGTACTCTGCTTTGCCGTTCGCCACGAAGTCAGCCTGCTACTTTTTTGTCTATTTATCTATTTCCTTGTCCTCTGGAGCTTCAAAGCCAAATTTCATCGTTAAAAATAGTTCAATATCGGTTGTAAGAAATACCTGCATCAGTTTTTTCCATGTGGTGAAATCCCCTTCGTATTTCGGCGGGTGGATGCTTGGTTCGGCCATTTCGTTGCTTCGTTCGGCGGTTAGTCCTCCTGAAGCGCCTCGGCTCTGATACCACTTGTAGGACCGTTGGGCCGGCTAGAAGGGGGGGTTGAATAGCCCTGTAAAAAAAACAAAAGCAACCCTTCTCAAACTCTTAAACTAACACTTGTATAAAATTAGCTAAGCAGAAATACAAGAAAGAAACGAGGCACCGTGTTTGACTTGGTTACAACCGGGGAGGTTGTTAATCCAAGGAAAGTGATCGCACTAAAAACTCCTTCGGGCGGAGAAGCCTCTTACACCGATGAAAGCAAAAAAGCAGAAGCTAAACTAGAACAATGAGCGCACAAGTGTTTGGAATGCTAATTTCTGAGTTGATTGAAAGCTTCTGGACCAAGGCTATATTTATAGCCTTGGTCGGGGCGCCTGGAAGGGTTTCGGGCCCCCTGGGGGGATAAAACTTTATCCCCCAACGTTTAGATCGCGTAAATCGCGATCCTGGTCAAAATCAGGGTCCGGGCGCCCGGAAGCATTCCCGGCGCCCCGGACAGCTCCGGGCGCCCGGATTGGTTCCGGGCGCCCCGGAGCAAAATGTCAACTGTAGTTGACTTTTTGTCCGGGACCACTTCTCCGTTAAGTCCTCGTCTCGGTCCGGGTCTTCTGCTCCGGATCCGCTTGATTTGGGTGATCTCTGATATCCGGAATAGGGCTCACCCGAATCCATCTTCCGGTCTTCTCGAGCGTGCTTCCCTCCGGCTTCTTGTCCGTCGGAATTGCCGCGTGTCCCTTCTCGTCCACCAGCGTACTCATCCGCAGACTTCGTCCCTCGATCGCACCCCGTGCCGACCTTCGCGTTAGCTGCGTCTCTTGCTCCCCGAGCAATCTTCCGCTCCGGCTTTCGTACCTCGGAACCATCGTGCGCACTTCCTTCTCGTCCGCCGGTGTACTCTTCCGCAGCGCCTCGTCCCTCGGGCGCACCGTGTGCCGTCCTTCTCGCTAGCTGCGTCTTCCGCTCGAGTACCTGTGCTCCTAAGCTCCTGCACACTTAGACACAAGGTTAGAAACAAACAGGACTTAACTTAACTTGTTGATCACACCAAAACAACCTTGGGGTTCCAACAGTAACCTTAGGTCCTAGGGGGCGGTAACCCTAGGTGGAGGAAAACCCTAAGGGCGATAACTTTAGGTCCTAGGGGGTGGTAACCCTAGGTGGAGAAAAACCCTAGGGGGCGGCAACCCTAGGTCCTAGGGGGTGGTAACCCTAGGTGGGAAGTCCAGTCGGTCTGGAGGACCGAACTGGCATCAGGTAATCTCTCTTGAGGGGAGTAGGTGAGGACGCGTTCCCTGTAGAGGGAACAGTAGGCGTCGGGTCGACCTAGGGTTTTCGGTTGGGAATCCGAAGTCAGACTCGGACAGTCCGAAGACTGTCAATTACTCCTTGCTATGTTTTATCAGATTCTAACACTGTCTTGCAGGGTATATTGCTCGGACTAACCTTTGTTTGCAGGTAAGGAACCTGCTGGAAAAAGGTGGTCCGGGCGCCCGAGATGGATCCGAGCGCCCGGAGGTCCGGGCGCCTGGGACCAAACTTTATCCCCTGCGCGACTTCACCACGTGGAGCAACCTAGTTGGCTGGCCACGTCACACTCCAGGCGCCCGGAAAGGTCCCAGGCGCCCGGAACCTCATATAAAAAGAGGGTCGAGGGTGCAGCCAAAAACAACGATTTTGACAAGCTTTCCTTCTGCTGTGTGCTGCTCAAGAAACGACTCTAAAGTGCTGTTACAGTCACCGACAACCCAAAGCTTCAGTTATTATTATGTTGTCGGTATTATTTCAATTCCAGTTGTACTTAATTCCTTGTACTTATTCACGATATTATAGTTGTTGCCCACCGGAAGCGATCAAGGATCGCGGGCCATCGAGTAGGAGTCAACTTAGGCTCCGAACGAAGTAATTCCCTGTGTCTTTGTGTTTGACTGTCTTTATTCCGCTGCTTATTACTCTATTAGTTTCACGTACGATTTACGGATTGCGAAAAACGAAATAGCCACGAGCGCTATTCACCCCCCCTCTAGCGCTTTCGATCCATCACCTTTGTGTCCCCAATGATGAAGAGCTGTGAAGGAAAATTTTAGTGGAAGCTCATAGTACACCCTACTCCATGCATCTTGGTTCTACCAAGATGTACCAAGACGTGAAACAGAGGTTCTGGTGGTCTGGACTCAAAAGAGAGGTAGCTAAATATGTCAGAGGGTCAAAGCAGAACACCAGAGACCAGGAGGAGTTCTACAGCCTCTTCCTATACCAGAGTGGAAGTGGGAAGACATATCCATGGACTTCATAACAGGCCTCCCAAGAATCACAAATGGATATGATGCGATATGGGTAATAGTAGACCGATTGACCAAGTCTGCTCATTTCTAGCCATCAAGGTGTCCCACTCTATAAAGCAGCTGGCATAGTTATATGTTAAAGAGGTGATCAGACTTCACGGAGTTCTTAAATCTATTGTTTCTGATAGAGATGGGCGCTTCACCTCTCACTTTTGGGAGTGTGTTCAGAATGCACTAGGCACCAAACTCAAGTTCAGCACAGCATTCCATCTTCAGACTGATGGACAGATAGAGCGAGTAAATCAGATTCTAGAAGATATGCTTAGAGCTTGTGCACTAGATTTCAAGGGAAGTTAGTGCAAGTATCTATGCTTAGCTGAGTTTGCCTACAACAATAGCTATCAGGCCACCATCAAGATGACACCTTATGAGGCGTTGTATGGTAGGAAGTGCAGATCACCCATTTGTTGGCAAGAAGCAGGTGAAAGAAAAGAAATGGAAGTGGAACTGGGCATTCAGACAGAGCTGATAGATGCGACTACTCAGGCTATTCAGAAGATCAGACAGAGAATTGAGACTGCCCAAAGTAGACAAAAGAGTTATGCTGACACACGCCGTAGGCCACTTGAATTCCAAGTAGGGGATTCAGTCTTTCTCAAGGTTGCTCCTATGAAGGGAGTGATGAGATTTGGCAAGAAGGGCAAATTAAGTCCTCGTTATGTAGGACCTTACCTGATCACAGAAAGGATTGGGAAAGTAGCTTACAAGCTGGATTTACCACAGGACATGTCGGCAATACATAATGTATTTCATGTCTCCATGCTAAAGAAGTGTCTCCACGACCCTAGCCAAGTGATTCAGCCTCAGTCAGTGCAGATCCAAGGGGATCTTAGCTATGAGAGCAGACCTACACAGATATTGGATAGAGAAGTCAAGAGACTAAGAAACAAAGAAGTGCCACTAGTGAAGGTCATCTGGCAGAATCAGAAGCACGAGGAAGTCACTTGGGAGCGTGAGGACAGTATGAGACAGAAATATCCAGAACTATTCTAAGTTCGAGGACGAACTTTTTATAAGGTATGGAGGATTGTAACAACCTAATTTTCCCTATTTCAAGTTCTAAATGTCCTTAAAAATATTTGGAAATGCTTTTAAAATATTCTAGAGACTTTTAGAAATTTGTAGAGTATTTTTACGTAATTTTTGGAAGTCGTTTGATATTTTTACAAAACGAAGGAAGTCTTGACAAAAAAATTGTCAAAGCCGAGGTTTGAACCGGAAACCTCGGGTTAAGTAGAGATTCGCTTAACCAACAGACCAGTCGATTGTTTCTTAATTAAACCTACATCGAAATATATTTAAGATATAGTTGGAACGTTTAAAATAAATTGGAATAAAAAGTGCGCGGCTGAGGGATCGAAGCCGAGGCCTTTAACCCGAGCAAAACCCACCTGACCAGCTGTGCTGGCGGGCGGTGTTAATTAAGGAAAGAGTGAATAATACTTAAGTAGTAGTTAGATGATAAAAACCCTAGTTATAAGAAGAGAACCTAGGTTTTATCCCGTGACCTAAAATCGCTTCTCCTCTCTCGCTCGCGATTTCCTCTTCTCGCGTGCGACGGCGCCAATTCTGCCGAGCGAAGAAATACGAAGCCCTAGCTTCTTCTCGCGTGCGAAGGCCTTCTTCCGGTGAACCTTATGGATCCGAGCTCCTCTCGTCGAAGAGAACACGTGAGCACGAAAGAGAAGCCAAAGTCTTCATCTCCCCGAAGCCCTAGCTACTTTCTCCGGTTGTAAGTCCTAAAAGCAAGGGTAAGTCGCTTACTCACCTGCGGTAAGGGCGGTTCCGGATTTCTGATTGATGTTTCCTTGTATCTTTGATTTTTGAAGCATGTTGTGAACTTGCTGCCATGTTGCTGTCGTAAGCTTCATTAGGGTTATAAGAGAGGAATTTGGATTAGATTTCGGACTCTGTTTACTTTTGTTTTCGAATTTCTGTGAATCACATAAAGAAGATAGAAGGGTTTTTGTTGGATGGGTTTGCTGTCGTGATATGCAATTTCCTGCACCTTCTTTTAGAACCAATTGGTAATACTCAGTAGTCTAGAACAGATCTTTGATTTCATTGAGCATGTGGGGTTGTGTTTGCTGCCGTGACCCCAAAGATTCTCTTTTATTTTAGTTCAACAGTAGCATGCTTAAAGTATTGTTGCTAGGGATATAGGAGATTTGCTATAGGATTTTCAGAGTTTGACAGTTAACTGTGATTTGGAGATTTAGTTTGATTTCTGAGGTAGAACGTGTATGGATTATGGGTTGTGCTGCTCGGGAGATATATGATAATATAACTATATGTTATTCCACTTGAATGATAGTTTAGGCTCTATGAAAGGGAAATTACCAGTTTACTATATTTTTGGTACCAACTGGAATATTACAGAAGCTTTTATTAGTGAAGAATGGTTTCCCCTGATAGATGAATGGTTTCTTTTACTAATAGACTTAATTACGTCACTTATATTTTTGTGATAACAATGGGTTTTTCGGGTTTAGATTTGCTTTGTTACCCAATGAGCAGATTTCTAGTTCCTTATGTTATTAGATGTGCCTGAGTAGCCTTCCTTTTAAAACAATCAGTTTCTAGTTTCTTTAGAGTTTACAGTGTAGATGGAATTGTTTTTACATTCATAGCATGCTTACGTAGTGATAATGGTCTTCTTGTACAGCATGTTTAAAAAGACTGTATTTCCTCTTTACTTTCACAGCAAGTATTAATAATTGTGTTTATTCTGTGAAACTCTAGAATTTTCATGTATATAGTGTTCTATTAAACTCTTTTAGGGGTTATGAGTGATTATAAGTAAGAAAATACCAAGGTCTTAAATTGATCCTAAATTTCAGAAGTTTAGGATTAAAAGCACACTAAGTGTTCGAATAAATGCCAAGGCATTTTGTTATAAGATAATTAAAGAATAACAAATATAAGGAAGTTATAGTTAAAAAGAAAATAAGTATTTTACTTTTTAATGGCATGTACCGGACACAAGGTCCATTAGGTGGGCTCCTAGATCGCCCCTAGGCACAAGATCACCTAGAAGTACCTTAGTAGTTTCGGGATTAGCTACCTCGACTCATATTATGGATGCGCGCAAATTGGTACAATGTCGGGCCCAAGAGAAGTTGATTATTATTTTAAAGTAATAAAGTATAAGTTTTGAAACAAATGAAACAAGCATCATTTATGCTTAGAGTCAGTAAGTTTAGGTTCTTTTAATTTGAAGCATGCAGTATTAGTTTTATTTGTTTCCTGCTTAGATATTTAGCATGATTAGCTTTATCTACCAGCATGCAGTTTTATCCTTGTGTAGCATGATTAGCTATTAGAATTACATGAGTAGATTCCTTAACTTTTCTTTACTATTAGTTTAACATGAGCAGATATATGTATGCTTTACTTTCTTTTAGAGCATATAGTTTCTAGTTCTTTCTGTATACATGCATATTCGTGTTTTTGTGAGTTAGATAGCGCTTACTAAGTAAATTTTGCTTATACATTGCATTTCCTCTTACTGTAGATAAAGGAAAGGAAAAGATCTAGCAAGGAAGGCGACAAGGTGGTGCGGATGGTGTGTGATGCCAGGACTATGGAAGTCTTGGGGCTAGAAAAGAGTTCTTTTAGTTTTCTTTCTTTATTACTAAGTTTTCCATGTTTTAGTGGACTGTAAACATTTGAGATTGTACTTTATAGTTCATGTCATTTGAGTTCATCTTTGTTTTAGATTGTTATTACTGCATGGTTGTGAAGTATATATACCAGCCGCATGTGGCTGATGGTTATTATTTGCATGTATTGATGAATTTGGTCACCGGTACAGGGGAGACTCTGCCGAAATTTTTTGGTAGGGATTCCTCGTGATTCCGATCACACTGGTTAAGTAGAGTTAATAGTTAAGTAACGGTCACCTTAGAGTAGTAGTAGTAGTAAGAAGGGTGGTCGTTACAGTTGGTATCAGAGCAGTTCCCATTCTCCAGCATCACACACACATCAGCATCAACCTTGCCGTCTTCAAGTAAGAAAGTATTTAAATTCTTTCTTTTAGTGCTTTCCTTATTATTAACTGCAGTACAGAGTAATTTCTTATGAGTATTTAAGTAAGATAAAAGTTATTGTTTCTCCTTTCTTGATCCATATATATGTAAGTTAGAAGGGTTAGAGAAGATATCAAGCCTTTTCCTTTGCATAATTAGATGGCAAGAAGAGAACATCCCCGTACCGTTCGTACTGAGAACCAAGATTAGGAGAACGAAGGCTTAGATCAACTAAGCCTAATCTCTCTGAAGTTGTTGCCCAACTCCAGAGACAAGTAGTAGAGCAGCAACAAGTGATTTCCAACTTGATGGTCAATCAGAAGCCAGCTCCTCCCACTCCCCCAACCATTAATGTGGAGACCCCAGTGGTGACTGAAGTCCCATCAGTTGCCCTGGAAGTCACCACAACACCTAGAAGACAAGAAGCATACCTCATCCAGTGGCTGAAGCTGAAACCAGAAAGCTTCTCAGGCACGACTGAGCCCTGGGATGCCCAGGCTTGGTTCAAAACACTGGAGAGCACAATGGAGCTTCTTGACTGGCCAGAAGTCGAGAAGGTTAAGTGTGCCTCTTTCTACCTATCGGGAGATGCTCATATGTAGTGGGAGCGAGTTAAGAGTAGGAGAGTAGTCAACCAGATGAGCTGGGCTGACTTTGAGATAGAGTTTTACGAAGAGTTCTTTCATCAACGGATCACTAATAAACATTATGAGGAGTTTATAGAATTTAGACCAGGTGACCTACCAGTAGAAGAAGCGGTCAAAAGTTTCAACAGGCTAGCTCGTCTTTGCCTAGAGTTAGTAAGTACAGAGAAAGAACGAGTCGGACTGATGCTCCGAAGGCTGAGACCAGAAATAACACTTAATGTGAGTAATGAAACTCACCGACCACAGATAGGTGAAGAGCTGGTCAGCAGGGTATTAGTGAGCACTATCTAAACAGCATCAAGACACAACAAATGCAACACAAGTCAGTCAAGATTGAAGACAAGACAGTGGGGAAACAGGGACCCCAGTCAAGTAATCAGAACTGGAATGACAAAGATAACAAGAAAGACCCAAGCAGGAAGACGTTCGAGTAGTCTGTGAATATCCAGAGGTATTTCTAGAAGAGCTACCTGGACTACCTCCCAACAGAGAAGCGGAGTTTAAAATTGAATTGGTTCCTGATGCCAGCCTAATTTCAAAAGCTCCGTACCAAATTTTTCTAGCAGAGCTAAACGAGTTACAAGAACAATTTCAGGAGCTACTTGACAAGGGTTTCTTCCGCCCTAGTCATTCACTCAGGGGAACTCCAGAGTTGTTCGTTAAGAAGAAAGACGGATCCATGCTAATGTGCATAGATTTTAGAGCGCTGAGCAAAGTAGCAGTTAAGGACAAGTACCCTTATTCCAGAATAGATGATCTATATGATCAGCTAAAAAGGGCAATAGTGTTCTCTAAAATAGATCTGCGCTCTGGGTATCATCAGTTGGAAGTGAAAGAAAGTGATATATCCAGAACAACTTTCAGGACCAGATACGGACACTACGAGTTTATAGTCATGCCTTTTGGTGTGACTAATGCACCAGCGGTCTTCATGGACTTAATGAACAGAGTGTTCAGAGAATACCTTGATAAATTTGTCATTGTGTTCATTGACGACATTCTAGTCTATTCCAGAACCCCAGAGGAGCATGACACGCACTTGAGGATAGTACTGTAGACCCTTCAGCAAAAGCAGCTTTACGCTAAGTTCTCAAAGTGCGAGTTCTGGTTAGAGCAAGAGGCGTTTCTAGGCCACATCATTTCTAAAGAAGGTATTCAAGTGGATCCAACCAAAATAGAAGCAGTCAACAACTGGAGTAGACCCAAGAACGCCAGGGAGATCAGAAGCTTCCTTGGTTTAGCTAGGTACTACAGGAAATTCGTGGAGGACTTTTTCAGGATAGCCACTCCACTAACAGCCCTCACCAGGAAGAACAAGAAGTTTGAATAGTTAGATAAAAGTGAGCAGATTTTCCAAGAGCTCAAGAGGAGACTGACCAGTGCTCCCATCCTGATAGTTCCAGAAAGTGGCAGGAGTTTGACATCTACAATGATGCTTCCAAGATGGGCCTAAGAGCTGTACTCATGCAAGAAGGAAAAGTTATAGCTTATGCTTCCAGACAACTCAAAGACTATGAGAAGAATTACCCCACTCATGATCTTGAGCTGGCAGCTGTGGTCTTTGCACTGAAACTCTGGCAACATTACTTGTATGGAGTCCAGTGCAGAATCTTCACAGACTATCAGAGTCTTAAGTACTTCTTCACTCAGAAGGATATAAACATGAGACAGCGCAGGTGGCTAGAGTGTTGGTGCAACCTTAGGTCAAGGTTGACCTGGGTGACCCGACTCGAGTTGACCTGACTCGAGGTATATTTTGATGTTTGACAAGAATAGAGAAGTTGTATTTTGATGTTTGACAAGAATAGGAACTTGGGGGATTGTGGGTGCAACCTTTGGTCAAGGTTGACCTGGTTGACCCGACTTGAGTTGACCTGATTCGGGAAAAGTCCAAGTATGGAGACTTGGCACGGAAAGGTCCAAGCAGGAAGCTTGGCACGGGAAAAGTCCAAGTATGGAGACTTGGCACGGAAAAGTCCAAGCAGGGAGCTTGGCACGGGAAAAGTCCAAGCAGGGAGCTTGGTACGGGGAAAAGTCCAAGTATGGAAGCTTGGCATGGGAGGTCAGAGAGGGCTCGGTAGCTCATTCTCCGGACTAGGTCAGAGAGGGATTGGTAGCTCGTTCTCTGGACTGGATGGAGTCAGAGAGGGCTCGGTAGCTCGTTCTCCGGACTAGGTCAGAGAGAGCTTGGTAGCTCGTTCTCTGGACCGGACGAAGTCGGAGAGGGCTCAGTAGCTTGTTCTCCAGACTAGGTCCGAGAGGGCTCAGTAGCTCGCTCTCTGGACCGGACGAAGTCGGAGAGGGCTCGGCAGCTCGTTCTCCGGACTAGGTCCGAGAGGGCTCGGTAGCTCATTCTCTGGATCGGACGTGGAAGTCGGAGAGAGAGCTCGGTAGCTCGTTCTCTGGACTAGGTCAGAGAGGGCTCGGTAGCTCGTTCTTTGGACCGGACGTGGAAGTCGGAGAGGGCTCGGTAGCTCGTTCTCTGGACTAGGTCAGAGAGGGCTCAGTAGCTCGTTCTCTAGACCGAACGTGGAAGTCCAAGAGGGCTCGGTAGCTCGTTCTCCGGACTAGGTCCGAGAGGGCTCGGTAGCTCGTTCTCTGGACAGGACGTGGAAGTCGGAGAGGGCTCGCTAGCTCGTTCTCTGGACTAGGTCAAAGAGGGCTCGGTAGGTCGTTCTCTGGACCGGACGTGGAAGTCGGAGAGGGCTCGGTAGCTCGTTCTCCGGACTAGGTCAGAGAGGGCTCGGTAGCTCGTTCTCTAGATCAGGAAGGCTTTAGGGTTTAAGGCTGGGAAATTGGATCGGTCTGCTGACCGATCCAGTGATACTATGGGTACACAGTAGTTCTCTGTGGGTCATCTGATCGGTCCGGTGACGGATCGGTAACAACAGATGGGGAGAAGGAATAGGGGGATCGGTCTGTGGACCGATCCACTATGGCCTGATCGGTCCACAGACCGATCAGGGCTCGGACCAATCGGCCTGATCGGTCCCCAGACCTGGATCGATCAGCTTTGGAGTTGCCTTCGGGAGAAAAGCAAGCTTCGGCGAGTGTTTACACGGCTCAGAGAGCGAGGAGAAAATCACGTGTTTGGCACGTTTTCTTGTCATCTTCTTAATGGGACTCCGCGACAGAGGCTTCTTCGGACAGCCTTGAAGCTTCGTGTGAGCTTCCCTCGGCTGGACTCCAATTGATCAGTTGCTGCTGTTGTTGGCATCTGTGAAGTGGTTGCTTCATCACCAGTCGACGAGAAGGCAAGCAAACTAGTGTTTTTACATTCATATTATTCTTGGCTTCTTGCTTTATCTTTGTACTCCGATCTTGCTGTTGCAAGAGAGATTGTGGCGAGGTTTCTCCACCCAGAAGGAGTTTTTATTAGCCGATTTTTCGGGGTCTCATCCACCGACGGATTGATAGGATTCGTCCACCTTACGGACACGCCGAGGAGTAGGAGTATCATCTCCGAACCTCATTATATCATCATGTTTGAGGTTTAATCTTCTCCTGTTTCGTTTCTATCTTTTATTTCTGCTGTGCTAACTAAAATTGTAGGAAGAAACGTGAATTTGGGGTCAGCTATTCACACCCCCCCTCTCTAGCCGCGTCTGAAGGTCCTAACAAGTGGTATCAGAGCGAGGTCACTCTTCGTCGGATTAACACCTGGGGGAGCACGAGCTAGAGAATGGATCAACTTGGAGAAGACGTCACGATTCCGCCCTTCTACGATCGCGACGACTTCGCGTATTGGAAGGTAAGAATGAAGTATTTTCTTATGACTAACCTAGTAAATTGGAATTGTGTACAAGTAGGTTTTATTCCTCCGGTGAATAAAGAAGGAGAACCTCTCGAGAAGAAGAAGTGGACGAAGGAACAAATCCACCAATCCATAATCAACGACGAGGTAACGAAAATCTTTGAATTTTCATTACCTAATGATATCTTGTGTAAGATAGGTGGATACAACAATGCTAAGGAGTTGTGGAACAACTTGGCTAAGTTCCATGAGGAGAGCTCCAATTCAAGTCATGAAGAGGAGTCAAGTGAGCCAAGTAGCTCACATCATGGAGGTATGGAATTAGAAGTTGAGGGCTACTCAACATCTAAGGAAGAAGAGGAGGAGAGTTCTTCTTCAAGACTGGAGTAAGAAGAAGAAGCCTCTACCTCCGGAAGGGATGAAGGAGAGAGCTTATATCCATCCTCAACCCTAGGTAACTCAAGCAACTTAATTTCAAGTAAATTACATATAATGTGCTTTGAGTGTAGGGAATATGGGCATTACAAAAGTAAATGTCCAAAGAGGATTAGGAAGACTCCACCGGCACCAAAAGTCAAGGAAGCCGGAGTCCCGATATGCAAGGGCAAGGAGCACGTGGTGTGCTTCCAATGCAAGCAAAGGGGACATTATAGGAGTCAATGTCCAAGGGGGAGGCAACCTCACAAGGACAAGAGACCAAGCACATCTATGGGGGAGCTAAGGCAAACCCTAAGGTATCCTTTAAGGCACATTCTTGCAATTCTAATAAGACACATGCTAGTAGTTTTATTGCAATTGTCAATAATGATAAGCATGATAACCATAGAAACCGATACATGTGCTTAGGTGCCAAACATGTTAGCCTAGATAAGGACAATGCTAGAAATACCAACCCTAGAGTTAACTCATCTAAGGTTAAGGAAAACCTAGATAGGAATCCCAAAACAACTAGACATATGCCTAGGAATACCTCAAAGAAAAATGGAAAATTAAAGCTTGAGGTATTAAAGAAGGAAAATCAAGTCTTGAGGTCAAGACTTGACACTTTAGAAAAGGCTTTTAAGAATTTGGAGAAGTCAACTCTAGGGTCTAAGAGTCAAAAATCAAAGCCCAAGGACATGAGAGGTTTGGGTCACAAACCTAAGTCTCAAGTGGTCAAGCCCGCTTATCATAATGTTCCATTCGATTATAGAACAAGACCTAGGGCTAAGAAGACCATCACCAAGGTCACAAGGGGAGTCACCCCTATAGTTGATCTTGATGAGTCCCAAATGACCAAGGCTTTAAAGCCTAGGAGGGTCATTAGGAGGGTTGCTAGGGAAGTCACCCAATGAGCTCAAATAGGTATTGGGTTCCTAGGAGCGTGATTCCTTCACGCTAGATGGTTTAGGGTGTGCCAACCTTAATTGGATAGGTAGTTAACCTACTCATGGCAAAAGGTGACATTTTAGGAATTTTCAAGGTGTAATCAAGCCTTGAAAATGAAATTAAAAATTATTCCTAAGGTGATTAGGATGTGCCAACCACATTTGAGGAGTTTTCTAGGGTCAATCTAATTGGCACATAGTGATCTAAAAATCTTTAGTATATGATTTTAGGTCTATTACACTTAGGAATATAGAATTTATGGTAAAATGATCAAAATTATCAAAAATGGCAACTAAGGCTAGAATTAGGTATTTTCTATACCTTTATATGTTATTTTCCATACATTGTTTGTCATATGTCATGTCATGACATCATACTCATTTTATTATCATTTGAAATGCCATGATAATGCTTAGGTTAGTTATATGTCATGCCTTATTTAAGTTTCATACTTGATGACATGACATCATGACATTGGCACATGTTTCTACTTATGATATTATTTTATGCCATGTCATCATCTCTTGCATTTATGATCAATTAATTTGATTTAAGGATAGAAACATAATTTGATATGGAGATCAAATTGTTGTTTAGAAAATGCATGAGAACTTAGCTTAAGATGACCTAAACTCATATCTCACATTAAAATTGACTTGGATGTGTTTGATACACCTTAGATGTGTGTGAGATATTAGGATTATGAGTTAGGATCAAGGTGCATAGTTCTTGTACCTAGATGAGCCTGATTCGAATTTGAGGATCGTAGGGAAAACTTGTGTACAAGTCATGTACATTTAGCCCTAAGATTGTGGTCCTAAGATTATGGTCCTAAATTGAATGGTTTAAGATCATTTCAAAATTGATTTGAAAAACCTTGATGAAACTTTTCTAGTGATAGCATTCATCATTGAGCAAGTTGATACAAAGATGGATTAACCTTGAGCTATTTCAAAGTCTTTCGAACTTTGTATCAAGATTAAAAAATGGGAGTTATTTTCATAGAAAACTATTTTTCCATGATAATATATGTTATGAGGAATGTATCATCAAAATTTTACAATTTTTGGAATTTTCTGTAATTTTTTTTGGGTTTTCTGAATTTCGGGAGAAAAATCAGAAATCCTTATCAGAGAGTCGTGGACCGATCAGAGGAGATCCTGATCGGTCCAGGGAAGTCTGGATCGGTCACTGGTCCGATCCAGGGTAGTGTGGATCGGTCGGGTGACCAATCCAGTGGAGTCCTGATCGGTCTGGTGACCGGTCAGAGCGTGCCAAAATACTGATTTTCGACTGTTGTCTGAAATTTCAGCTGTGGAAGTTGGTGTTTTAGATTTCTAAAGGGTTGAAACTCTCCAAGACATTGTTGGTGCAATGGTCAAGGAGGAGTTGACCTTTAGGGGGAGTTTTACCTATTGGTCAAGAGGAAGTTGACTTTTAGGGGGAGTTTTTACTCGTCAAGATTTCTGAGGATGAGTGATATGGGATTATCACTAAGTTGATTGTTGACTTTAGTATCAAGGGGGAAATTAAGGGTTTCAATGAAAGGTATGGGACTTTCATTAGGAAGAAACTCTTGACCTTGATTCACTCTTTTTGATGTGTGTCAAAAAGGGGGAGAATGTCCAAATAATGTTCAAGGAAGAACATTGGAGTTTGGGGAGAATGTTCAGAAAATGTTCAAGGAAGAACATTGGAGAACTATTGGAAAACCTAAGTTAGGTTATCGGGTTAATCTAACTTGATTATGGTTTTTGTCAAACATCAAAAAGGGGGAGATTGTTGGTGCAACCTTAGGTCAAGGTTGACCTGGGTGACCCGACTCGAGTTGACCTGACTCGAGGTATATTTTGATGTTTGACAAGAATAGAGAAGTTGTATTTTGATGTTTGACAAGAATAGGAACTTGGGGGATTGTGGGTGCAACCTTTGGTCAAGGTTGACCTAGTTGACCCGACTTGAGTTGACCTGATTCGGGAAAAGTCCAAGTATGGAGACTTGGCACGGAAAGGTCCAAGTAGGGAGCTTGGCACGGGAAAAGTCCAAGTATGGAGACTTGGCACGGAAAAGTCCATGCAGGGAGCTTGGCACGGGAAAAGTCCAAGCAGGGAGCTTGGCACGGGGAAAAGTCCAAGTATGGAAGCTTGGCATGGGAGGTCAGAGAGGGCTCGGTAGCTCATTCTCCGGACTAGGTCAGAGAGGGCTCGATAGCTCGTTCTCTGGACTGGATGGAGTCGGAGAGGGCTCAGTAGCTCGTTCTCCGGACTAGGTCAGAGAGGGCTTGGTAGCTCGTTCTCTGGACTAGACGAAGTCGGAGAGGGCTCGGTAGTTCGTTCTCCGGACTAGGTCCGAGAGGACTCGGTAGCTCGCTCTCTGGACCTGACGAAGTCGGAGAGGGCTCGGTAGCTCGTTCTTCGGACTAGGTCCGAGAGGGCTCGGTAGCTCATTCTCTGGACCGGACGTGGAAGTCGGAGAGAGAGCTCGGTAACTCGTTCTCTGGACTAGGTCAGAGAGGGCTCGGTAGCTCGTTCTCTGGACCGGACATGGAAGTCGGAGAGGGCTCGGTAGCTCGTTCTCCGGACTAGGTCAGAGAGGGCTCCGTAGCACGTTCTCTGGACCGGACGTGGAAGTCGGAGAGGGCTCGGTAGCTCGTTCTCTGGACTAGGTCAGAGAGGGCTTGGTAGCTCGTTCTCTGGACCGGACGTGGAAGTCGGAGAGGGTGTTGGGTTCTTCGGGCCGTGAAAACCGCTTTTCGCATCGCGGAAACCCCGAATCACCCAAAGCCGTAGATCCGTGCAAGGAAAACCGAACGAAAATTATGAGTACGAGGTTTTAAATATCTAGATCTACTCCTAGATCTATGTGTTAAGAAGTATACCTTGAAGCGTGCCCTTTCGCGTTCCCGCTCATCCAAGGAATTGCCGGATCTCTAGACCGTCAAGCTTCGGTCCTCTAGAAGTATCCACATGGACACGTAGATGGAGAAAATCTCACACAAAGGTGTGCTAGCACCTTGGTAAGATTCGGCCAAGCAAGGAGGAGAGGGAGAGGAAGAGCTTCAAGAGGAAGAAGGAAGAATAATGCACACACTTGAATGAATGAATGAAAATCAATTCACCCCATTCAAAATGTGGCCGGCCACAATCTTCATGTGTAACTCCCCATTAAATGCAATTAATGTGAAGTTATTAAGAAAATGGCCTTGTAACTTCCATGAAGTGGCACCCATGATGATGTGGAGTAACATCATTGGTCCACTTCAATGCCAACTCACCAATGAGGTGGCATAAAGTCAAGTCAAACTTGACTTTTAATCTTCCTCTCAAGTCAAGTCAAACTTGACCAAATCTCTTTCATGGTTGATCGAATCCAACCATTTGATTCAAGCCAACTTAATATAATGAATCTAATTCATTTAATTAAATTGATTCAATGAGTCAAAATCTAAATTAGACTCATTGAACACATGAATCAACTTGAGTCGAACTCAAGTTAGCCCAATTAGGATTACTCTTAATCCAATTTGATTCATCAAATGAATCTAATCCTCTTGGTTCATCATATGAACCTAATCTCCATCTAATTGTCCTAAGTGTGTGACCCTATAGGTTCTTGTAACGTTGACAATGCCCTAAACCCATTTAGGAGCATAAGTAATGAGCGGTATCTAGCAACACATCATTACTACCCAAGTTATAAGAATGTCGAGATCCGACATCACCTTGTGACTACTAATTGTGACTCTTCACAATATATGACAAGTGTCCTTCTATCCTAGACATCTAGATTGATCAATATGAGGCATAGACCGTGTCATCCTCTAATCAATCTAAATCTTGAACTCCAAGTAGACTCACTCGATCAAATGAGCTCAACATCTAATGTTGACTCATTTGGGCATGGCCATGCACTTAGTGGTCTCACTCTATCAAGAATACCGATGTCTCTCCCGTCATATAGGAGGGATAGATCCTATCTACATCACTCACATCCCTCTGCATAATTCGTTACATACCCAGTAATCGCCTTTATAGTCCACCCAGTTACGGGTGACGTTTGACGAAACTAAAGTACATAACTCCTTATGTAGGGATCCATGGTGACTTCAGGTCTAAGGACTAATAGTCATACTAATAGCCACATGAGAAAGTATATGACACTCATATAACGATCCATGATACTTTCTCATGGCGGGTCATTCAGTATACATTCTCTAATGTATACCCATGTGTCAACTTGATATCTCTATATCCATGACTTGTGAGATCAAGTCATCGAGTTGACCTACATGCTAGTCTTATTGCATTAACATTGTCCCTGAATGTTAATACTCGACTAGGAATGATTAAGAGTAGTGTTCCCTATATCATCTCACTATCGGTTCAACTAACCGATTGATATAGGTGAGAATCATCTACTCAAGGACATTATTATACTTAGTTTATTTGGCACCAATACAAGTAAGTATAATAACCAAAATCCAAATGCCTTTATTAATATACAAGAATATGATACAATGAGTCCATACAATCATCAAATGATTAGCTCTAGGGCTCTAACTGACAATCTCCCACTAGCACTAGTGCCAATCAGTATAGGCTCTAAGGCCTAATGACCTAGTGTGACCATCATGCTTTCTCTGTGCCAAAGCCTTGGTCAAGGGATCTGCGATGTTAGCCTCTGTAGGTACTCTGCAAATCTTCACATCTCCTCTATCGATAATCTCTTGAATGAGATGGAAGCGCCGTAGTATGTGCTTTGTCCACTGGTGTGACCGAGGTTCCTTCGCCTGTGCTATAGCTCCATTGTTGTCACAATAGAGCTCAACTGGGTCAGCGATGCTAGGAACCACCCCAAGTTCAATGATGAACTTGTGGATCCAAACTGCCTCCTTTGCTGCCTCTGATGCAGCAATATACTCGGCTTTTGTTGTAGAATCAGCTACTGTATCCTGCTTCGAACTCTTCCAGCTGACAGCACCACCATTAATGCAAAATACGAACCCCAACTGCGATCTATAGTCATCCTGGTCGGTCTGGAAGCTAGCATCACTGTAACCCTTTACAGCTAGCTCATCATTGCCTCCATATATCAAGAAATATTCTTTAGTCCTTTTTAAGTACTTAAGAATATTCTTGACCGCTATCAAGTGACTTTCACCTGGATCTGACTGGTATCTGCTCGTCATGCTCAAAGCATACGAGACATCAGGTCGAGTGCATAGCATGGCGTACATGATCGATCCTATGGCTGAGGCATAAGGGATCTGATCCATGCGGTCTCTCTCCTCTTTAGAAGAGGGACCTTGAGTCTTCGAAAGACTCACGCCATATGACATCGGCAGAAATCCCTTCTTGGAGTTCTGCATGGCAAACCGAAGGAGTACCTTGTCAATATATGTACTCTGACTTAGGCCAAGCAATCTCTTAGATCTATCTCTATAGATCTGTATCCCTAGAATGCGGGATGCCTCACCTAAGTCCTTCATTGAGAAGCAACTCCTAGCCGGTCTTGACTGAAGCATAGGGATGTCCTTCCCAATGAGTAGTATGTCATCCACATACAATATGAGGAAGACAACTATATCCCCTACAACCTTCTTGTAGACACAAGGCTCATCTTCGTTCTTGATGAAGCCAAACTGTTTGATTGCATCATCAAATCAAAGATTCTAGCTCCGAGAAGCTTGCTTTAGTCCATAAATGGACTTATGCGACTTGTACTCTGCTAGTATCTTGTGGATCTACAAAACCCTCGGGTTGTGTCATGTACACATCCTCGGCAGGTTTCCATTCCGAAACACGGTTTTGACATCCATCGCCATATCTCATAGTCATGGTAGGTGCAATAGCAAGCATGATCTGAATGGACTTAAACATCGCTCTTGGAGAAAAGGTTTCATCATAGTCAATACCATGAATCTGTTTGAAACCTTTAGCTATAGCGACCCTTATAGATAAGTCCATCCATGTCGGTCTTTCTCTTAAAGACCCACTTACACCCAATGGGTTTTACCCTTGGTGGATCAACCAAAGTCCATACTTGGTTGGTGTACATAGATTCCATTCGGATCTCATGGCCTCTAGCCATTTCTGGAATCTGGTCTCATCACGACTTCGATAGGTGGTAGACTCATCCTCTATGAGCATAACATCATCATGGTCAGACAAGAGAAATGAGTATCTCTCAGGCTGATGACGTACCCTATCAGACCTGCGAAGAGGTATGTCTACTTGAACCAGTTGTTGTTCCTCAATTCCTTGTGGAACAACATCATCCACAACACTTTGTGGTTCCAGTTCAATTTCCATCGAGACATCAGTGCTATTGTTCGCATCTTGAACTTCTTCAAGATCGAAAGCGCTCCCACTAGTCTTTCTAGAAACAAAGTCCCTTTCTAGAAAGACCCCAGTCTTTGCCACAACTACCTTGTGCTGAATGTAGAAGTAATATCCTTAGTTTCCTTGGGATATCCAATAAAGTAGCACTTGTCGGATTTGGGTCCTAATTTGTCTGAGACTTGACGTCGTACGTAAGCCTCACAGCCCCAAATCCTCATGAAAGACACCTGGGCATCTCTCCCAGTCCATATCCTATATAGTGTCTTTATCACGGCCTTGGATGGAACTCGGTTGAGAATGAAAGCTGCCGTGTCTAGAGCATATCCCCATAAATATGTCGGAAGATCTGTGTGACTTATCATAGATCGTACCATATCTAATAAGGTACGATTCCTCCTTTCGGATACACCATTCCACTGTGGTGTTCCAAGAGGAGTGAGTTGAGATAAAATCCCACACTCAGCTAAGTAGTCACGAAACTCATGACTAAGGTATTCTCCACCTCGATCTGATCGAAGTATCTTAATACTCTTGCCAAGCTGGTTCTGTACTTCATTCTTGAATTCTTTGAACTTTTCAAAGGACTCTGACTTATGTGTCATCAAGTACACATAACCATATCTACTGAAGTCATCAGTAAACGTGATGAAGTACCTATATCCGCCTCTAGCAGCGACATTGAAAGGGCCACATACATCACTATGTATGAGTCCTAACAAATCAGTCGCTCTTTCGCTGTACCCACTAAAGGGAGTCTTGGTCATCTTGCCTCGTAAGCATGACTCGCATATCTCATATGATTCAAAATCAAATGAGTCCAACAAACCATCCTTATGGAGTTGGGATAAGCGCTTGTCATTTATATGACCTAAGCGACAGTGCCAAAGGTAGGTTTGGTTCATGTCATTAGACTTGAACCTCTTGGTATTTACGTTATAGATAGGGCTTTCAAGGTCTAGAATATAGAGTCCGTTTATCAGAGGTGCACTACAATAGAACATATCGTTTAAGTAGACGGAACAATATTTGTTCTTTATAGTAAACGAGAAACCTTTCTTGTCCAAGCAAGAAACTGATATAATGTTCTTAGTTAATGCAGGCAGAGGGCAGAGATAAAAAGTAAGTCCCTACAGCAACAGCAGCAACCCGTGCTCCATTGCCTACTCGTAGGTCCACCTCGCCCTTTGTCAATGCCCTGCTATTTCTCAGCGCCTGCACATCAGTACAAATGTGAGAAGCACATCCAGTATCTAATACCCATGATGTAGAAATAGATAGATTGACTTCTATAACATATATACCTGAAGTGGAAGTCTCACTTCGCTTCTTCTTAAGATCCTCCAAGTATACCTTGCAGTTCCTCTTCCAGTGCCCGGTCTGACCGCAGTGGAAGCAGGTAGCATCCTTGGCAACCCTTCCTTTAGGCTTCAGTGCCTTGCCTTTGCCCTTGGCTTGGGACTTTCCCTTGCCTTTGGGCTTGCCTTTGCCCTTATGCTTCTAGACCATCAGAATGGGCTTAACCTTCTTAAGGTTAACCTCAGCAATTCGTAACATACTAAGGAGCTCGGGCAGTGACTTGTCAATCTCGTTCATGTTATAGTTCAGAACGAATTAACTATAGCTATCCGGCAAGGATTGCAAGATTAAGTCAGTGGCCAGCTCTTGGCCAAGTGGGAACCCCAGTCTTTGTAGGTTCTCTATGTACCCAATCATCTTGAGTACATAAGGACCTACGGGAGCCCCGTCTGACATCTTGCACTGAAACAGTGCCTTAGAGATCTCAAATCTCTCATGCCTCGCTTGTCCCTGATATAGTTGGTGAAGATGCTCAACCATATTGTAAGCGCCCATCAACTCGTGTTGCTTCTAAAGCTCAGAGTTCATGGTTGCGAGTATTAGACAGGATACATCTAATGCGTCGTCTTGATGCTTCTTGTAAGCATCTTTGTCTGCTCGCGGGGCATTGGCAGGAGGAGCCTCCGGAATGGGCTGCTCCAGAACGTACAGTTTACGTTCCTGGGTGAGAACTATTCTCAAGTTCTTGTACCAGTCCAGGAAATTCGCTCCGTTGAGCTTGTCCTTCTCAAGGACAGATCGCAGGGAGAAGGTGTTCGTATTTGACGTCATGGTTATCTACAACAGAATAAAAGCAGAAATAAATATCATATTCTTATAAAATCATTTAATTAGACCTTTAATTAAATGATGCTCCCACTGAATTCTATAATTCTTGTGGGACAAGATCCACATCATACTAACCCTTGAGTTAGCTTTGGCTAATACGCCCAAGGCTTAGTATGATTGGTAGGTAACGATTACTAATTACATCTCTATGCAACTCTTGTTTATAAAATCAATATCCGCATTTATATTAAAACTCGAGTTAGCTTTGGCTAATACGCCCGAGAGTTAATATAGATGTGATTTTGACCTATCCTTTCCAACCGTTGGAAGAATGCCTATAGTTGACTCGATCTAACCGAGCAACTAGGAATACTCAATCTAATTGAGTTTGTATTCACCCATGCGTTGATAGGTGGGACCAAGATTGTCCCTCCGTACCTTACCAAGATAATATGTATTGCTCTGCTTTGGCAGATTCAACAATACATGTGATCGAGGTAGTGATAGGTATCACGGCACGGTTAGGCATTAGAGTTGAGTCGATTGAGATCTAATCTAATCGAAAAAGGATGCATCTTGTGCACGACTTAGATCTAATCTAATCGCAAGGGTGCATCATGTGCACGACTTAGATCTAATCTAATCGTAAGGCACTAATTAATTAATTACTTATTAAACATGCATCATATACATAAGCAATTAACTAATTAATCTATTTGTGATTTAGTCATGGCCCTACTATGATCTTCTCAAGCCAATGAGAAGATCGAATGGTCAACCTAGGGTCAACAGCTTCTCCAAGCTCCTCCCTTTGACCACCTTGTGTTGCTCGTGCCCGCCTCGGAACTCCGTCTCGTGTGGACCCTCCACCGCTCCAATTTGTACATTACAATTTGAAACTCGAGTTACATTCGAGTTTAAATCTAATTTACAACTAGAATATATGAGAAAGTCACGACGCGCAGGTCGCGGAAAAATAAAAACATACAACACGCGCAAACACATAACGGCACGCAGGCCGTATTATGAATTACAACACAATCCAATCATATTGGGTTTTTGGGCCATGACTATTACAAAATTAATATATAATTCAAAATTATATATTTTCATAATTTTCTATAATTTTAAAATTAATTTTTACAATTTTTACGAGTAAAATTTTCCGGCGGTCCCGTTTAGCGGTTTCGGGCGCAATCGCGGAACGGATCCCCTTGCGGGGCCAGGGGAAGCGCCCCTACCCGCGATCTAACCATCGCGAGGGTTCCTTTGCGATCCTATAGCGCCTTAGCCCGCTGTCCCAAAACAATTTGGGACGAAACCTTTGAGAAGAGTTTTCCCGGCGGTCCCAATTAGCGATTTTGGGCGCAATCGCGAAGCAAATCCCCTTGCGGGGTTAGGGGGAGTGCCCCTACTCACGATCTAACCATCGTGACTTGATCCTAAGCGATCCTACAGCGTCTTCGCTCGCTGTCCCAAACTGATTTGGGTCAAAACATCACCGTTTTGGAAAAATCATCCTGGTAGTCGAAGCCTACAAGCGTCTAAACACTTATGCTTCGATTACTCGAGAAAAATACTCATAAAAACCCAAAAATCATAATTTTACAGAAAATTACAGAAACTTTAGTTTTCATAAAACCAAAAATTAAACTCGTACAAGCCTTGCACGTGGCTCTGATACCACTGTTGGGTTCTTCGGGCCGCGAAAACCGCTTTTCGCGTCGCGGAAACCTCGAATCACCCAAAGCCGTAGATCCGTGCAAGGAAAACCGAACGAAAATTACGAGTACGAGGTTTTAAATATCTAGATCTACTCCTAGATCTATGTGTTAAGAAGTACACCTTGAAGCGTGCCCTTTCGCGTTCTCGCTCGTCCAAGGAATTGCCGGATCTCTAGACCGTCAAGCGTCAGTCCTCTAGAAGTATCCACACGGACACGTAGGTGGAGAAAACCTCACACAAAGGTGTGCTAGCACCTTGGTAAGATTCGGCCAAGCAAGGAGGAGAGGGAGAGGAAGAGCTTCAAGAGGAAGAAGGAAGAATAATGCACACACTTGAATGAATGAATGAAAATCAATTCACCCTATTCAAAATGTGGCCGGCCACAATCTTCATGTGTAACTCCCCATTAAATGCAATTAATGAGAAGTTATTAAGAAAATGGCTTTGTAACTTCCATGAGGTAGCACCCATGATGATGTGGAGTAACATCATTGGTCCACTTCAATGCCAACTCACCAATGAGGTGGCATAAAGTCAAGTCAAACTTGACTTTTAATCTTCCTCTCAAGTCAAGTCAAACTTGACCAAATCTCTTCCATGGTTGATCGAATCCAACCATTTGATTCAAGCCAACTTAATATAATGAATCTAATTCATTTAATTAAATTGATTCAATGAGTCAAAATCTAAATTAGACTCATTGAACACATGAATCAACTTCAGTCGAACTCAAGTTAGCCCAATTAGGATTACTCTTAATCCAATTTGATTCATCAAATGAATCTAATCCTCTTGGTTCATCATATGAACCTAATCTCCATCTAATTGTCCTAAGTGTGTGACCCTATAGGTTCTTGTAACATTGACAATGCCCTAAACCCATTTAGGAGCATAAGTAATGAGCGGTATCTAGCAACACATCATTACTACCCAAATTACAAGAATGTCGAGATCCGACATCACCTTGTGACTACTAATTGTGACTCTTCACAATATATGACAAGTGTCCTTCTATCCTAGACATCTAGATTGATCAATATGAGGCATAGACCGTGTCATCCTCTAATCAATCTAAATCTTGAACTCCAAGTAGACTCACTCGATCAAATGAGCTCAACATCTAATGTTGACTCATTTGGACATGGTCATGCACTTAGTGGTCTCACTCTATCAAGAATACCGATGTCTCTCCCGTCATATAGGAGGGATAGATCCTATCTACATCACTCACATCCCTCTGCATAATTCGTTACATACCCAGTAATCGCCTTTATAGTCCACCCAGTTACGGGTGACGTTTGACGAAACTAAAGTACATAACTCCTTATGTAGGGATCCATGGTGACTTCAGGTCTAAGGACTAATAGTCATACTAATAGCCACATGAGAAAGTATATGACACTCATATAGCGATCCATGATACTTTCTCATGGAGGGTCATTCAGTATACATTCTCTAATGTATACCCATGTGTCAACTTGATATCTCTATATCCATGACTTGTGAGATCAAGTCATCGAGTTGACCTATATGCTAGTCTTATTGCATTAACATTGTCCCTGAATGTTAATACTCGACTAGAAATGATTAAGAGTTGTGTTCCCTATATCATCTCACTATCGGTTCAACTAACCGATTGATATAGGTGAGAATCATCTACTCAAGGACATTATTATACTTAGTTTATTTGGCACCAATACAAGTAAGTATAATAACCAAAATCCAAATGCCTTTATTAATATACAAGAATATGATACAATGAGTCCATACAATCATAAAATGATTGGCTCTAGGGCTCTAACTAACAGAGGGCTCGGTAGCTCGTTCTCCGGACTAGGTCAGAGAGGGCTCGGTAGCTCGTTCTCTAGATCAGGAAGGCTTTAGGGTTTAAGGCTGGGAAATTGGATCGGTCTGCTGACCGATCCAATGATACTATGGATATCTGGATCGGTCTGCTGACTGATCCAGTGATACACTGATTCTCACTGTGGGTCATCTGATCGGTCTGGTGACCGATCAGTAACCAAATAGATTGGGAGAAGGAATAGGAGGGATCGGTCTGTGGACCAATCCACCTATGGCATGATCGGTCCACAGACCGATCAGGGCTCTGCAACCAACTCTCTGTGAGAGTTGGGATCGGTCTGGGGACCGATCAGCCTAGGGCCTGATCGGTCCCCTGACTGATCAGATCCGTCCTAGATCGATCAGGGTGGAGCCTGATCGGTCCAGGTCTAGCCGTTGAGTCACAACTGCTAGATTTCTGTGTCTGTGTCTTCTTCTTCGCAGGTTCATATAAATCAAGAGGTGGAAGGCCTCTACAGAGTAGCTGACTTCTTCTTGCTCCTGCGATCTGAGCTTTGCTGAGCACTCCACTGCTGAAGCTTCATGTGAGCATCCCTCGGATGGACTCCAATTGATCAGTTGCTGCTGTTGTTGGCATCTGTGAAGTGGTTGCTTCATCACCAGTCGACGAGAAGGCAAGCAAACTAGTGTTTTTACATTCATATTGTTCTTGCCTTCTTGCTTTATCTTTATACTCCGATCTTGCTGTTGCAAGAGAGATTGTGGCGAGGTTTCTCCACCCAGAAGGAGTTTTTATTAGCCGATTTTTCGGGGTCTCATCCACCGACGGATTGATAGGATTCGTCCACCTTACGGACACGCCGAGGAGTAGGAGTATCATCTCCGAACTTCGTTATATCATCATGTTTGAGGTTTGATCTTCTCCTGTTTCGTTTCTATCTTTTATTTCCGCTGCGCTTACTAAAATTGTAGGAAGAAACGTGAATTTGGGGTCGGCTATTCACACCCCCCCTCTCTAGCCGCGTCCGAAGGTCCTAACATAGAGTTGGTCAAAAACTATGACTGTGAAATCCTCTACCACCCAGGCAAAACTAACAAAGTGGCAGATGCACTAAGCAGAAAATCTAGTGCATCCCTGATGTTCTTGTCATCATTAGCCCTGCCACTGCAGAAGGAGTTGTCAGATTTTGGAATGGAAATTATTTATGGGAAACTCTCTGCATTGACCTTAGAGTCTACCTTGCTTGAGGATATACAGAGAAAGTAAAGTGAGGATTCATATATCCAGAAGATCAAGCAAGGGATACAGAAATAAGAAAATTCGGAGTTTCGAGTATCAGACAGTGGAATTCTTTATCAGGGGAGCCACCTTTGTGTCTCCAATGATGAAGAGCTGAGAAGGAAAATTTTAGAGGAAGCTCATAGTACACCCTACTCCATGCATCCTAGTTCTACCAAGATGTACCAAGACGTGAAACAGAGGTTCTGGTGGTCTGGACTCAAAAGAGATGTAGCTAAATATGTCAGTACCTGCCTGACATGTCAGAGGGTCAAAGCAGAACACCAGATACCAGGAGGAGTTCTACAGCCTCTTCCTATACCAGAGTGGAAGTGGGAAGACATATCCATGGACTTCATAACAAGTCTCCCAAGAACCACAAATGGATATGATGTGATATGGGTAATAGTAGACCGATTGACCAAGTCTGCTCATTTTCAAGCCATCAAGGTGTCCCACTCTATAGAGCAGCTGGCACAGTTATATGTTAAAGAGGTGATCAGACTTCACGGAGTTCTTAAATCTATTTTTTCTGATAGAGATGGACGCTTCACCTCTCACTTTTGGGAGTGTGTTCAGAATGCACTAGGTACCAAACTCAAGTTCAGCACAGCATTCCATCCTCAGACTGATGGACAGATAGAGCGAGTAAATCAGATTCTAGAAGATATGCTTAGAGCTTGTGCACTAGATTTCAAGGGAAGTTAGTGCAAGTATCTATGCTTAGCTGAGTTTGCCTACAACAATAGCTATCAGGCCACCATCAAGATGACACCTTATGAGGCGTTGTATGGTAGGAAGTGCAGATCACCCATTTGTTGGCAAGAAGCAGGTGAAAGAAAAGAAATGGAAGTGGAACTGGGCATTCAGACAGAGCTGATAGATGTGACTACTCAGGCTATTCAGAAGATCAGACAGAGAATTGAGACTGCCCAAAGTAGACAAAAGAGTTATGCTAACACACGCCGTAGGCCACTTGAATTCCAAGTAGGGGATTCAGTCTTTCTCAAGGTTGCTCCTATGAAGGGAGTGATGAGATTTGGCAAGAAGGGCAAATTAAGTCCTCGTTATGTAGGACCTTACCTGATCACAGAAAGGATTGGGAAAGTAGCTTACAAGCTGGATTTACCACAGGACATGTCGGCAATACATAATGTATTTCATGTCTCCATGCTAAAGAAGTGTCTCCACGACCCTAGCCAAGTGATTCAGCCTCAGTCAGTGCAGATCCAAGGGGATCTTAGCTATGAGAGCAGACCTACACAGATATTAGACAGAGAAGTCAAGAGACTAAGAAACAAAGAAGTGCCACTAGTGAAGGTCATCTGGCAGAATCAGAAGCACGAGGAAGTCACTTGGGAGCGTGAGGACAGTATGAGACAGAAATATCCAGAACTATTCTAAGTTCGAGGACGAACTTTTTATAAGGTATGGAGGATTGTAACAACCTAATTTTCCCTATTTCAAGTTCTAAATGTCCTTAAAAATATTTGGAAATGCTTTTAAAATATTCTAGAGACTTTTAGAAATTTTTAGAGTATTTTTACGTAATTTTTGGAAGTCGTTTGATATTTTTACAAAACGAAGGAAGTCTTGACAAAAAAATTGTCAAAGCCGAGGTTTGAACCTGAAACCTCGGGTTAAGTAGAGATTCGCTTAACCAACAGACCAGTCGATTGTTTCTTAATTAAACCTATATCGAAATATATTTAAGATATAGTTGGAACGTTTAAAATAAATAGGAATAAAAAGTGCGCGACTGAGGGATCGAAGCCGAGGCCTTTGACCCGAGCAAAACCTGCCTGACCAGCTGTGCTGGCGGGCGGTGTTTATTAAGGAAAGAGTGAATAATACTTAAGCAGTAGTTAGATGATAAAAACCCTAGTTATAAGAAGAGAACCTAGGTTTTATCCCGTGACCTAAAATCCCTTCTCCTCTCTCGCTCGCGATTTCCTCTTCTCGCGTGCGACGGCGCCGATTCTGTTGAGCGAAGAAATACGAAGCCCTAGCTTCATCTCCGGCGGCTGGCGAAGGCCTTCTTCCGGTGAACCTTGCTGATCCGAGCTCCTCTCATCGAAGAGAACGCGTGAGCACGAAAGAGAAGTCGAAGTCTTCATCTCCCCGAAGCCCTAGCTGCTTTCTCCGGTTGTAAGTCCAAAAAGCAAGGGTAAGTCACTTACTCACCTGCGGTAAGGGCGGTTCCGGATTTCCGATTGATGTTTCCTTGTATCTTTGATTTTTGAAGCATGTTGTGAACTTGATGCCATGTTGCTGCCGTAAGCTTCATTAGGGTTATAAGAGAGGAATTTGGATTAGATTTCGGACTCTGTTTACTTTTGTTTTCGAATTTCTGTGAATCACATAAAGAAGATAGAAGGGTTTTTGTTGGATGAGTTTGCTGTCGTGATATGCAATTTCCTGCACCTTCTTTTAGAACCAATTGGTAAATACTCAGTAGGCTAGAACAGATCTTTGATTTCATTGAGCATGTGGGGTTGTGTTTGCTGCCGTGACCCCAAAGATTCTCTTTTATTTTAGTTCGACAGTAGCATGCTTAAAGTATTGTTGCTAGCGATATAGGAGATTTGCTATAGGATTTTCATAGTTTGACAGTTAATTGTGATTTGGAGATTTAGTTTGATTTCTGAAGTAGAACGTGTATGGATTATGGGTTGTGCTGCTCAGAAGATATATGATAGTATAACTATATGTTATTCCACTTGAATGATAGTTTAGGTTCTATGAAAGGGAAATTACTAGTTTACTATATTTTTGGTACCAACTGGAATATTACAGAAGCTTTTATTAGTGAAGAATGGTTTCCCCTGATAGATGAATGATTTCTTTTACTAATAGACTTAATTGTGTCACTTATATTTTTGTGATAACAATGGGTTTTTCGGGTTTAGACTTGCTTTGTTACCCAATGAGCAGATTTCTAGTTCCTTATGTTATTAGATGTGCATGAGGAGGCTTCCTTTTAAAACAATCAGTTTCTAGTTTCTTTAGAGTTTATAGTGTAGATGGAATTGTTTTTACATTCATAGCATGCTTACGTAGTGATAATGGTCTTCTTGTACAGCATGTTTAAAAAGACTGTATTTCCTCTTTACTTTCACAGCAAGTATTAATAATTGTGTTTATTCTGTGAAACTCTAGAATTTTCATGTATATAGTGTTCTATTAAACTCTTTTAGGGGTTATGAGTGATTATAAATAAGAAAATTCCAAGGTCTTAAATTGATCCTAAATTCCAGAAGTTTAGGATTAAAAGCACACTAAGTGTTTGAATAAATGCCAAGGCATTTTGTTATAAGAGAATTAAAGAATAACAAGTATAAGGAAGTTATAGTTAAAAAGAAAATAAGTATTTTACTTTTTAATGGCATGTACCGGACACAAGGTCCATTGGGTGGGCTCCTATCACCCCTAGGCACAAGATCGCCTAGAAGTACCTTAGTAGTTTCGGGATTAGCTACCTCAACTCATATTAAGGATGTGCGCAAATTGGTACAATGCCGGGCCCAAGAGAAGTTGATTATTATTTTAAAGTAATAAAATATAAGTTTTGAAACAAATAAAACAAGCACCATTTATGCTTAGAGTCAGTAAATTTAGCTTCTTTTAATTTGAAGCATGCGGTATTAGTTTTATTTGTTTCCTGCTTAGATATTTAGCATGATTAGCTTTATCTACCAGCATGCAGTTTTATCCTTGTGTAGCATGATTAGCTATTAGAATTACATGAGTAGATTCCTTAGCTTTTCTTTGCTATTAGTTTGACATGAGCAGATATATGTATGCTTTACTTTCTTTTAGAGCATATAGTTTCTAGTTCTTTCTGTATACATGCATATTCGTGTTTTTGTGAGTTCGATAGCACTTACTAAGTAAATTTTGCTTATTGATTGCATTTCCTCTTACTACAGATAAAGGAAAGGAAAAGATCTAGCAAGGAAGACGACAAGGTGGTATGGATGGTGTGTGATGCCAGGACTATGGAAGTCTTGGGGCTAGAAAAGAGTTCTTTTAGTTTTCTTTCTTTATTACTAAGTTTTCCATGTTTTAGTGGACTGTAAACATTTGAGATTGTACTTTATAGTTCATGTCATTTGAATTCATTTTGTTTTAGATTGTTATTACTGCGTGGTTGTGAAGTATATATACCAGCCGCATGTGGTTGATGGTTATTATTTGCATGTATTGATGAATTTGGTCACCGGTACAGGGGAGACTCTGCCGAAATTTTTCGGTAGGGATTCCTCGTGGTTTCGATCACACCGGTTAAGTAGAGTTAATAGTTAAGTAACAGTCACCTTATAGTAGTAGTAGTAGTAGTAAGAAGGGTGGTCGTTACACTTAACTGCTTATTTTTTCCTACATTTTTTTATGAATGTCAAAGGGGGAGGCTTAGGTGGTTTAAGTTAGTTAGCAACGAAAAATTACCAAGACTAACTTAACATCATTGATTGCCTATTTATTGCATAATTTTCCACTAACTTAACCAGGTTGTCAGTGCATCAAAAAGAGAGAGATTGTTGGTGCGGTTAGCACTAACGGTCTAACTCAAGTTTCGATGAATGACAAAGTGGGTTAAGTTAGTTTCAGTGTGATTTAACACTGTGACCAAGTGTGCAAGAGAAGCCCAGCTAGGTCGACGGGCTGATTGAAAGTCTGGCACAAAGCCCAGCTATGTCGACGGGCCGACCGGATAGCTGGCACGAAGTCCAGACAAGTCGACGGGCTGACCGAATGTCTGACACGAAGTATAGACTGGTCGAAGGGTTGACCGGATGTTTAGCACAAAGTCCAGATGGGTCAAAGGGCTGACCGGAGGTCTGGCAGGTAAGTTAAGGTAAGTCACTGAAGGGGAGTGATTGTGAGGACGCGTTCCCGAAAAGGAAACTTAGGTGTCAATCCAACTTAGAACCATTTCGAAACTCTAAGTTGAGATCCTGACTAGATTCGAGTCTCGGCAAGATGGAATCTAATTACTGCTTTCATTATTATAACTATACTATGCTAACACTTTATTTTGCAAGGTAGTTTTCCATTTTGCCTCAGACTAACGGTTTTTTGTAGGTAGCTCGAAAACAAAGGTACGAGCGTCCGGACCTCTGAGCGCCTGGAATGCAAATTCTATCCTCATCGTCGCTTCGCCACATGGAGCTTCATGGTTGGCTGGGCTACGTCACACTCCAGGCGCTTGGAAGGGATCCGGGCGCCTGAAGCCTCCTATATAAGGAGGGTGAGCCCTGGAGCAAAGAACAATTCACAACAAGATCTTCCCACGCTTGTTCTACTGTGTTGTTCTCCTACGACGCTGCAAAGCTACTCTGACAACGTGCTATCTTTTATTTCCTTTACTGTTGTCGGTATTTATTTTCCAAAGTTCTTGTATCTTAATTTTGTAATCACATTTTCGAACTGCTAGTGGATTGCCCAACGAAAGCACTCAACGAGTGCGGGCCTTGGAGTAGGAGTCGACGAAGGCTCCGAACCAAGTAAAATTGGTTGTGTTAGCATTGTTTTGTTCTCGCTTTTATCTTTCTACTACATACTCGATTTTCTACGATAATTTTCTAAATCGCTATTCACCCCCTCTAACGAATTACTCGATCAAACAGATCCAACGTATTAACCTAAGCTTAAATAATTGTTAGAGTATAATTGTACTAACAATCTCTCCCTTTTTGATATTTGAAAAACTATTTAAGTTTAGGCTAATTTTAAACATATCATAATATCAACAAAATGATTTCACTACAATCAGCATAAAAATTGCAATATCAAGTCATAGTCAACAAGCATGAAAAGATCATGTCATATCAAACATGAACTTAAAAAAAATAATTCTCCCCCTTTGCCAATTATCAAAATGAAGTTAACACGGAGGGAAGAAAATATGATAATGAAGGGGAACTTCCCCCTCAATATATGCACTCAAAACATATAGGGCACATCCCTATAATTCATAAAATAAATACACAATCAGGGAAGGGGTACTCCCCCTAAACCTATGGAGCAATAGGGTATACCCCTATGTATCACACAAGCAAACAATTAATCAATTGGGGGGGGGGGGGGGGGTACTCCGCCATAATATATGCAACAAAAGGATACACCCATGGTTTACAAAATCATAATTCAGATTGTAGGATTATACGATCCTACGATCTGGAAACCCAAAATTGATCCAGGATCGTGCAGAATCAATTTTTATAGTAGGATCATAGCAAGATCAGTTGGATCGTAACAAGATCAGAGTAGAATCGGAGCAGGATCGGTGGAAGTTTTGAGAGGTCATAACTTTTGATGCGGATTGAATCACAAGACCTATAATATAAAAATCAAATCTTGTTCAGAGATCTTTAATAAATTTTAAAGTTTATCCTTAACCACCCTATTTCAAACCCCAAAAATATCATTTAAATTCTTTTTGGATGTTTAGAAGATTTTATCTTTTTTTATTATCTTTTTTTTTGTCTTATTAGAGTTTTAAATTATTTAAACATATGTTTAATTATTTTTGAGTTAGTTTTTTATCAATAATATTCTGTCATTTCTTTTTCCCAAAATGATAAGTTTTTGGATGCCTATTATCTAGTATTGTGTGACATCGACCGTTTTTAGGAGATTATTTTTGATATTCATATTTGAATCAAAGGATTCAATAGCTTCTGTTATGTATGTTAGGTGTTTTGTTGACCTTTAAATTGGATCATCTTATAAACCAAGGAAATATTTTTGACGTTGAATGTGTTATTATTATTGTGTTAATAGAAATTTTATATTCTTTTATTTTATGATATGAAAATATAAATATTATTACTATATGAGAATGGTAATTAAATTGCTAGTTAATTTAAATTTGTACATGTAGTAATGTAATATGAGGTGTTGAGTGTAAATAATTGCATATATATGCAAAATTAGTTATCTATTTATATGTAAATTAGTTTTTAGGTATTTTTTCTAATTATTAATCATGTATGACAAGATTTTAAGGGTTTTTGGTAGGATCATGCGATTCTATGATCTAATCCCAACTGATTCGATCCTGACCCTAAATCAATTCTGCGTAGGATTATGATTCTACAAACTATAGATACACCTCCTTATCATAGAAAAAAAACAAGCAAGCAAACAAAGAGAGTACACCCTCGTCAAAACATAAACTCATAAAAATGACACATGTGATATATTACATATGAATAGTAGCTACAACCCACCAAAACATTATATAGAGACTAAAATTATCCATACAATAAGTGTCGACAACACATATCAAATAGGGACATAGAAATCAATCATATCATCACCAACCGGAGGATCAGGGATCAGCATCACCTAGAGGATCAACAACAATAAGAGGAACAACAATTTCTGGAGGAGGAGGCTCAGGAGTGTTGGTGCAACCTTAGGTCAAGGTTGACTTGGTTGAACTGACTCGAGTTGGTCAAGGGTGACCTGACTCGAGTTGTATTTTGATGTTTGACAATGTTTGACGAGAGTAGAAAAGTTGTATTCTGATGTGTTGACAAGAATACGAACTTGGGAGATTGTTGGTGCAACCGTAGGTCAAGGTTGACCTGGTTGACCTGAAAAGTCCAAGCAGGGAGCTTGGCACTGGAAAAGTCCAAGTATGGAGACTTGGCACTGGAAAAGTCCAAGCAGGGAGCTTGGCACGCGAAAAGTCCAAGTATGGAGACTTGGCACTGGAAAAGTTCAAGCAGGGAGCTTGGCACGAGGAAAGTCCTAACGGGATGTTAGGCGGTTGGAAAGTCACGTGAGTGAAGCGGCAATGGGAAAGTCCTAAGCGGGATGTTAGGCGGTTGGAAAGCCACAGTGAGTGAAGCAGGCGGTGGGAAAGTCCTAACTGGATGTTAGGCGGTGTGGAAAGTCCAGTAAGTGAAGCCGGGGGAAACCCCTAAGCGGGATGTTAGGCGGTTGGAGAGTCCCGGTGAGTGAAACCAGCAAGGAAAATCCAGATGGATCGGGGATGATCGGACTTACGGTGTTGGAAAGTCCAAGTAGGTCAAGGGTGATCGGATACTTGGCACGAAGAGGAAAATCCGGATGGATCGGGGATGATCGGACATCGGTGTGGAAAAGTCTAAGTGGGTCAAAGGATTGACCGGACACTTAGCGAGGAGTGCTAGCAGGTCAAGGGAGTGACCTTGGGATGATGTACTAACAGGTCAAGGTTGACCGGATGTTGGTGTGGAAGCCTTAGGTTTAGGGTCGAAGTTTGGATCGGTCGGTGACCGATCCGATGATCTTGCGTTTGCCACGATCGGTCAGTGACCGATCGAATCGATCGATGGCTCATCGATTGTAATCGATCGATGCGGAGACCGATCGAGGCAACGCAACCTCGCGAGAAGAAAGCCGTGGATCGGTCTGCCGATCGATTGATCGGTCCGGTGACCGATCAGTGACGATCCTGGGAAGAAGCCTGATCAGTCTATGGACCGATCAGGATGTTCCCTGATCGGTCCACAAGACCGATCAGGAGACGCCGATCAACGAGGGACCGAAGCCTGATCGGTCTGTGGACCGATCAGGAGGTTCCCTGATCGGTCCATGGACCGATCAGGAATCTAGCCGTTGCGACGCAACGGCTAGTTCTCTGCTCTTCTTCTTCGCAGGTATAAAATAGGGCTACAGGACTTCGGTAAAAAAAGTCTTCCGCAGCTACTTCTTCTTCCTTCTGGAAGTTCTCTCCTGCCTGAAGCTTCTGCTTCTTCTTCCTGCTGAGCTTTGTTGAGCTCGTTGGGTGCTAAAGCTTCGCGTGATATTTCTAGCTAGGCTTGGATCCGAGAAGCTGCTGCTTCACCAGGGTTCCTGCTGACTTCAAGAAGGCAAGCAAGTGTTGTTTACATTTTTGTTCTTGTATTCTTGTTCCTATTTGTACTCCTATTGCTGTTGCAAAGATTGTGGTGAGGTTTCTCCACCCACAAGGAGTATCTATTAGCCGGGTTTCCGGGGACTCATCCACCGACGGATTGGTAGGCTTCGTCCACCTTACGGACACGCCGAGGAGTAGGAGTTCATCTCCGAACCTCGTTATATGGTTTGTCTTTCTTCTCCTGTTTTCTTTCTACGTTGTATTTCCGCTGCACTAACCTAATCGTAGGAAGAAACGCGAAAGATTGGGGTCGGCTATTCACACCCCCCTCTCTAGCCGTACGTCGGATCCTAACAAGTGGTATCAGAGCAAGGTCGCTCTTCATCGGATTCACACCCGTGGGAGCACAAGCTAGAGATGGATCAATTCGGAGAAGACATCACCATTCCACCCTTCTACAACGACAACTTCGCATATTGGAAGGTAAGGATGATGTATTTTCTTAGGACTAATATGTGGAACTGATTTTGTGTACAAGAAGGGTTTACTCCTCCAATGGATAAAGAAGGAGAGCCTCTAGAGAAGAACAAGTGGACGAAGGAACAAGTCCACCAATCCACGATCAACAATGAGGTAACTAAAACAATTGAATTTTCATTACCTACTAATGTTTTGTGTAAGATAGGTAAATACAACAATGCCAAGGAGTTGTGGGATAACTTGGCCAAGTACCATGAGGAGAGCTCCACTTCAAGCCATGAAGAGGAGCCTAGTGAGCCAAGTAGCTCACATCATGGAGGGAGCGAATTGGGAGTTGAGGGCTACTCAACATCCAAGGAAGAAGAGGAGGAGAGTTCCTCTTGTTCAAGTTCGGAGCAAGAAGAAGAAGTTCCCACCTCCAGAAGGGTGGAAGAAGAAAGCTCATCTCCATCCACAACCCTAGGTAACTCAAACATTGTGATTTCAAGCAAATTACACATAATGTGTTTTGAGTGTAGGAAACATGGACATTACAAGAGCAAATGTCCAAAGAAGGTTAGGAAGACTCCACCGGCACCAAAGGTCAAGGAAGCCGGAGTCCCAACACGCAAAGGCAAGAAGCACGTGGTGTGCTTTCAATGCAAGCAACGGGGACACTATAGGAGCCAATGTCCGAAGGGGAGGAAACCTCACAAGGACAAGGGATGCACATCGATAGGGGGAGCTAAGGCAAACCCTAAGGTATCTTTTAAGGCTCATTCGTGCAATTCTAGTAGGATACATGCTAGTAATTTTATTGCATTAGTCAATAATGATAAGTATGTTAACACTAAAAATCAATACATGTGCTTAGGTGCTAAACATGTCAACCTAGATAGGGATACTACTAGGAATGCTAACCCTAGGATTAACACTTCTAAGGTTAAGGAAAACCTAGGTAGAAACCCTAAATCAACTAGACACATGCCTAGGAACACCTCAAGAAAGAATGACAAATCAAAACTTGAGGTATTAGAAAAGGAGAATCAAGTCTTGAGGTCAAGTCTTGATACCCTAGAAAAGGCCCTTAAAAATTTAGAGAAGTCAACTCTAGGGCCTAAGGGTCAAAAGTCTCCGGACAAGAAAGGTTTGGGTCACAAATCTAAGTCCCAAGTGGTCAAGCCCACTTACCACAATGTTCCATTCGATTATGGAACAAAACCTAGGGCTAGGAAGACCATTACCAAGGTTACAAGGGGAGTCACCCCTATAGTTGACCTTGATGAGACCCAAATGACTAAGGCTTCAAAGCCTAAGAGGGTCATTAGGAGGGTTGCTAGGGAAGTCATCCCTAGTGAATATTTAGTGAACCCAATGAGCTCGAATAGGTATTGGGTTCCTAGGAGCATCTTCTCTACCCCATAGATGAGTTAGAGAGTGTCAACTCCGATTAGAAGGGTAGTTAACCCAACTTTGAGGAAATTGACACTCAAGGAGCATTTTCAAGGTTTTGAGAACTTTTGAAAATGAAATGGAATTATCATTTACTCCTTTGAAGAGTTAAATGTGCCTAAAGATTGGAAATTTCATTTTTAATCTCAATTGGCACGATTTGGGAAAATCTAGAGAACTCTCGAGGAAAAATGAAACATGCCAAGTTTTGAGGATAAATTTGATCTTTAAGTGACATGAATTAATCTAGAGTTCAAGAAGTGTCAAAATTAGGATTTTGGGCATTTTGGGGCAATCTAGGATTAAATTTGAAGTTAGCAAAGTGGTTAAGGATACTTAGATAGGTAATCTAGGTATATTTATTTATGCTAAATCTTGCCATGATTGTTTGACCTCACATGTCATGACATCATGTTTAGGTTTATTATCATTTGAAATGTCATGATAATGCTTAGGCTAGTTTTTATGTCATGTTTATTTAAGTTTCAAACTTTATGCCATGACATCATGACATTGGCACATGTCTTCATTTATGATACCATTTTATGCCATGTCATCATCTCTTGCATTAATAATCAATCGAATTGATTTAAGGATGAAAAACACATTTTGATATTGAGATCAAATTTGTGTTTAGAAAATGCATGAGACCTTAGTCTAAGATACCTAAACTCATATCTCACATCGAAATTGCCATGGATGTGTTTGATACACTTTAAATGTGTGTGAGATATTAGGATCATGAATTAGGATCAAGGTGCATAGTTCTTGTACCTAGATGAGCCTAATTCAAGAAATGAAGGATCATAGGGAAAGCTTGTGTACAAGTCATGTACATCTAGCCCTAAGATTATGGTCCTAAATTCAAATGGTTTTAAAAGCATTTTAAAATTGATTTGAAAAACCTTGATGAAGCTTTCCTAGTGATAGCATTCATCATTGAACATTGTGATACAAAGTTGAGTTAAACTTGAACTATTTCAAAGTTTTTGAACTTTGTATCAAGATTGAAAAATGGAAGTTATTTTCATAGAAAACTATTTTTCCATGATAGTATATGTTATGTGGAATGTATCCTCAAATTTTCACAATTTTTCGAATTTTCTGAAATTTTCTAGGAGTTTCTGAATTTCGGGAAGGAAATTTCTGAAATCTGCCTATCAGAGTCTGGATCGGTCTGGGGACCGATCCAGGTAAGTCCTGATCGGTCTGTGGACCGATCCAGTGAAGCATGGATCGGTCGATCCAGTAAGAACCAGAGAGCTTGGTGCGATCTGGTGAAGGCCTGATCGGTCTGGGGACCGATCCATGGGGTTTCTGATCGGTCTGCGGACCGATCAGAGCGTGCCAGTTTCTGATTTCAGCTGTTGGTCTGAAATTTCAGCTGGAAGTTGGGTTTTGTGGATTTCTAAAGGTTTGTAACTCACAAAGACATTGTTGGTGCAATGGTCAAGGGGGAGTTGACCTTTAGGGGGAGTTTTACCTAATTGTCAAGGGGGAGTTGACTTTTAGGGGGAGTTTTTACTCCTTAAGACTTTCGAGGATTAGTGATATGGGATTATCACTAAGTTGATTGTTGAGTTTAGTATAAAGGGGGAAATTAAGAGTTTCAATGAAAGGTATGGGACTTTCATTAGGAAGAAACTCTTGACCTTGATACCCTCCTTTTTCTTTTTGATGTGTGTCAAAAAGGGGAGAGTGTTCATTGGAGAATTATTGGAGAACCCAAGTTAGGTTATCGGGTTAACCTAAGCTAGGGGAAGAATGTCAAGGAATGTTCAAGGAAGAACATTGGAATTCTTTTTGATGTGTGTCAAAAAGGGGGAGAATTATTGGAGAACCCAAGTTAGGTTATCGGGTTAACCTAAGGGGAGAATGTCCAGAGAATGTTCAAGGAAAGAACATTGGACATTGGGAGATGGTTGGAAAACCTAAGTTAGGTTATCGGGTTAACCTAACTTGATTTTGAATTTTGTCAAACATCAAAAAGGGGGAGATTGTTGGTGCAACCTTAGGTCAAGGTTGACTTGGTTGAACTGACTCGAGTTGGTCAAGGGTGACCTGACTCGAGTTGTATTTTGATGTTTGACAATGTTTGACGAGAGTAGAAAAGTTGTATTCTGATGTGTTGACAAGAATACGAACTTGGAAGATTGTTGGTGCAACCGTAGGTCAAGGTTGAGCTGGTTGACCTGAAAAGTCCAAGCAGGGAGCTTGGCACTGGAAAAGTCCAAGTATGGAGACTTGGCACTGGAAAAGTCCAAGCAGGGAGCTTGGCACGCGAAAAGTCCAAGTATGGAGACTTGGCACTGGAAAAGTTCAAGCAGGGAGCTTGGCACGAGGGAAAGTCCTAACTGGGATGTTAGGCAGTTGGAAAGTCCTGGTGAGTGAAGCCAGGCAATGGGAAAGTCCTAACTGGGATGTTAGGCAGTTGGAAAGCCCTGGTGAGTGAAGCCAGGCAGTGGGAAAGTCCTAACTGGGATGTTAGGCAGTGTGGAAAGTCCTGGTAAGTGAAGCGGGGAAAGGCCCTAACTGGGATGTTAGGCGGTTGGAGAGTCTGGTGAGTGAAACCGTGCAAGGAAAATCCAGATGGATCGGGGATGATCGGACTTCGGTGTTGGAAAGTCCAAGTAGGTCAAGGAGTGATCGGATACTTGGCACGAAGAGGAAAATCCAGATGGATCGGGATGATCGGACATCGGTGTGGAAAAGTCTAAGTGGGTCAAAGGATTGACCGGACACTTAGCGAGGGTAGCTGGTCAAGGGTGACCGGATGCTAGGATGATGTACCAACAGTCAAGGTTGACGGATGTTGGTGTGGAAGCCTTAGGTTTAGGGTTGAGAAGTTTGGATCGGTCCGGTGACCGATCAGATCTTCCCTCGATCGGTCCGGTGACCGATCGGGCGTGCTAAATTATGTCTCGAGACCGATCAGGAGGCAACGCAACCTCGCGAAGAAAGCCGTGGATCGGTCGGCCGACCGATCAGCCTGATCGGTCCGGCGACCGATCGGGCGTGCCAATGGCGGAAAAGGGGCGATCGGTCTATGGACCGATCAGATGTTCCTGATCGGTCCACAAGACCGATCGAGACGCCGATCAACGAGGGATCGAAGCCTGAGTTTGATGGACCGATCAGAGGTTCTGATCGGTCCATGGACCGATCAGGAATCTAGCCGTTGCGACGCAACGGCTAGTTCTCTGCTCTTCTTCTTCGCAGGTATAAAATAGGGCTCAGGACTTCGGTAAAAAGTCTTCTGCTACTTCTTCTTCCTTCTGGAAGTTCTCTCCTGCCTGAAGCTTCTGCTTCTTCTTCCTGCTGAGCTTTGTTGAGCTCGTTGGGTGCTAAAGCTTCGCGTGAGCTTCTTCCTGTTGCTGGTTTTCTAGCTAGGCTTGGATCCGAGAAGCTGCTGCTTCACCAGGGTTCCTGTTGACTTCAAGAAGGCAAGCAAGTGTTGTTTACATTTCTGTTCTTGTATTCTTGTTCCTATTTGTACTCCTATTGCTGTTGCAAAGATTGTGGTGAGGTTTCTCCACCCACAAGGAGTATCTATTAGCCGGGTTTCCGGGGACTCATCCACCGACGGATTGGTAGGCTTCGTCCACCTTACGGACACGCCGAGGAGTAGGAGTTCATCTCCGAACCTCGTTATATGGTTTGTCTTTCTTCTCCTGTTTTCTTTCTACGTTGTATTTCCGCTGCACTAACCTAATCGTAGGAAGAAACGCGAAAGATTGGGGTCGGCTATTCACACCCCCCTCTCTAGCCGTACGTCGGATCCTAACAAGGAGGAGGATGACCCTACATCAATAAGTGAACTATATCAATCAAAGTAGTAATGCTCATCTGAAGATCAATATGTCAGGGTCTAATAATTGTAAAGTCTATGCGCATCAGCCATATCAAGTGTAACGCCCGCCCTCCCTGCTACTCAAAGGGACGGGGCTACTTACTTACTTAACCATTCCAGGATACATACATATTCAAAAATTCTTTCTTATAACTTAAAGCAGCGGAAATGTCATAGAGTTATACTGGAATGTAACATAAATACAATGGTTCCTGTCAACATAACAAAACATTATAGCAGGTCTTATTCGTTCCAGCCGAGCCACTGCCACACACACCTCCTTGCCTCTCTTGCAGCTCCCCTAGGTCATCCATCCCTTGCCTTTATCTGTGGTACAAGGAAGTAAGCTATGAGCACACGGGCTCAGTAAGATTCTTTCCTACTCACAAAAATCCGTATCTCAAGCATAATCATACAAGCATATTATCAATGAACAAATAACATAATCATCACTATGTGAGCATGGTTTCTTATCATAGCATATTCTTATGAATCATGTTTCTAACATATCATAAACAAAGTAATCACATGAGGTGAACCATAGGAAGCATAACATATCATGAACATGGAAGGAGCATATCATATAAGAATGGGTGCATTATGCAAAATGCCTTTTTTTAAAACATATGCCATGTTGAGTGCAAAATGTCTTTATACATATCTTTTAATACTTGAATATAATATCATCATCATGAGGGCCCGGCTTGTACCACATTCATACATAAATGTGTGCAATCCCTAAGACAGGGTAGCTAGCCCCAAACCTACTAGAGATCTAGACCCGTTCATAGTCCGTCGGTCTAGGGGTGTACTAAGGAGCCCATCCCTTTTTACTAGACTCGTTCATAGTCCGTCGGTCTAGGGGCACTTATGGAGCCCACCCTTGGTACAAGTCATACAAAGTAAAGTACATGTCATGCATATCATATCATCATAATTGTCATATCATATCATCATAAGGTCATGCTCTTGTCTTAACATGAAGAGTGCTCTTAATCCCAACTTAAGGGAAGCAACTCTTTGTCATTTTCTTATCATATCATAAGGCATGCATTCTTGGCACATGTCCATCGTATAAAACCATTATCATGCTTGGTTCATAAGCTTACATAGATGAGCATGCAACATGTTGAAATCATACATGCTTGAGCACATAATCATCATAAGGATCATATCATGCATAATTCATAACATACATAATCAACATGTTACTGATCTTATCATAAAGCATGCACACTTAACATAAAACATATCATAAACAAATTCATGGCTTGCTAAGTTTAAGTTAAAAACTTTCTTGAATTCTAAGTTATGGTCATGGCCGAAAGTTCATAACAAAAGAATACTCCAAAGCCACATACAACATGAATACTTAGCAAATCTTATAACATGTCATAAGGAGTCTATGAACATACTAAATTAGGTTTTGAGTTTCATGAACCCTAACACCTTATCATAGCCGAAACATCATAACAAGAAGTAAACTTCTAAGCAACACATGAACATAAATACTTAGCCACATTGTTAACATATCATAAGGAAGTCTATGAGCATGCTAGATTAGGTTTTGAGCTTTGTGAAACCCTAAATTATTATCATGGCCGAAACTTCATAAGCCAAGGATGTACACTTCTAAACAACATGTAGCATGAACACCTAGCTAATTCCATCATATATCATAAAGAAGTCCATAAGTACACTAAATTAGGTTTTGGAGCTTCATGAACCCTAAGGATTCATCATGGCCGAAACTCCATCATGTAGAAAATGAACTCCTAAGCAACATATAAGTACAAGTTTCTATCCCATTTTATAACATATCATCAAGGAACCTATGAGCATGCTAACTTAGGTTTTTGGGCTTTATGAACCCTAAAAATTATCATAGTCAAAACATCATGCAACAAGAAGTGGACTCCTAATAAATCTCTTAACATGAATACTTAGCCAATTTGATAACATATCACAAGGAAACTTATAAACATGCTAAATTAGGTTTAGAGCTTTATGAAACCCTAAATCACTATCTTGGCCGAAACTTCACAACTAGGAAATAAACTTATGAACAACATGTAGACATAAATCTTTTTAGTTAATTTCATAACATATCACATGGAGGTCTATGATCATACTAAATTAGGTTTTGAGTTTCATAACCCCTAATGTTTCCATCATGGCCGAAACTTCTTCAAGCAAAAGCATAGCTTCTAACAACATATGAACATGAATCTCTAACAATTTTCATAACATATCCTAAATAAATCTATGAGCAAGTTAGATTAGATTTTAAGCCTCATGAACCCTATATTTCTATCATGGCCGAACCCTTCTTCAAGCAAGAACAAATCTCTAGATAACATATGAACATGAATCTTTAGCAACTTTTATAACACATCATCAATAAATCTAAGAGCAAGTTAGATTAGGTTTTAAACCTCATGAACCCTATATTTTTTATTATGGCCGAACCCTTCTTCAAGCAAGAATGAAATCTCTAGATAACACATGAACATGAATCTCTAGCAACTTTCATAACACATCATAAATAAATCTAAGAGCAAGTTAGATTAGGTTTTAAGTCTCATGAACCCCATATTTTTTATTATGGCCGAAACTTATAAAAGGAGAGAAAGTTAATAAACATCTCAATAAGAAGATCAAGCTTAACATCACACACATAATTTCCTTTCTAACTAAAATCATATCATAACCTATCAAGTTCATAAGCATGGTTTCTTCTCTTCTTTTATTTCAAATTCTAAGAGTTTGAGTCTTTCGAGAAAACCGTAAGCAACTTGTACCACAGGTGAGGGAATACTTACATCCTTATTCGCTTAAGGAAAGAGGGATCTTGCTTGTGGAGCCTTCCTAGAGAGGGGTCTTCCTTGTTTTTGGGTTTCGGCAAGGAGAGGTGGGGGAGGTTTCTTGGTCACGGTGAGGAAGAGGAGGAAGGAGGAAGAGAAGAAAATGAAGTTTCTTCTTAATTTCCCCTTTTATTCATCATGAGAGGAGGAGGGAAAAATGTATTTTTCCTTCTCTTTTCTTTTACTTCTCCTTAATGAAAAGAAGAAGCAAGAATCCTCTTTTCTTTTGAGAGGGGGAAGGCAACTCTAATTTCTCCTTCTCGATGAAACAAAATCTCTTTTCTTACCCTTAACTATATTGTCACTTCTTTCTTTAACAATAATTTCTCTTGGTCTATTGGTTAACACATGTATATATCTAGTAGGAGATCCAAGGTTCAAGCCTTGGTCATCTCTCTTTTTGGTTCTATTTTTTTTATTTTTATTATTTTTGCAAATTCCACATAAGGCCTATTTTTATTTATGATAAAAATATCTAAAATCTTGCTAAGTAATCCATGGGTGTTACATCAAGGTCACGATCCATGCACAACTTCTCAAAACGTGTATTCATGGTTTCCTCGAGCTCAAGGATGTGAAACTAAAAATCATCATCCTCAACATATGCATCGTACACAACACCATCCTTCTGATATGCTGCCTCCTGAGCTCTAGCTGGTGCCTGCCCCATAGCTCATGGTTGTTGCCTCAGCTCCTCACCAAAATTATAACCATCAATCTATCTCAGGCCATTGCCATGGGGCTCGATGTTGTACAAAGAAAAGGATCGATTGAAAACCCTGGAGGACTTCTTCAACATCTGATGTAACTTGCTGTGAGATACGTCAATGCCCACAGATGCTAACTATATCATTATAATATGACCAAAGGGCATATGAACCATACCAAGGACCGATTTAATGAAATGGATAATGCAGTGAAAAATATTCGAAGTCACATTAATATCAAGGGAATGACGGAATGAATATAACATGAACAAGTGTGGAGGATGAACGATAGCTAAAGAACAAGTCACGATAGGAAGAAAGCAATTAATAACACTCTTAAAAAGGGCATTGTCCTTAGCAGATATTTCAAACGCAGAAAAAAGTTTTTCTATGTTAGTGTTAGGACTATCGGGACGAGGTTGCTGATAAAAATGCTCATACATGAAGGTGATGGAAAGATGTTCAAAAGGTGGTGGAAATAGGCCAGGTAACGTTGGGTAGCAAACAAAATCATTTGTGGATGGATAACATCCTAAAAAATTTTGTAAGAATTTATGTGTAAAGTCTAGATTTTGCTTAGCAACACGGGTTCGGTATTGCAAACCATCGGATGAATGCAAGTTGTTGTAAAATTCAGATGCCAACCCCTTATTGATATCATGCTCACAAAAGACTATGGACTCCAATTAATAATGTCGAATGATGTTAATAACATCAAAGTAATGATCCTGGAAGAACTGTTGGTCGACTGACTGCATAGGAATAAGCTTGAATTTGTTTGAATTGAATGCATGTTGAAGTGCAGCGTTTAGAAAATGAGAATCTGTTGGAGATAGAGGGTAGGTTTGGGATGAACTCTCACAAGAAGGTAATAAACAATGAATGCACCGACAATGCATGAGCAACAAAAACAAATTGTTGTATGATGCATGAATGAAATGCAACACTAAACAAATTAGCGAGGTTGTCATAAATAATGCATGCAACAAATAGAAACTAGGGTTGTTTAGAGTTTTACTTTGGCGGTATTGTTGTACAATGAGCTGAACAGGTTTGGGGCTGGCAAAAAGTCGCCGGAGAAGAAGAATGCTTGTTGGAGACAAACCTTCACCGAAACCCTAGGTTTGCAGACAATGGAGTAAGCGGCCACTGAGAGGATTGGCACATAAAGAGCCAACTAAGATAGATCTTATAGGAGCAATGAAGTTGTCAAAGGATACGCCATAGACAAAGAGACGAAGAGAGACACTTGAAGAGTTGCTCGGAGAGTTTATGGTTTTTGTGGAATAGAGTCAGGTTTTGAATTGATTAGTTAGGGCATGGGATTTCAAATGGTGCCTACCAATCGATGGGGGAGTTTCACCAAACGATTGGTAAGGCTTTAATCAATTAGCGCAATTGATTCCGATTGGTTCTGTGCTCTGGGAAAATCAGCACCAATCGATCATCATGATCAATTCACCGAGGTTCTTTGCTTGCGAAAACTTGATATCAATCTATTGGTCGAGCTAAATCAATCACCATGATCTATTCGGCGAGGTTCTTTGCTCTCAAAAACTTTGTATCAATCGAGTGGTCAAGCCAAATCGATCACCATAATCGATGCAGCGAGGTTGTGTGCTCACAAATTTTACTCATAATCAATTGATTTAATTGACCAGAAACAATTCTATGGTAAACCACAAAAACTTGTAATCGATTGTCAACTCCTCTAATCAAGTCTGATCCTTTATGAGAGAAATCACAAAGTCATCAATCGATTGATAACTGACACCAATCAATTGAGATTACTGATAAAACTTGATTAACACCAATTTTGTCTAGTTCATGTCAATTGGGTTATGAAGTATAACTATGATGGATATGTGAAGTGAAGTGTGTTGGTGTATTTTTGTTTGGTGAAATGTCGAATTATGATCTTTTGACCAAATACACATTAATTATATATTGGTCTTTCCCACGATTGATCAAGCCAATGATTAATAAAAGTTTTGAAGAATTCGTTTGACCACCCATAAATGTGACTTCTTGGCACAACATTGATATTTTACATACATGCCCATGACAAACAATATATCGGATCTAATAGTCGTGAGATAAAGGAGACTACCTATAACACTACGATACAACTTTGGGTCAACTTTTGCCTTCAATATCATTGTCTAATTTTGTGTTATTGGTCATAGTAGTAAATATTTCTTTGGCATTTTTTATCCCAAATTTCATGAAGATTTCTGTAGCATATTTAGATTGATGAATGTATATGTCTTCCTTTGTTTGTTTAATTTGGAAAATGTCAACTCACCAATCAAACTTATTTCAAAACTCACTCTCTATATGATTTATGCACTCATTGAGATAGTCTTTATTTATGGAACTAAAAATAATGTCATCTACATAAACGTGAGTTACATTTCCATTATTTTTCAGAAATAAAGTAGGATCAATTTATCCTTATATGAAAACCTTTAGACACTAGGAATGTTGACAACCGTTCATATCAAACACGAGATGTTTGTTTTAGCCCATACACGTGGTTTGAAAATTTTAAAATTTCAAACCCCGGTGGTTGCTTAATATAGACTTCTTCCTTAATAAAACTATTTAAAAATGTTGATTTCATATCCATTTGATACAACTTATGTTAGTGTGTGCATTTATATGCCAAGACATTCCTTATGTATTTTATGGATAATTATTTCATAAAGGTAAGAATTTATCATTAATCATTTACTTTTATGTATGTATATGGTCCTTGATCGAATAGATATCTAGAGAATACATGGATATTTAGATCAATGCTGAGTATGACTAGGTCTAGATAGACTGAGGAATAGATATCCAAATTATACTTAGGGTACCTTGAGTTTAGAGATACACTAGACATGACCCGCTTAAGAGGAGCACATATTAAGCATCATTGGTCATCCTCTTATGAACAAATATAATGATCTTTTGACTTGAGACTTTCATTTATTCGATGCATGGAGTTATGTACTTTGACGACGTTAAAAGTAGTCTTTAATCAAATTATGATTAATATGGTTGTTGGGTGTATAACAAAGTATAGAAAGAATAATGTTGAGTCAATAAAGGATTCATCACTCTCTTAGATTAGGAGTTAACATCCTAGCCACTAAATAGAGATATTAGTGACTCAAAATCCATGATCATGGGAGAAATGATTTATTAATCAAGAGGAGTCTATTATATCTTGGAAATCAAGTGAAACAATTAATTTGGTAATGATGCATAATGTACTGAATTAATTAGGATGTAGGTTTAGATAAAGAGATTGAATTATGCATTAATCGGTTCATGGTAATTTATAGTTTATGACTAATATTAATTTTATTACATTGGGTGATAAAAAATTATTGTTAAATGATTACCTTAGTCTGTGTACGAATTTACACTGCATTCGTGTATAAAACCTAGAGGGTCGCACACATAGTACGTAGACATGAATATTATCTATAATTGATTATTTTAGTGGATACTGAAATTAACAAATTTAATATTTTTGAATTAGAATTAATTGGATTATTAATTAATTTTGAAATATCAGAAGCTAGAATAAATCAAGATCAAATATGAATTTATTTGATCCAAATAAGAGAGAATTAAAATATTCACAATCATGATGATTAATGGAGAATTCGAATAGCTACAATCATGATGATTAATGAAGAATTCAAATAACTACAATCACAATGATTAATGAAGAATTTGAACAACCACAATTATGATGATTAATAGAGAATTTGAATAGTCACAATCATAATAATTAATGGAGAATTTGAAGAGTCATACCTCTTCATCTTCCTTGGAGGCTATAAGTAGCCATCATCCATCCTTGGGAAAAAAAATTGGAAGAACTCTCTCTCCACTTCTCCCTCGAAGACATCTTCTTTGCTTTCTTCCATCGAAAGAGATCGATAGTGCTTCCAAGGTTTTGTCTATCCAAGAGGCTAACACCTAACGAATCGTGTCAAGTTAGTGATCTAGTACGCGTGGATACCGCTAGAGGAGTCACACGTGGGGATCTCATTTATTTGTGATATCATTCACTCTATCAAGGACTACGAGGTATGTTTTATTTTATGTTATTTTATTTAAAACTATATGTATCACGAATAGATTCATGATGTATGGGGAAAAAAAAATCTGATTTTAATATATGTATCCGCTATGCTCTGATTCCAATAACTTAAACCCTTTATAAGCAGCAAATGTCAATATCATCCTAATGGACTTCAATAGAGCTACGGGTGCATAAGTTTCATCATAATTTAACCCTTCTATTTGATTAAAGTCTCTAGCAACCAATACAGCTTTATTTCTCACAACTGGTCTCTTATCATCAAGTTTATTCTAAAAAATCCACTTTGTATCAATAATTATTTTTTTTCATATCTAGGAACTAAATCTCAAACTTGACTTCTTTCAAATTGAGATAATTCATCTTGCATTGCTAAAATCAACCTGGATCAATCAAGACATCATTAATAGATTTGGTTAAAATTTGGAGATTAAGACAAGGCTACTTGACTTATCTCATTTCTAAAATATGTTCGAGTTCTTATCCCTTGTGTAATATCTCCCAATACTTGATCTAAGAGATAATTTACATTTGTCCTAGTGGATCTTAGTTCTTGAGTTGTGGTGATTACATGCTCAAGTGGTGACTCTTCTACTCTTTCAGTCTCACTCTCTTGATTTTTTTTCCCCATGATCATTTTTCTTATTTAATGTTAGTTTTTCTAATTCAAATTGTAATTCAACCACAATTGTTTTATTAATATTTGAAGTTGAATTTTCTTCAAAAATAACATTTAGAGATTTTTCAACTATTTTAGATCTCTTATTGTAAACTCTATAAGTTTTACTATGACTGGAGTATCCTATAATAACACCCTCATTCGTCTTAGCGGAGAATTTTCTTAAGTGGTCTTTGGTGTTTAAAATATATATTTTACATTCAAGCACTCTAAAATGTTTAATTGTGGGTGATTTTTCAAACCATAACTCATGTGATGCTTTGTCCAAAAACCTATATATTAAAGTACAATTTTATGCATAACATTTTATATTTATTGTTTCAACCAATAGGTAGCTATGAAGTGAATATTCATTCAACATACTCCTAGCGGCCTCTTGTAAGACTATATTCTTTCTCTCAACTATTCCATTTTGTTGAGGTGTCCTAAGGGTATAAAATTCATATTTATATCCAATTTTATGAACAAAAATAGACAAATATCTCATTTTCAAATTCACCTCCATTAGGGGTGTCAATTCGGGTGGGTCGGGTCGGGTTGAGTTTTTTTTTTAACCCAACCCGAACCCGACCCGAACCCGAGTTCAACCCAAAACACCTCAACCCGAACCCGACCAACCCGATCAACCCGAACCCGATCCATATAACCCGAAAATCCGATTCAAAATAACTTTTTTGGGCTATTTTCCCTATAATTCTTCACTTTTATCTCAATACTCCATCATTATCGATCATACAAACATGATATTAATATACATTAAAACAACTAAATTTTTAAAATAAAATTTGATTTAACCCCAAAAAAACCCACAAAACCCTATATTTAAGCCAACCCCAGTCAACCCGGGTCAACGCGAACCCGACCCGACCCAACCCGAAATTTTTTTGCTCTCCAACCCTCCAACCTGAACCCGACCCGAACCCGAAAATGTCCAACCCGAACCTGATTTTTTTCGGGTCGACTCGGGTTGGGTCGTCGGGTCGGGTTCATTTTTGACACCCCTAGACCTCCATGATCACTTCTTAATCGATTTATTTTTAGATTTTTATCATTTTCTACTCTTCTAAAAAAGAAATCCATGTTTTAAGGTATGATCCTTATGTTTCAAGAAAAGCACCCAAGTGTATCTAGTAAAATCATCTGATCTTTCGACCTACAAGGACTTTTTCTTGTCAAAAATTTGGTTATCGACCTTTTTGAACTTCTCTTATCATGTAAACTTGTAACTCAAGTTAGATTCAACGTATTAATCTAAATTTAAATAATCCAGGATATGATTGCTCCAACATTGGAAACTTCACAGATGCAAGCATAAAGTTTGAAACCCTGCAGCTCGATTTAGGGTTGAGTACTAGTATATCTGGAATCAAGGTTTGGAAATGCATAGACCGATATAAGTACCCTAATATATATCATAATTTTCTTCATGAAAGCATTGTGACAAGTTTTCTCAATCTACTTTAAAGCTTGATCATAACTGGTAGCCAGTATCAATTATATACCATTGTCATGAAATTAATATTCACCCATGCATGCTTTTGCTAATCAAGGGACAGCAAAAAACTTAATTTGAAACATGATGCTTTAATACTGGTGGATAGAAGCCAAGATAAATAATGATGGACTCATAGCACCAACCATAATAAAAGATTATGGAAACTAAACCCTGAAATTAAATATCCGCTTCTATGTCATGAGGACTTTGACTTCTAAGTTTGATAATTTCATGGTAAAAATTTATCAGCGAGAGATGGTCCCCAAAGGCGACCTTTTAATTAATTTATTAAAAATTAAGGTGCAGTAGTTAATGATCACCAACAAGATCAATTGCAGACTGTGTAAAGAGTAGAATAAAATAAAATATTCAAGATTTCATCATAAGTTTTCTTTTCTGTTGTTAGAAAAATGGAAACATTGTACGGTTTGAATATTGTGTTACAAGCTAATAATTGAGTTAAGTGTAGATATATTTTAATTCTTTTAATGAGCTGCGATATATTTCATTCATTGTCTATTAACTAGGTTGAACGGGTTAGTGTTATTAACGCACTATGGTAATTATTACATATAGAATTATAAAATTGAGTAAGGATTTAATCTTGATAAAAATTTAAAAATTATTTTTTTATGTAATATTTAATTTTGATTTCTTGATTTATTTCTTTCTAATGGTATGAGATAGTCATGAGGATTATCAGAGTGACAGATTTCATTTTTTAGAAAAGCATTTGCAAAATGTTATTGTTGTTAACAGGTGATCTGTTAACAAATTTTCATAAACTTATGCCATAATTTATAATATTTTTGGGGATTTAATGTGCGAGGGTCTTAAGTAATACTAAAATATTTATAGAGAAATGATATTCTTAAGGAAAATTCTTAAAGAAAATTCTTAAAGATAGACACATAAATGATGGGACCCACAAAAAATGAAATGGTGGGTCCCACCATTTATGTGTCTATCCTTAAGAATTTTCCTTATGAGTATCATAACACTTATTTATATTTGTATTAATTTGTACTATGTGTATGCCAAACATCCAAAATTATCTTTAGTACCACTCTATTTAGTCCTAAAAAAGGTTGACTTAGAGTTAGATGTAACACCCCACCCTCCTCACTACTGGTCTGTGAGGACGGAACGCTACTGAACTACTAATTCTTTCTTAACTAGGGTTGTTCACATGTAAAGGTCAATACATAAACTCTCTAAACATGCAATTAACTAGTAGCGGAAAACTAAATGACTAATCTACACATACTACTCAGGCTTATGTTCACAACTAAATCTATACATCAATCTGAACATGCTGAAATATATGTATTAATCTGAACATGCATGCAACCATTATACAACTCAGATGATAGGTCTAATGTGCATAACGATTAAAATAAAAGAATTCTAAATACATGGCAATATTAATAAATTCTTATACTAAATCCCAATGCTTCTATAGTCCAGGCATCACACATTCATCCGCACCTCCTTGTCGCCTTCCTTTGCTATAGCTTTTCCTTTCCTTTATCTGCAGTAAGAGGAAAATGCAACTATAAGCAAATTTGCTTAGTAAGCACAATCTAACTCATAAAACTCGAATATGCATGTGACTAGAAGAAATCTAGGAATTGAATGCTCAAAAGAAGATACTACTCATGCTCATCTAACAGCAAAAGAAACATAGCATATTGAAATACTAAACATGTAAGCAAATCTAAACAACATGTCAGCATACAAGAAAACTACACTTGTTGAATTTTAAACTTATGTGAAGCTTGTTTTACTTGTTTAAAAACTTATACTTTAATACTTCAAAATAATAATAAACTTTCTTCTTGGGCCCAGACATAGTACCAAAGCGCGCTCCCTAATAGAAACTGAGGAAGCGACCCACCAGTCCTACGAGGGTTAAGACCTCGGTCTTACCAGGGCCAAGACCTCGGAATTGGTCACCTGGATTTGTTTAACGACAACCTCGGAAGTCGGGTACTAGCCTCTTAAAAAAAGTAAAATACTTGTTATCTTTTATTACTTCTAATTTATAATGCCTCAGCATTTTCTTCAAGTACCTTGTGTGCCAAAATCCCTAAAGTCTTGACTTGGGATCTACTTAAGGCCTTGGCCTTTTTCTTTCTTTTCTTTATCTTTCTTATACTTGTTAATACCTCTAATAAAAGAATGCTTCTTTAAAAACTGAAATGTTTAAACAAATTTTAACTTTGAAATGCATAAACAAAAATCTACATACTATGTTAATCGAAATTCTGCATACTATACTAACAAAATTCTGCACTTGTAAGCTTAATAAAATTCTGCACTTGTGAACTTAATAAAATCTACATTATAAACTTAATAAAATTTGCACTTGTAAGCTTAATAAAATCTGCACTTGTAAACTAAAAATCCTTGCAAACATGTTCACAACCGAAACTTACATAAAGCAACAAAATTCAAAACTGTAAAACTCCACACGAACAGAGCATGCTTATCAAGTCACAAGCAATAGATCTAACTCAACCAACCAAAACATTAAATTCCGAACAGCATGCTTTAACAAGAGAAATCTAACTACAATGCTTAAGGTAATACTGTGGTCTTCTAATCTGTTCATGCTCTATACTTCATCTCAAAACTAAATCTATTTAAGGTCATAAGCAACCAAAAAAAAACTAAAACTGGTTCATACTTTAAGAATCTAAAAACTGAGACTATCTGTTCATAACACATGCACCCAAACTAAAGCATAAAACCCATGACATGCCAATCCAAATCTGCATACATAAAAACATAATACACAGCAAACTCGAATGCATTTATACTAGCATAAACATGCACAAAAACTAAATATGAAACTTTATGCACAAAACTAAACCTGAAACTTAATGCACAAAACTAAACCTGAAACTGAATGCCACGACAGGAAACCATAAAGAACAGAATGCTCAACATGCTCAACCCCTATATGCTCCTTCTTTGAGACTCACGACAACTGAACAAAAGGAACCCAAATTGCAACTATTCTGCATGCCTTGTAGCACGGCAAGGAAGACCAAGATGCAAGTAGTAAGGAAAACATTGCTATTGGAAATCTAGAACCATACTTGTTACTCATACCCAGTGCCATGGTAACAACAAAACAGAACATTGCTAGATTCCATATGGTCCTACATCATGCTTCAAAAAAAACGAGAAGAAACAACTCCAAGCTACTCCTACCATAGGTGAGAAGCACTTACCTTGCTTCTTGAACTCACAACCGAACAAGAACCCTCTAGGGTTTGCGGAGGTTTGCAACTTCCGGCTCCTTCTTCGTGCCCACAGCTTCTCCTTGCTGAGAGGATCGTGAGAAGGCGAAGAGCTCTTAGATTGGACTCTTGATCGGCCACCGGAGGCAAGACCTAGCTTCCTTCGGTTCTGCCCAAGCTCCGCCGTCGCGAGCGAGAGAGAAGAGGAGAGAAAGGGTTTTCGGAGAGCTTGAGATTTCGGCTCTTCTTCGTGTCCACGGCTTCTCTTCGACGAAAGGATCTTAAGGAGGTGAAGAACTCTCGGGATTTGCCCTTCGCCGGCCACCGGAGAGAAGCCTAGCTCCGGCTTGTTTCCGCCCGAACAGAACGCCGCGTACGCGAGAGGAAGAAGGGAGGGGAAGAAATTAGGTCACGGCAATAATCAAGCCCTAAGTTCCTCTTTTTATAGCTCCCATATTCTGTTAACTCCTTAAATAAATTTTGCTATCTTTTCTAAACAGAACCTCCCACTTGGGCACTTGGTCAGCCGAGACAACTTAAGGCTTTGCTTGACCGGAGGTCTCCGGTTCGAATCTCGACTTAATTTTTTTTTTTTTTTTTTTTTGCAACTTGTTTCTTTTGATAAAAATACCAAACGAACTCCAAAAATTACATAAAAATACTCTAAAAATTTCTAGAATATTTCTAAAGCATTTCTAAATATTTTTAAGTGCTATTAGGACTCGGAATGAGGAAATTTGGATCGTTACATTAGAAGTTAATTATATCTTGGTTAGAAAATAAATAATATAATATCTAATTCAATTACCAGGGACAAACTATGTATATATATAAAAATATTTCCTAGCTTTTTGGACCAAATAATATAAAGTTAATAATTTTAGTGAGAACTACACATGCACTTGAAATTCTATCAATATGAACACTAAGAAAATGGCAATGAAATCGTTGTTAGTCATTTGTTCACCTAAATTAGTGAAGAAAGGGTGGTAGCTAGCTAGAGACGCTTTAGATGACAATAGTATTGGACAATTTTTCTTCTTGCGTGGTAAATAAAAATTGTGTGTTTTTAATGCTTTAACTTAGGAAGTTGACAACTCTAGCTTTGTTAAATAAAGATCTTAAATCAACTGAAAGAATATTTCTTTTCTTTTCCTTTTCTGCATGTCAATCCAGATTTGCTGCTTTTAATCTCCCTTGGAATCCACTTGAGAGCACCTTGAGAAATATTCATAGTCAACTTGTTGGCGATGAAGGATTAGAAGATCATGATATTGCTTAATTGTATATAAGAATAACATCATCAAGTTAAGTCTTTGCTCACATTTGATGGGTAAAATTTTTCATCTTATGAGGTAGTCGACATATATAAACCATCTTATCCCTTTGTTTAATGTCCATCAAGTTGGCAATAGTAATTTTTGTCACAAATGTATTTTCTAATTGCTCTCAAGATTTAATGGATTTATTCTGTAAATTTGAGGATCAATCAAATTCAACTTTTGAAGGGTTTTCTAAAACATTACCTGAACAAGAGTACATCATCTCCGCTTGTTGTCAAGAAATCCATATAATAGCAAGGGACTCTAGAAACAAGGGGTCCTTACCTATATTATGGGATTCTAGAAACAAGGAAACAAGGGACTTCTTCGACCAAGGCACGCATTTGTATAGAAAGTGAGGTACACCAAAACAATGGTGGAAAAACTAGGGTCAATCCTTTTAAACTTAAGCAATAATTGTTTGTTCTAGTCATAAGTGAAATTATAGATATGACCAAAATTTCCATCGCTAATCGATCGCTAAACACATTTAGCTACTAATTAGTGATGAAAATATTTAGTCACCAAAATTTTTATCGCCGATCCTTCTAAAAACTGAAGATATGGTGTGCTAGGAATGATGACTTGATTATTGACTGAGAGAAGACTTTTTACTCCGAAAAGAGACTTACTTTATATCTTGCACACAGTTAGACGAGCTAATAAAATATCAGTGCCTAAAAATCAGGGGAGAGTCCCTAGCGAAACCCTCTGACACTCAAGTTAATATAATTTCAACCAGGTGAATGAAGAATAGTAAAGAACGTACATGAGAGTAAATTTCAGATATTCCAAAAATATACCTTGCCAACGGAGATGACCCCCTTTATATACCAGCTCTCATAACCTCCGCATTCATGAGGTAGCTAAAAATGTCAGAGGTTGTTGGATAATGGAGAGTATACAACTTAGGCAATGCGCAATAATTATCCAAGAAATCTTCCATTTATCCATATGCATACCTCTTTTGTCCCTTATAGATTATGCTTTTGCTGAGGTCATTAAAGGAATATGCTATTATAAGTGGTCGGCTGATGAGAGACACAATAATCCTTGAAGAAGGTTCTAGTAGAATATTCTCTGACATATGGTTATTATTCTGACAGGTTGTTATGATTCTTTGCTTATGTTGTTGGTTAAATATATCTCGGTCGGCTCATAAGGTCGACCATCTTTATGCCTGTCCTTATATTAAGCTACTCAGTTATGTTTTGTATAGTATTAGCGATTCGTTTGAAAAATAATATGATGCATTGGACGTGTTGGAAATCCGTTCAAGAAACCATATAATGAACTGTGTGTGCTGGAAATTTATTTGGGAATTAATATGAAGCTAAATGTCTTAGGCTCGACTGGCCTTTTATCTAGCCGAGCATGCATAGAGAGATTTGTGAGAATAAGTGCCTAAAGCCCAACCCACCTTTTATCTAGTCGACCATGCATAGAGATTTGTGAGGCTAAGTACTTTGAGCCCGGCTGACCTTTTATCTAGTCGGCCATGTATAGAGAGATTTATGAACATCGGGGAGCTGACCCTTATTCTGACCACACATGGCTAGTCGGTTGTGAGTGGGTCGGGCACTCCAGCCGATCTACAGGGCCGACCATCTTTAAACCTAGTCGGCTATTGAATGACTGGACATGCTATCTTTTCAGTTTAAGAGTAAAGCACTAAACCCCTTATGTTCGACCAGCTTAAGGGTTTGTTGGCCCTCTCCCGCCCGACTTATAATCTAGTCGAGCTAGACCTGAGACCCTTAGCGCTGGGTGAACGATGAAGCTAAGTGGCGAATGCCCTCATCCCTTGACTTTGACCGCCACATCACCTTGACCTTGACCACCACGTCGCCTTGACCTTGACCGTCACATCCTCTTCTGGGTCTACTCGTTACAACCCATATCACTAGGCTCTCCTTCAAGTCTAATCAAAGGAGGTATAGCTGACTGATTAGACCCAAGTCTAACTCCCATCTGGTAACCCCCTTCACTAAAGTTGTCCGAGAATTCATATTTTATTTGCACCCAGGGCACTTAGTAATATATTTTCAAAAACGATCTATCAGCGGCTAGCGATTCAGAAGAGAGTACCAAGGAAGTACAGAGAGGTGCTTTGGCAGTGAAATGATTTGGTTGTCACGTCTATCATAAATACATATTTATGGGTGAATGTCACATGGCACAACTCCTAGTTCTCTGAAACGACCTCTGACGCATGTCTCTTCATATAGCTCAATGACACTTCTATTCCTGTAAATCAACGGTCCTCCGCGCGCCCATTATTTTGATCAAATGGCTATAATTAAGTTGCATTCTGTAAAAACCCTTAACGACTCAAACTCTCACCACTTTGCCTTTCGTCTTTCTCAATTTTCTCTCTAACGAACTCTCTTCTACAAACTTCTTCTCTTTTCTTCCCTAAGTGATCTAGTAAGTCACTCACTCCTTATTTACTTTGTGTTTTCTCATGGCTCAAGAATCCTTCACCTCCTGGTACACTCTCACCTATTCAAATTTTGATGATTCTGATAGAGCTTACATCCGTTTTAAGTATGAAATCCCTAAGAGTTATCGCATTGTTATTCCTTCTCCGGATGCTCATCCTCGTCATCCTCCTGCTAACCACATCACTTTCTTTAAGGACCAGTTAATAGTCGGTCTAGGTTTCCCTGTCCCTCCGTTCATGTCGAAGGTGAGTCGGTATTTTAATATCCCTTTGCAACAATTTACCCCGAACGCCTTTCGATACATGTGTGGGATGTTCATGCTATTTTGCTTATATGACATTCCTCCTACATCTTGCAATCTCTATCTATTTTCTTACCCCAAGAAATTAGAGCCAGAGGTTTTCTTTTTCCAGTCTCGCACAAAGGCAATCTTCTTTGAAGACATGTCTTTCTCAAAAAAAGGCTGGAAATCTCGCTTTTTTCTTCATAGAGATGCCTAAACCCGCTACATGGTCAGCCGAATGTCAATTTTCCTTTCCTCCTCTTCCCGGCCTTAGAAATTTTAAGTAGGATCCAACTTTTATTTCCTATTCCACTAAGCTTAGTGGCCAATGTTTTAAAATTCATAAGTGATTGGGCGAAGGCCTTCTGTATTTATTTGGCTTGAGCCCCATCCGAAAGAAGCTTCCCTGCTCTTTTGGTAAGTCTTGATGACTTGGTCATTGTATTATCACTAACTAAGGTATTTTTTTATTGTATGCAGTGGACACCATCTTTGAAGCCTTGGTTGCTAAGGAGATTAACTTAGAAGAAGAAGAGCTCCTTGCTCAGGAGCGAGCCCTGTTAGCTGAGCGGGATGTCCAACTGGTCGTCCCTTCTAGTGGAGCGTTGAGTAGTCATATGGTCGAATCTAGCGCAGCCACCGCTTCTGGAGAGTTATCTCCCAATCCGCTCGTAATATCTGAGGGTTCCCCTTCGGAAGCGAATTTCGTCCCAAAAAAGAGTCGCAAAAAGGTGTAAGTTTGCTCATGCCCAAGTTTCTAAGGGACAAGTGTCTTCCATTGAAATGCCCTTCCAGCCCTTGTGTCCCACCTAGGAAGAGTCTATGTAGGAAGAGACGACATGGAAAGGGCTGGTCCGACGCCCTTCCTTCCGCTAGTCCAACGCCGACAATTGCCCAAGCATAGGAGGTCACTTCTTCGTCAGGCGACCCTTCGACTCCTGCTCCCCTTGTCGCTCCCCATGGGAGGACCTTTCCGATCTCCACTCGTGCTTCGCTAAGGAGGCCTTACCAATTTTTGATCACCTTCGATTTACCATCTGCCTAGGCCGTAGTTTCTCCACTGACTACTCCTCCACCTACCAGCCAAATACTATTGAGGGGTCATTTAACAGATGTCTGGGAGGATGCAAAAAACTAGCTTAGCAAGCTTACTCCTATGGAATTGGCCGATGAGTATTCATATGAACTGACCAAGGTACTATAATTTATTTATTATTTCTCATGCTATATATTTCTAATACTGTTTGTTTTCTAGCGATGGATGATTGGGATGAGCCTCATACAGTGATTATCAGCCCTAGCTCAGGAAAATGAATCTCTGAGACAGCAAGTCTCTGAGGCTGCTACCATACCCTCTCATGATTGGTTGATCGAGCTAGAGACTCGTCTTCAAGAAGCTCAAAGGCTGGTGAAAACTAAGCTCGAGAAAGTAGCCAAATTAAAGATTACCTTGGAGACTTTTGAAGCCCAACTCCAATCAGACACAACTCTCTGGGCGAAAGTGAAGGCTGAGCTGGATGGGAAAATTATAGAGGTCGAACACCTTTCCGCTCAGCTAAAGGTATTAAAAGTCACATATGACACAAATCTAGTCACCAAAGAGTCTGAGTTGGTGGCTCGAGATACTTAGCGAGATTCCCTGCACTCGGACCTAGCGACTGTAGGATCGAAAAAGGATTTTAGATATCTTCACAATGACATGATATTGTCGACTTTGGGTCTAAGCCCTCATGGTTTTATTTTTGAGCTCTACCCAAAAGGCCTCATATTATTGGAGATATCTTTCCCTTATAAACCAATGATCTTTTCCATGTATTTTCAATGTGGGACTTTGTTTGCAACCTTATAACCCAATAATTCCACCCTCAAATGAAGGACCACAGGCTTCCCACATCTGATCCTCAACCCAACAATTATACTCTGGATTTCTTCCTTGGTCGTGCCTCAAGCCACGACCAGCTTCCTTCCTTGCTCCTTAGTCGTGCCCGATGGCACAACCACCTCCTCCAACCTATGCCTCAAGTCATGGGTAGGGTCATTTTGGGTTATTGCTTGCTCCTTTGTCTTAGACACTCGATCCCTTGGGTTTTCTCTCCACAAGAAGACAAAGCTAGGTCCCGATCTTCGTAAAATGATCTTCTTTTGCACCTTTAGAATCCTTTTCCGCTTCATACTACTCCTGAAAATGCAAATAGACATCGAGCAGATCTCTGGACAAAAAGTAGTAATTATGCTGAAATATGATAGAAAAAGGTGCAAACACATAGATCATATGCGAATGCAAGAAGATGTGCGTTAAACCATACAAAATAACATATATAATCTACACACATCACACCTCCAGACTTAAACATTTGCTTGTCTTCAAGTAAACTCTGCAATCCAGATTCATGAGCTAGAATGTGTATACCTAATGACTTTATTCATTTCTATCAAACTAGCAAAACCAATGAGCACAATTCAAAATGATCTAAAATTAAGGACTCAATTGTTATCAAACAAAATTCTGCAGTCTAGAAGTATATGTAAGGATAAGTGCATCATAATTCTTGGTGAATCATCCTAACTCTATCAAATAATTTCAATAATGAGAATGATCATAAATGGATTTGACTCAGCCTAAGAATGAGTTCTCCGTGCTCAGTGCAAATTGTGGCTTACACTTCTCAAGTATCAATTCCTAATCTCAGTCAAGTTATCATTGAACCATCTTTTCCTTTTATTTTCAACAGTAAATACTTCTTGGTTCATCTATCTTAAATCTACCCAAGATCTAAAGAATGTGCTCGATATCAAGAGAAATCTAGTATTCGTTTCCCTAGTAACCTAACTCGATCTCAAAGGGGCAAACCACTAGTTTCCACTCACGACTACAAATTTTTTCTCAATCCCTTATTTCATGTATTTCATGTTTTTTTTTATCAATTGCACATTTGTAATGATGCAATCGATGGGATTTCCATTTTTCCAAATGAGCTTAATGATTCAAGCATCATCTAGTGACCAAGATGTAGTTAAGAAATCACCATGGGAATTCAAGTACTTATCAAATCTAATGAATCATGACTATTTTCAGAAATTTCAACTATCAAGATAAAGCATATATAGTGTAAAGAGATCCTCAAGCTAGACTAGAATCATGTCCTTTCAATAAAATCTAATATTTATATCCTACTATTGAAGATAGGAAAAGTAGATCACCACACATATTAGCACTAATAACCTAACCACATGAAACTAAACCATAAACGTGTGAAAAATTTTGTTATCAAACAAATGCTATGCTCATCTTGATTCACGAGTGATATAATGAATAAGTCATTAAGTATACTAGTACTGAAAAGTGTAACTCATTACTTATAGATAATTATGGTGCTAGAAGTTTACTCATGGACAAGTCAACAGTAATAGTGTGGATAGTGTAACTTAAATGCCTCAAAATTGAAAAATTGAAAGAAACCAAAGTGCACTAAAATAAAAATGCAAACTGTAACTGTATATTCCCCCCTCCCCCGACTTGGACACTTCATTATCCTCAATGAAATTAAACCTAAGGGGGTGGGTGACAGAAAGGGGGAGGGAACCGGATAAATCTACCACTCCCTGAAGACTGACCACCCGAAGGAGGTTTGCTTTCAGGCCCAGGGAGATATCTAGGGACTCTATAGAGGTGGCCCATGTTCTCATGGTACTGGTTGTAAAATACCATAACAAAATAATAATAAAACAATAGAGTTTAATGGACGAATAATCTTACCAGAATTTTTAAAAAAATTTTGAGAATTTTTCGAATCTCGTATGACGAGTTTAAAGGGATGAAACTATTTGGGCTTGGTGGAAGCTTATTTAGAATACACATTTAGTTAGGAGTTGATTAACTAGGTTAACAAATAGTTGGTTAATTAAAACCTAGGTTAAAAATATTTAACCCTAACTTTATCTTCTTATTATTGCCAAATCCCTTTCCTGATCTCCTTATTCGCTCGACGCCGCTTCTTCTCTCTCGCGACGTCGAGCCACCGCAGCCTTCTTCCTCCTGCATCTCCTCCTTCTTCATCCGAGCCATCCCACAGAGGGACTGTCACGCCCCAGGGAAGTCCCTGTTCGAAAAAATTTCGACAACACCTCCCCTGTACGGGTGACAATCTGAAACATTTCTACATGCACAATAAATCTCAGCCACAGGCGGCTGGAATATACACACAACCACGCAGTTTATATACAGCCTACTCGGCTGATACAATAAAAACACAACCACGCAGTTACATGTAAAACTAACAGCCCACTTGGCTGTACCAAAACCAAACACAGCGGAAATCCATTAGACAACACATACAACTATAACAAAGACTGCTAGCCGACTAGGCTTACACCACACAACAAAACAACACTCCAGGAACAAAGTCGGAACACAAAGCTAAATACACAAATCCATATATCATAATACAAATAAACAAAAATGGAGACAGATCTTTTGATGTGACGTGGGGACCGGCAGGTAGGATACTCCAAGCGACTCCATAAACAAATTGGTACCTGAAAAAGATAGTGTCCACGGGAGTGAGTTCAACAACTCAGCGGGTAACAACTGATATGCATAATAAAGAAAATAACAACCAGCACTAATCATGCGTACAGTCTCCTAATATAAGAAGGGTAAATGCAACTGAAATAAGCAGGAGAAAACTGTACTAACCAGGACCAAGGTATAAATACCACAGGGTCGTCAGACCGAGAGTGTCATAAATCCTATATGCATGTCAAACATATGCATCCATATAAATGCAGCAAACACAAGCAATAAATGCATCATGCATATGATGCAAATGTCATGGTCACCCCTGACACCAGTCAGCCATCTCACACACAATGGTGAGACCGAGTGGGTAGGGCTGTGACAACCGTGCACTCTGCCATCACTGCTCCTGATGAATGACCGAGTGGAACGGGATGCTGTCGGAGTACACCTATCCTCCTACCCCAAATTATAAATGGGGGAGCTCAATGCTCTCATCTCCCGGTACACGATGATGGAGAGGAATCTCTGCCGGCTACCACGCTGCGTCACACTACCCATGAGCGGACCAACGGAGCCAAATAGAGTCCAACCGCTTGCCGACTACCACGCTGCTACACTAAACCAGTGGAGCCAAACAGAGCAGAACCGTGTGCCAGCTACCACGCTGAGTCACCAGACCAACGGAGCCAAATAGCAAAACTGCCACACATCTATCTGATATATCACTAACCCATTAGTGGTGGTGTGTACAGATACATGTAACTGACGATGTGCTCGATAATAATGGAGCAGACTATCGTACAGCATGCAATCATGTGTGATGATGCATGACACTAAACATATCAATATGCTGAACAGCATAGCAATATCCATATATAGATATAAAATGTGTACCATAGGACAATGAATCAAACCAAAGGTACACAGATCAGATAAGGTATCAAAAACCCTAGGTCCTGAACATAATAAACAACATGGTTGTGTCACTACCTCTATAAGCATGTATAATCAGATTAGTACTAACATGATATGCATAACAAATAACCAAACAAGCATGTAACAGATCGAGTAGTGATCAACCGAAACAGATATGAAAATACAATCGTTGCTATTTGCTAAAGACATTACTATGCATATCAAATGACATAAAGTCAAAGTACCCGCCTCCAATCGAAAAGTCCAAACCGGTCCAAATCCGACATCGAGATACTCGTCTCGCGTCAAAGTCTTGTATCACCTATATATACATTTTTATTTAGCTAATATCCAAATGAAATAGCTAAATAAAAATCTCTAACACTAAAAATAGAGCAAACCCTAATTAACACATAACATAAACCTAATTCCTTTGACACATAAACACTATCTAAAATAATCGAATCAAGACCATGATCTATAGCATGTATCAAATGCTCTACACCTTACCTTACTTCTTACCTAGATTCATAGCCGTTGCAGGAATCCAGTAGCTACTGAATGGAGTAGCTTCCAGAACCGAGGTAGCTGCTGGAAACCCAAGTAACGCCCTGAAATTTACTGTCCAGATAAAAGAGATCAAGAAGTCAACCAAGAAATCTTTCCACCACTACAATCCAACAACAAAACATAGTTCCCTTACCTCTTCGATCATAGCTAGGGCACGGTAACAACATAGACAGAATCACAGTGAAGAGTAAAACTAGGGCACGGATCTTTGCCCCTGGTTGAAGCCCAACTTGTGTAGAGGTGACCCTCGGATAGGGAATACCAGCACTCGTCCGCTGTGGAGCGAGAGCTAGGGCAGAGGGACAATGGTCGCAATGTTGCTCGGCCCGAGGAGACTGTGACTCGGTTTCTGCTACAATGATCAGCACCACCCTCGCAGCGGCGGCAGTGTACCAACTCTAGGGCACGGCATTGGTGAGGAAGATCTCGGCGATCGTCGGCTGCTTAAGCAAGGAACAAGGTGGCGGTCGGCACCGTTGCTCAGTGAGGAGGAAGAGAAGGAAGAACAGCGCGATGTGGCTAGGGCGGAGACGAGAAAAGGAGAAGAATTAGAGGGGATCGGCAATGGCTTTGGTCGCCAGGGAAACCGCCGCGTGCGGCGCCGGTTACAATTGGGAGGAGACAGCGTCAAGCTTAGGGCATGCACGGGTTCGACGGGGAAGGGAAATAAGAAAAAGAAAAAGAAATAAAAGGAAAAAATCAAATATTTCCTCGCTTAAACGGGTAGCCTAAACAGGCTTTTCCGGGCCCCATTTTTATCCCCGTTAACTCGTCTATACGAGCTCCGAAAAATTCCCTAAAAATTTTCAAAAATTCTGAGAAAATCCCTTATCATTATTCGTCATTTTTCGATATTTTACATTCTCCCCCACTAATAAAAATTTGGTCCCTAAATTTCGTTATCTACCATCAGCAAATACTAATAACAGGTAAAGAGTATAAATGATGAACGATAAATTAAATCACATACCTCAAGTGAAAAGATGGGGATATCGAGCTCGGATAGTATCCTCGAGCTCCCAGGTAGTCTCCTCGCCTATATAATGCTGTCATCCGACTTTAACCAACCGGATAGTCTTGTTCCGCAACTGATGCTCTTTGCGGTCAAAAATCCGTACCGGAACCTCCTCATAAGTGATGTCAGGCTAAACGGGAACTGAGGTATCTGTCAGCACATGTATCGGGTCGGGTATGTATCTCCTCAGCATATATACGTGGAATACGTCGTGAACGTCTAACAGGGACGGTGGTAGTGCCAGACGATAAGCTACTGCTCCAATCCTCTCCAGGATCTGGAATGGGTCAATGTATCGCGGAGCTAGCTCACCTCTGAGGCCAAATCTCTTCACCCCTTTCATGGGTGAAACTCGCAGAAATACATGATCGCTTGGAGAGAACTTCCAGAGGTCTGCATCTCCGATCAACATAACTCTTCTGGCAGTCCTGTGCCTCTGACATCCTCCGTCTATTAGTACGGACCAACTCTGCCTCCTGCTGAGCTCTATGAGGTCCCAACAACTAGGCCTCCCCAACCTCATCCCAGAGGGTGGGTGTCCAACAAGGCCTACCATACAACGCATCAAACAGTGCCATCTGAATAACCGAATGAAAGCTATTATTGTAGACAAACTCTACCAATGGCAAATGGTCCTCCCAACTGCCTCCAAAATCTAATACACAAAACCTCAGCAAGTCCTCTAGAGTCTGAATAATCTGCTCTGACTGTCCATCTGTCTACGGATGGAAAGCTGTACTGAAACGGAGCTACGTGCCCAAGGCCTACTGCAGACTCTGCTAGAAACGAGACGTGAACCCAGGGGTCTCTGTCCAAAATAATAGTCAATGGGACACCATGTAATCTGATGATCTCCCGGCAATACAGATCTGCCAATCGATCTAGGGAATCAGTCTTCCGGAACGCTAAGAAGTGTGCCGATTTGGTTAATCGATCAACGATTACCCAAATCACGTCATGGCCTCATCATGTCCCAGGCAAACCCACCACAAAGTCCATGGTGATATGTGTTCCCATTTCCACTAAGAAATAGGAATCTGCTGAAGTAAGCCGGCAGGTCTCTGGTGCTCGACCTTCACTTGCTGACAGACAAGACATCTAGCTACAAAATCCGCAATGTCTTCCTTCATGTCGTTCCACCAATAGGAATGTCTCAAATCCCGATACCTACGGGTCCCTCCTGGGTGGATCACAAATCGAGAGCGATGAGCCTCCTGAAGTAGCTCCTGTAAGACCGGATGAGACCACTAAATTGGTATCAGATAAATCTCGAAAATCCAGAACACATAGCAAGTATCATATACCTGCTCTGTCTGTCCCTGCTCCTCAAGACCTAACTCAGAAAAACCCTGAATCAAGCCCGTGACCACAACTCGGTGGCAAGCTAAAGTCCCTCTGGACTTCCTGTCGAGTGCATCGGCAACCACATTAGCTTTTCCCAAGTGATAGCTAATGGTACCATCGTAATCCTTCAGGAATTTCATCCATCTCCTCTATCGGAGATTAAGTTCCTTCTGAGTAAGAAGTTGTTTGAGACTCTTATGATCAGTGAGAATCTCAACTGTAATACCATAAAGGTGATGCCGTCAAATCTTTAAGGCAAAAATAATAGCGGCCAGCTACAAGTCATGTACTGGGTAGTTCTTCTCATACTCCCTCAACTGCCGAGAAGTAGGAGACTACCCTACCGTGCTGCATCAAAACAACGCTCAAACCCTGTAGAGATGCGTCAGTATAGAGCATGAATCCGTCCTCTCCAGAAGGTAAAATCAAAATCGGAGTGGACACTAGTCTCCGCTTCAGCTCCTGGAAGATGGTCTCGCAATCTTCTGTCCAAGTGAACTTCATGCCTTTTCTGATCAGGCGTGTAAGTGGCATAGCAATCCGAGAGGAACCCTCAACGTATCTCCGGAAATATCGAGCCAAACAAAGGAAGTTGCAAGCCTCCTCTATAGACTCCATCTACTCCCAACGGTAACAACCTCTATCTCCTGTGGAACCACGATATACTCCTACTGGTGATTGTGTGTCTCAAACATCTCACAGAAGACAACCAAAATACACACTACTGATCTTCACATATAGACGTTTCCGTCGAAACATCTCTAGAACTATGCAAAGATGGTGTACGTGATACACCTCAGATCAGGAATAAAACACCATGTCGTCAATAACGATAACGAATTCTGATTCAATATCCTAGGGATACCCAAATCATCGAGTCCATGATAATATCTAGGGCACTATTAGCCTAAATGATAAAACCAAGAACTTATAATGTCCGTAAATCAGACATCCTCAGCCATAAGATCATCGATAATAAACACCAAGTAATAGATCCTCCAGTGTGAGAGCAACGCTCTATCACACAAAATACCACATATATGGGAGCAACGCTCTACCACAAGAAATCCTCCATATGTGGGAGCAACGCTCCACCACAAATAATCCGAAATATGTATCTACAATAAATATGGGAGCAATGCTCCGCTACAAGCAATCCGCAATATGTGGGAGCAATGCTCCACCACAAGCGATCCATAACATGTGGGAGCAACGCTCCACCACAACAATCCAAGATATGTGGGAGCAGCGCTCCACCACAAACAATCCATAAGTGCCCAAGGCACCTAACTATCCAGCTAGAGACTGCACGAAATCTCTCTACCACATATCACTGTGGGTAGCCTAGGGTATAACAACCTAGTAAGCAAATCAAATCCATAGTCAACTCTATCATCATCCTAGTGGGTCGGTCACCCACTAATAGGAGAATTAGTTGACAGGATAATACAACCAATAACAACCACTCAACATTCTACATTCAACATTGGTAGAATCATCATGATGCTACCAACCATACACCCGGCACACGTGCACACACAACATATGTATGATCGACATAATCCTTCAATTAGTACACACCAAACATATTCACAGCATAGGTATAAATCATCGTGATACCTCCAACAATGCATACCGAACTCATGTGCATATATCAACATAGGAATAATTGACAATACACCTCAAACAACACTCATATGACATATATACACCTATGCCAAGAGTATAATCAACGTAATACTTCCAACCAATCATAATCGACATGAGTGTACACACAGAACAAATATAATGAACAAGATACCTCGAATATTACACCGAACACACCTGCACATATCACAACTCAGATTAAATCGATAAGATACATCCAATAAACCAATCATACCACTTGGGTATAATCTACTAGAAACCCACAACAATCATAACTGGAAAAATATACACCCACTACATGCAATTAGACCGTCCATCATAACACTCCTACAACACATAATAATCATATGTACACACCACATAGATATGCAGAATCAACATATTTAATCCAATCAACTTGATATTTTCTATGCTACCCTCTATGTTATCCAACTAGGTATATACAGTTTAAAATTAACGTACCCATGGAATAGGATACATCGATCCTCTATAGATTGACCAAACCGACAATGGTATACGGCTAATTCAGTCTTTACCCACGTCAGTACAAGCCATGTACTCAAGATATCCAACTAAGCACGAATAACCCAAAGATCAACATTTTTATAAAATAGAATAAGTCGATCCCCTGCTGATCGGACCAACCAAAACAATGAATCGGTGATCAACTATCTTAATCTAACAGATGTACGTTAATCCTCCGCAATCACAAAGGTATATCGATCTACGACTACCCTAGTCGACAAACGTAAATCAGTCTTCTACTGACCGATCTAACAAGAGTAAATCAATATTTACTGATGAAATTAACTAAGATAAATGGTATACTACTGGATAGGTCAACATGAAGATATAAATACTATCCACTACCCAGCTAATAATAGCAGAGGCTGGTATGTGCCTCAATCTGCTAACCAACTAGTAGTAACAGAAACTAAAACTACTGGTGTATGATATGAAAAATCACCAGAAACTGTAATCCTTGATCTCTAATAGGGTTGATCATCATTAGTGGCTAACCCATCACATGTAATATGGGCTACAACATCAGATAGATACCAAATACAACGTGCTAATACATGTCATAACTATCATAGTCAACAATGCATACACTAACAGAAGTATATGATAACAATATACCAACATACCTTTTATAGCTTGGAGATATCCTGCTGCTGCCAGGTCCCAAAACCCGAAAAGTCACATCGAGAAAACTAAAATACGAAATCCGAAACACGGGATATAAGACTCATAAATCGTGCTCTGATACCACTAAATTATCACGCCCCGGGGAAGTCCCTGTCCGAAAAAATTTTGGCAGCACCTCCCCTGTATGGGTGACAATCTGAAACATTTCTACATGCACAATATACCTCAGCCACAGGCGGCTGGAATATACACACAACCATACAGTTTATATGCAGCCTACTCGGCTGATACAATAAAAACACAACCACGCAGTTACATGTAAAACTAACAGCCCACTCGGCTGTACCAAAACCAAACACAGCGGAAATCTAATAGACAACACATACAACTATAACAAAGACTGTTAGCCGGCTAAGATTACACCACACAACAAAACAACACTCCAGGAACAAAGTCAGAACACAAAGCTAAATACACAAATCCATATATTATAATACAAATAAACAAAGACGGAAACAGATCTTCTAATGTGACGTGGGGACCGGCAGGTAGGATACTCCAAGCGACTTCATAAACAAACTGGTACCTAAAAAAGATAGGGTCCACGGGGGGAGTTCAACAACTCAGCGGGTAACAACTGATATGCATAATAAAGAAAATAACAACCAGCACTAATCATGCGTATAGTCTCCTGATACAAGAAGGGTAAATGCAACTGAAATAAGCAGGAGAAAACTGTACTAACCATGACCAAGATATAAGTACCACAGGGTCGTCAGACCGAGAGTGTCATAAATCCTGTATGCATGTCAAACATATGCATCCATATAAATGCAGCAAACACAAGCAATAAATGCATCATGCATATGATGCAAATGTCATGGTCACCCCTGACGCCAGTCAGCCATCTCACACACAATGGTGAGACCGAGTGGGTAGGGCTGTGACAACCGTGCACTCTGTCATCACTGCTCCTGATGAGTGACCGAGTGGAATGGGATGCTGTCGGAGTACACCTATCCTCCTACCCCAAATCATAAATGGGGGAGCTCAATGCTCTCATCTCCCGGTACACGATGACGGGGAGGAATCTCTGCCGGCTACCACGCTGCGTCACATTACCCATGAGCGGACCAACGGAGTCAAATAGAGTCCAACCGCCTATCGGCTACCACGCTGCTACACTAAACCAGCGGAGCCAAACAGAGCAGAACTGTCTGCCAGCTACCACGCTGAGTCACCAGACCAACGGAGCCAAACAGCAGAACTGCCACACACCTGTCTAATATACCACTAACCCATTAGTGGTGGTGTGTACAGATACATGTAACTGGCGATGTGCTCGACAATAATGGAGCAGACTATCACACAGCATGCAATCATGCGCGATGATGCATGACACTAAACATGTCAATATGCTGAACAGCATAGCAATATCCATATATAGATATAAAATGTGTACCATAGGACAATAAATCAAATCAAAGGTATACAGATCAGATAAGGTATCAAAAACCCTAGGTCCTGAACATAATAAACAACATGGTTATGTCACTACCTCTATAAGCATCTATAATCAGATAAGTACTAACATGATATGCATAACAAATAACCAAATAAGCATGTAACAGATCGGGTAGTGATCAACCGAAACAGATATGAAAACACAATCGTTGCTATTTGTTAAAGACATTACTATGCATATCAAATGACATAAAGTCAAAGTACCCGCCCCCAATCTAAAAGTCCAAACCGGTCCAAATTCGAAGTCGAGATACTCGTCTCGCGCCAAAGTCCTATATCACCAATATATACATTTTTATTTAGCTAATATCCAAATGAAATAGCTAAATAAAAATCTCTAACACTAAAAATAGGGCAAACCCTAATTAACACATAACATAAACCTAATTCCTTTGACACATAAACACTATCTAAAATAATCGAATCAAAACCATGATCTATAGCATGTATCAAATGCTCTACACCTTACCTTACTTCTTACCTAGATTCACAGCCGTTGCAGGAATCCAGTAGCTACTGAATGGAGTGGCTGCCAGAACCGAGGTAGCTGCTGGAAACCCAAGTAACGCCCTGAAATTTACTGTCCAGATCAAAGAGATCAAGAAGTCAACCAAGAAATCTTTCCACCACTATAATCCAACAACAAAACATAGTTCCCTTACCTCTTCGATCATAGCTAGGGCACGGTAACAACATAGACAGAACCACAGTGAAGAGTAAAACTAGGGCACGGACCTTTGCCCCTGGTTGAAGCCCAACTTGTGTAGAGGTGACCCTCGGATAGGGAATACCAGCACTTGTCAGCTGTGGACCGAGAGCTAGGGCAGAGGGAAAATGGTCGCAATGTTGCTCGGCGCGAGGAGACTGAGACTCGATTTCTGCTACGATGATCAGCACCACCCTCGCAGCGGCGACAGTGTACCAACTCTAGGGCACGGCATTGGTGAGGAAGATCCCGGCGATCGTCGGCTGCTCAAGCAAGGAACAAGGTGGCGATCGGCACCGTCGCTCAGTGAGGAGGAAGAGAAGGAAGAACAGCACAATGTGGCTAGGGCAGAGACGAGAAAAGGAAAAGAAACAGAGGGGATCGACGATGGCTTTAATCGCCAGGGAAACCGCCGCGTTCGGCGCCGGTTACAATTGGGAGGAGACGTCGTCAAGCTTAGGGCACGCACGGGTTCGACGGGGAAGGGAAAGAAGAAAAAGAAAAAGAAATAAAAGGAAAAAATCAAATATTTCCTTGCTTAAACAGGTAGCCTAAACAGGCTTTCCCGGGCCCCGTTTTTATCCCCGTTAACTCGTCCATAAGAGCTCCGAAAAATTCCCGAAAATTTTCAAACATTTTGAGAAATTCCCTTATTATTATTCGCAATTTTTTGATATTTTACAGGGACGACATCGGTCAAGGGAAGGGGCCCTAGATCCAGCCATCAAGCCACTCGATCGCTACCATCGTCGTGCCCTAGCCATCCTCTCCTCCCGAACCCCCTCCCTATCCCTCTCGCGTCGCCGTGCCACCCTAGCCATGAGACATTAGTGTCCAGCGCCGCCAACCTCTGACGCTACCTTCTTGTCCATTGTCGCCTCCCATTACCGACCCCTGTTTCTCATCTCGAGCCTTGGCGACCATCGCTGGGATCAAGTCCAACGGATGACTCCAAGCTGTTGAGTGCCACCCGAATGCCACCTGAGAGTTGCCCGTCCAATACTCTTCTCTCGTTCTCCACTTCTAGCCGAGATACCTTCACCTCCTTTGATCGTTGAGTTCGTCTGATCCTTTTCCTCGGCTCATCGCTGCAACGACAACTTGATTCCATCTAGGAGAGGTCTTGGATCTGGTACAGAGGTAAGTCAAGCTTAGTGTTAGATTAACATGGATTGATTTCATACCTTGTTTGGAAAGATAGTAGCCTTACCTAATTCCGGCCACAAATTTCGATAGCCATTACTCTGGGTGTGAATCAACATAAGAGCGTACAAATTTAAGTGAGTATTATGTTGTTCTATGTATAGATTTAAATCCAAATCGATGGTGAAATGGTTAGGATTGTTTAATCTATTGGGTATGGATTTGTATCAATGGATTAGATTAGTGGGGTTAATCAATAGTTAGGGTTAATGATCATATCGATTAGGATTTTACCTAACTAATTTTTTGGAATTTTATTTAGCTATTTAATTCATAAGAACTTAGCTAAATAAAATACTTTGATGCAGGACTCTGTTGAGATGGCATCACGACGTGGGATCTATCTGACACGATCTACGTATAAAGGTGGGTACCCTTGACTTATCTTTTGATATTGTCATTTTGATATGTGTTATAGGTTATAGCTAGCAATAATGATTATGCTTTATATCTTCTTGGTATGTCACTACTTGATACCCATAGTGTACTCGTATTGTTATCTGTTATGCATTTATGCTTATGCCTTTGATTCTTGACATGTGCACTTATATTCATAGAAGTAGTGACATACAACACATTACCGGGTACAAGTCTAACTACTAGATTAATTATACGACATGTGTACCTAGAGTTATTATCTGGTATGTGTATCTAGTTTTATTTCCTGGCATGTATACCTAGATCCTTGTTATGGACTCGATCTTCTTTTCAGTACACTATGCTTGGAGGTTGATATTTTTAGGAGTTACATGCTTTAGTGTCATGCACCATTTTACATAATTGCATGCTGAGCGATTGTCGGCTCCTTTATAGTTGAGCACATCTCTAGTTACATTATCTACACACACAACCACTCATGGGTTAGTGGTACATCAGGCAGGGTGTGCGCATAGATTTGCTCTGTCAGGGTCGCTGGTCCGCTAATGGGTAGCGATGACTCTAGCGTGTAGCGGGCAGGGATCCCTCCTCTTGACTATGACACAAGGAGATGAGAGCTTAGACTCTCCCACTATGTTTGGGGTAAGAGGATAGGTGTACTCCGATAACATCCTGTCCACTCGGTCACTCAGGAGTAGTGATGGCAGAGTGCACAATTGTCATAGCCCTATCCACTCGGTCTCACCATCGCATGTGAGATGGCTGACTGGCGTCAGGGGTGACCATGTCATTTGCATCATATGCATGAATTGCATTTATTGCTTATGATTGCTGCATTTTTGTATGCTGCATTTTGGTGATTGCATATGATTAACATGCATATAGGATACATGATGTATTTGGTCTGACGATCCTTATATTCGGATAGGAGGTCTCGTTGAGTACAGCTTCTCCAGTTATTCAATTTTACATTTACCTGTTATTGTTCAGGAGACTGTATTGCATGATTATTATTGATAGTTATATGTTATTATGCATGTCTGCTCGACACCTGCTGAGTTCTTGAACTCACTCCGTTGACTTATTTCTTTTTCAGGTTGAAGCCGTCAGGAGGTTCCAATTGCTAGTCCCCACGGTGTGTCAAGATCGTTTTCTATTTCGGACTTGTGTTTTCTTATTTTGTGGACTATAGACTTGTGATGTGTAGTTATTGAACTCGTGTATTTTATATCGAGTTTTTGGTACTCTACCCATGTTTTCCGCTGCGATTATTTTTTTGTCGTGGGTTGTACTTTCCTCATTGTAGTGGAGTAGGTTTTATTAAACTGCGTGGTTGTGTAGTTAGTCGGAGGCTGTATTATTATAAATTACGTGGAATGTTTATATATTTTATTGTATATGTTTCGGCTGTCAAAATTTCAGGTTTTGAATGAATGAATTGAGAATGATAGCACACTAATCTCACAAGATAAAAATTTTTCAGTGGCCCTCATCCTATCTCAATATGTCATCACAAAAAAAATAGAGGGCACTCATTCTACTTATGCTTCTTGCACTACCATATGTTTGCTCATCTTCTACTCTCCACCATCATCATGAATATAAAATCACATTATGAAGGTTGATCATGAAGAAAAAGAAGATATGAATTAAGTACAATTCGGAGCACTAGCTTAAAAAGAAGATAAGAAAGAAGTTTTAACTCAAATTCTAGTGGAAGATATGGATACAAAAGGTTGCTATACAATAAATTCCAACCACACTTCCCTACCTCTCTTCTTCCTTAATTGACTTCAAAATGTATCACATCGTTTAACAAATTCAGTTTCAAATTCATTCCATTTCATATACTAATCTTAAAAGTTCAAATAGAATTGAAACTGATTTTTCTACTTCTTTCCATGCTTGGCAGTCCTAGTTTACATCTCTGATACATAAACCTCAGGAAACATTTTATTAACTATGCTTAGAAGTATACTTCATTCATTCATTTCAACTCTAACTTTTTCCAAAAGTTGGTACAAACCTCTGTACAATAATGGTCAAAACAAGCACTGCACTTCTTCACTAATTTCAATTCCAAAATTTGACTTCCAAGTTATTTTCCAATTGTTTTCTTCATTCACTAACTCATGTGTTGGTGCAGGACGCACCAGAATTGAACCTGAGTTTTAATGTTATCAAAGGTTCAAGTTAAGTCTTGTTGTGATCTAATAAGTTGACTGAGTGTGTAGGTTGTTTACTCAATCTGGAGAAAGTCTAGCAGATCGTGGAAGCTAGGCGAAAAGACCAAGTGGGTCGAGAGGACCCGACACTTGGTAGGGAAGCTCAATAGGTCTGGAGGACTGTAGTTCGAGGGAAAGTCCTAGTGAGCCAATCTGATGATAAGTGGTAAAGTCCAAACAGATCTGGAGGACCATTTTTGACAGGTAGGTTGAGGTAAGCAACTAGAGAAGAGACAATGAGGTCGTGTTCCGGAAGGGAACAAACCCTAGGTCACTGATTCAACTGAAGAAACTGGGAAGGTTTCCAAGTTGAGATCAAGACAGTGTTACTGTTAATTACTACTCGTGCATCTTACTATTATTCATATATTACTGTGCTAACTCTATTTTGTAGGAGCTCTTATTCTAACTCTATGTTGCAGGAATCAAAATTTATCGATTGACCGAACAACAAGATCGGTTGACCAAACAAAACTAACTCATACCAGAGACTAGTTCTGACCAAAGCAGAGAAGAGTCCGATCAAAGCCTGATCGGTCAACCAAACCAAAGGATCGGTCAACCGAACCTTGATGATGTGGCACAGATCTCACCGAGCCAAAGTAGACAAGAAAACCTGGATGATCGGTAGACCTAACCAAAGGATCAGGCGACCAAACAATCACTACATTAATGAAGCATTAATTACAAATATCGACTAACACTATTCGGTCAACCAAACATAGTGATCGGTAGACCAAACCATTAAATATCATCAATGCACGAACATTGGATATCAACAAAGAAGGAAGGGAGTGGGTTCGGTCAACAGAACCCAAGGATTGGTCGACCAAACCCAAGGATCGGTCGACCGAACGTTGACGATTCCTATAAAAAGGAGCTCAAGATTCGAGGCTGAAAGACAATCAAGTTTTCTGTTCACCTCTGTGCAAAAGTGCAACTACTCTACAACACTTCTTCAAGTAAGCTACTACTTCATTCAAGTGTCGGCCGAGCCTCATCGTTTTTCTACTGTCAGTATAATTTTATATTGCTTGCATTGTACTTAGTTTCAATAAGATAGTAGGTTGTTACTATCTTATATTATTTATTATATGAATTGCTTCTTTCTGAAAGTTTCAGAAAGAAGAATTATAGTGAATTGTCCAACGGTGTGATTAAGGATCACGGGCCTTGGAGTATGAGTTGACGTTGGCTCCGAACCAAGTAACCACCTGAGTCATCTATTTTATTATTCTATTTTCTACTACTGACTGTGATTGTTTTTACGATACGATAAGAAGAGTTTTTATAGAGTGATATTCACCCCTCCCCCTCTATCGCTTTCTATCGATTCTTCAATTTGTATCAGAGCCTGGTAACTATGAAATTACTTAACCATTTTTCGAGTAATTTTAAAAACTTTTTCTTTAAAAGTATTTTCTTTAATTCTTAAGTAATATTTTTTTATTCTTTATCTCGCACTGCTAATCCCAAGATAAAAGTCTTGAAAATTTGTTTTCTATCTTTTTCTTACAAGAATGTCGACATCCTATCAAGAATGAAGAAGCATCTATGAACCTCCATCGTACAATCAAGTCTATTTCAATTTTTAAAGGTGAATGATGGAATATTTTGTAGGAAGCAACAATTTTGACAACTGGATTGTACTGAGACAACCTTCTTGAAACATAGAAGCAAACACAAAGGTAATGGATATATTAATTAGTGTTTTATCTAATAAAATTTTATGTTAATTAGAAGATTACAAGAACACATTCAAGTTATGGACTAAATTGATTGAGCTTCATGAGACTCCGTCGAGAAAAGAAGATCAAGGAAAAAGTGAGTTCGAATTCGAGTCCAAATTCGGAGAGCTATCCTTAGAGACAGATTTAGAAGATCAAGACCAAATCAACTTCATGGCACTAATCGTTGAGGAGGAGGCAGACGGATCCGAACCTGAGTCCGACCAAACACTCAAGCCTAAATTTGAGATGGCAACAATCAAGAGGGAGAATCCTAATGAGGATTCAAAAGGTAATATTGTAAATACAAAATTTAAAGATCACATAACATGTTTTAAGTGCAGTGAAAAAGGACACTATAAAAGTAATATATCCAATGAACCGATCCGCACAACCGGAGGCAAAGGAGGAACCAATGCCTGGAGTCTAGAAAAAGAAGGACTAGATTGAATTCTTCAAATATAAAAGAATGGGTCATTATAAATTTCAATACCCTGAAAGAATATCCAAGGATCTAGGGGGAGCAATTAAGGTAAATGAATTTATTTTACATGAAAATTTGTATGCTTTAGATCTTTTCTATTTAGATTGTACTATAAATTTAAAAAAACATGAAAATCCTATATTAACATTACTTAACAAAAATAATTTAATTAAAAAAAATTAAATAATTCAAATGTAACTAAAAATGATCAAATCAACTCAAACCTTAATCAAGACCTAGATCTAATTAATCATAATTTGTTTACTTACGATAATTTAAATTTAAATCAAAATAATAATTATCTAAAGTTAATTAATAATAAACAAAATTTAATGAAAAATTTAGAAAATAAAAATAAGAAATTAAATGGTAAAAATTTAAAATTAAATACCAATTCAAATTTTAGAAAACTAGAAAAATAAAATAATCTTTTGGAAAATAAAATTGATAAACTAGAAAACATTATTAATAATTTTATCAACTCACAAAATCTAGATCTATGTTACAAATCAAAACCAAATCTAAAACAAAACTTCCACAGGCCTAATTATAATCATATACCTTTTAATTATGAAACTAATCAGTAATTTAAAAATAATAATAATATAACAACAACAACAACAATGATAATAAAACAACAAAGATAATAATAATAATAATAATAATAATGACAACAAAACAACAATAATTATAAAACAATAAGGATAATAATAATAATAATAATAATAATAATATGACTTGTTTGAATTGATTGACGTGTCATGATCATATATACTTACCTGTTATATATCATGTCATGCATTCTCTTCTTATGCTTGGCCTAGAATGGTTAGTTAAAAAGGTTTACCAAACCCTAATAACATAGCATCGGAATGGATTGAGATGATAGTACGTCAAAGAAGCTTTGTTGAAAGCATGTCTAAGCTGAATCTTATTTACCTGGTGCACTAGACTTAGTAGATCTGATTGAAGCTATCCTAGTCAAACATGAGCTAGTTAGAGCAAAACTTAGTATTAATTTTTTTTGGGCAGAAATATTTTAGAAAGTATTCAGCAAGTGGTCCACCGTTGATACACAAGAAGGTCATATGTCCCGCCACTAAACTGAAAACTTATCCTTAAAAGCTTGCTTGATTAATCCAAAACTAAGTTTGAATCTAACATGGGTTGAACAACCTTTTTAAAATTCTTAATAATTTAAATCTAATTAACTTAATTTAAACTTAGTTGAAGTAACTAAACAAGTTAAAACTTTAAATCAAAATTAATTAAAACTAAAATAAATTAAAATATAAAATATAATTCAAAATTAAAATCACTTAAAACTTAAATTAAATAAACATTAACTTATTTAGAACTTAAATAAAGACAAACTAAATCAACTTTAAATTCAAACTAAATTAATTATTAACTATTAATTAATCAATTATTAAACTATATTAATCAACTTAATGACTTCAATATCAGTAATTAATCTAAAATTAATAATTATTCAATCTCAAGGAAATTTTAACTAAAATAATTACATTGCTTAATTAAATCTAAAACTGATTAATTAACCAAAAGTTTAAACTTTAATTCAAAACCCAATTAAAAGTTAATTCATAATCAATAAATAATAAAAAACTAAATTAAAATTTTTAAATAAAATTGAAATTGAAATTAATAAATAATTTTTTAATACCTTAAAAAAATTAATCCTAATTTAAATTAAAATTAATTATAACTTAAAGTTAAATGAAAACATAATTAAAAACTTAAAATTAAAACATTAATTAAAACTTAAACGTAAATTTAATTTAAAACTTAAAAATGTAAACTTAAACCTAAATTAAAGTAATTACAACTAAATTAATTATAAATTATTAATCAATTATTAAATAATTTTAACTTAATTAAATTAATAATTAAACTTTAAATTTAATACACTTAATTAACTCTTAATGAATCTCAATTTGAAATCTAAACTTTAATTAATAACATTAATCAATATATTTATAAATTAATAAAACTAATTTGAACCAACTCAAAACACAATTCTAAATCCTTAACTCTAAATACAAGTAATTCATAATTCTACTTAGCTTTATAATTTGAAAACTTAATTAATAGTTTAAAGTAATTAAAACTAAATTAATTATAAATTATTAATCAATTACTAAATAATTTAAGTTAATTAAATTAAAAATTAAACTTTAAATTTAATACACATAATTAACTGTTAATGAATCTCAATTTGAAATCTAAACTTTAATTAATAACATTAATCAATAAATTTCTAAATTAATAAAACTAATCTAAACCAACTCAAAACACAATTATAAATCCTTAACTCTAAATACAAGTAATTCATAATTCTACTTAGCTTCATAATTTGAAAACTTAATTAATTAACCATAATCTTTAACTAATTTAACTTAATATACATGATTAATCTTTAATAAATTATTACTTTAATCAACAAATAAAGTACTTTAACCTTTAAAAAATTAAATTAATCTTAAAATCAATCTATATAAATTTACCATAACAATTAAAATTAATTCTTAAACCAATTAATAATTAGAAATCAACTTAACCTTAAATTAATTCTTAATTAATTAACTATCTTTAACAATCAACCTTAAAATTTCTAAACTAAACATAAGTTAATAAATTAATAAATAATATTAATTTAGTTAATTCACAAAATAATAATGTTACCATTAACTTAATCTTAATCCAAGTTCAATTCAAACTCAATTTTAACTCAATTCAAATTACAACTCAAAATTAATAAAGTCATCTCACTCAACTATAAGAGTACCATATTTGATAATTAAAATGGGTAAAATGCTAAAGTCAATTAACAATATTTTTTAAAAGGTTTTTAAAAACTTATAAATTTGTTTTAAAAATTTTCATTGATGATTGATTGGGTGTATTATATATAAATTATTGATCACCACCTAAGTCTTTAGATTTTTAAGTCAACCATGACCCTTAGACATGTATAGGAATGTCTTTCATATGTGTAACAAGGATGTCCAAAAGAGTGTCTGGTTAAGTGGAAGAGACTATATTGAAAGACATATTTTAAAAAGAGTTTCAAAATGAAATATTTTTGAAAATATATCTTCAAAAAGAGTTTGAAAATTTTTAAGTTCAAGCATTCCCTTTTAAAAATATTTTCTTCAAAATCATACTTTAGAAAACATGTTTTGAAACACTCTTTGAAAAGATATTTGATAAGAATAGTTTGAAAATATTTTTAATCACTCTTACAAAATTAGTTGAAAAATTATTTTGGAAGCATCTTAGTTATGAAAAAATATTTTAAGTCTTGAAATGTCTTTTTGAAAAATATTCTTGAAAAATTTTACTAAGTGAATTTTTGAAAATTACTTGAAAAATATTTTTGAAATTAGGTTGGAATCATGATCATTTTGAAAACCCTAAATACATCTTATTATAGTCTTTCAAAAGGGTAAGGGAATACCTTAGGAATACAATGAGAATATTTTTTAGAAAACCTATTTCATCATTATTGGTGCAATACTTAGAGAATACCTTAGAAATCAAGATTTCAAAATCACCTTGGGAATTTTATATTCAAGCTATTTTGTTACTTGTTGTTCAAGTTACCCTTATTTTTAATGTGTGTCAAAGGGGAAGAGATAGTAAATTCAGGGAGAGTTGTTTAACTCAGGGGGAGAGTTAAGTAAAAATTGCTTATTTATTTTTGCATATATTAACTTAACTGTAAACCTTGATTGCCAAACATCAAAAAGAGGGAGATTGTTGGTGCAAGGTGTACCAGAATCGAACCTAAGTTTTGATATTATCAAAAGTTCAAGTTAAGTATTGTTGTGATCAAACAAGTTAACTGAGTGTGCAGGCTATTTACTCAATCTAGAGAAAGTCTTTGCAGATCGTGGAAGCTAGGCGGAAAGACCAAGTGGGTCGAGAGAACTCGACACTTGGCAGGGAAGCTCGATAGGTCTGGAGGACTGTAGTTCGAGGGAAAGTCTTGGTGCGTCGATCCGATACTAAGCGGTAAAGTCTAAACAGGTCTGGAGGACCATGTTTGGAAGGTAGGTTGAGCTAAGCAACTGGAGGAGCAACAGTGAAGTCGTGTTCTTGAAGGGAATAAACCCTAGGTAGCTAATCCAACTGAAGAAACCGGAAAGGTTTCCAAGTTGAGATCATGACAGTGTTACTGTCAATTACCACTCATACATCTTACTATTATTCATATATTACTGTGATAACTCTGTTTTGCAGGAGCTCTTGTTCTAACTCTGTGTTGTAGGAACCAAAGTTTATCGGTCGACCAAACACTAGGATTGGTCGATTAAACAAAGCTAACTCAGACCAGAGACTAGTGCAGACCAAAGAAGAGCAGAGTCTTATCAAAGCCTAATTGGTCGACCAACCCAGAGGATCGGTCGACTGAATCTTGATGATGTGGCACAGATCTCATCGATCCAAAGCAGAGAAAGAAACCTGGCTAATCAGTCGGCCTAACTAAAGGATCGGTTGACCGAACGATTGCTACATTAATGAAGCATTAATTGCAAATCTCAGCAAATACTATTTGGTCGACCGAACCATTAAATATCATCCATGCCCGAAGATCAGATCTCAGTGAAAAAGGAAGGAAGTGGGGGAGTCCCAAGAAAACCCTAAGAAACTACGGATCTCCTGAACTAATTTCGGCTGCTCCCAACTAGTGATAGCCTCGATCTTCTGAGGGTCCACGGAAATACCTCAGCTAGAAACTACGTGTCCCAAAAAATTGACTAAGGAGATGGATGGAGTTTCTGAAGGATTATGACTGTACTATTATCTACCACCCGGGTAAAGCTAATGTGGTTGCCGATACACTTAGCCGGAAGTCTAGAGGGACTTTAGTGTGCCACGAGTTTTAGTCATGGACTTGATTCAAGGGTTCTCCGAGTTGGGCCTTGAGGAGCAGGGATAGATAGAGCAGGGTATCCTTGTTATCATGGTGGCTCAGTCATCGATTAGGACGAGGATCCAAGAGGCTCAGGCCGGTGATCAGCGCTTATAGTTCATTGGCAGCCAAATAGCTTCCGGGCAGCAGACGGAGTTCACCCGAGATGAAGAGGGTGTTATTTATTTCTGAGACAGGTTATGCGTATCTTAGTCTCACCTGGTCTTGGAGGAGCTACTTCAGGAGGCTTATCGCTCCCGATTTGCGATCCACCCGGGCGAAACCCCCATGTATCGAGATTTGAGGCATTCCTATTGGTGGAATGGCATGAAGAAAGACATTGCAGAGTTTGTAGCTAAATGTCTAGTCTGTCAACAGGTGAAGGCTGAGCACTTGAGACCTGCTAATTTACTTCAGAGGATTCCTATTCCGTAGTGGAAATGGGAGCACGTCACCATGGATTTTGTGATGGGATTTCCTAAGACACGACGAGGCTGTGATGCGATTTGGGTAGTCATTGACTGATTAACCAAATCCGCACACTTCTTAGCGATCCGGAAAACCTATTCTCTGGATTGATTGGCAGAGTTATATTGTCGAGAGATCATTAAATTGCATGGTGTTCCCTTGAGCATTATATTGGATAGAGACCCAAGGTTCACGTCCCAGTTCTGGCAGAGTCTGCAGCAGGCTTTGAGTACACAACTCTGATTCAGCATAACATTCCATCCGCAAATAGATGGACAGTCAGAGTGGACCATTCAGACCATAGAGGACTTGCTGAGGTCTTGCGTTATGGATTTCAGAGGCAACTGGGAGGACCACTTACCATTAGTAGAGTTCACCTACAACAATAGTTATTATTCGGCTATCCAGATGACACATTTGAAGTATTGTATGGTAGGCCTTGTCGGACACCCACCCTCTGGGAGGAGGTTGGGGAGGCCTAGCTGCTAGGACATCAAAGAGCTCAGTAGGAGGTAGAGTTGGTCTATACTATCAGACGGAGGATGTCCGAGGCGCAGGACCATCAAAAGAGTTATGCTGATCAGAGATAGAGACCCCTGTAGTTCTCTACAGGTGATCATGTATTTTTGAGGGTCTCACCCACAAAAGGGGCGAAGAGATTTAGCCTCCGAGGTAAGTTAGCTCCATGATACATTGGGCCTTTCTAGATCTTGGAGAGGGTTGGAGCGGTAGCTTATCGTTTGGCGCTACCATCGTCTCTAGCAGACATTCACGATGTATTTCATGTGTCCATGCTGAGAAGATATGTACCCGACCCAGCACATGTTCTGTCAGATATAACAGTTTCCATTCAGCCTGATGTTACCTACGAGGAGGTTCCGGTATGGATTCTAGACCACAAAGAGCGTCAACTGCTGAACAAGACTATTCGGCTGGTTAAAGTCGGATGGCAGTATCATTCTGACAAGGATACCACTTGGGATATGATCCGAGCTCGATATCCCCATCTTTTTACTTGAGATATGCGGGTTAGAGTTCCGTTCAGCATTTATTTGATTGTCTATTGCTAGTACTTACTGATGGTAAATAACGTAAATTTATGAACCAAATTTTTTTTAGTGGAGGAGAATGTAAAATACGGTACCCAAATAATAATTAAATAATAAAGATAAATAGACGAATAACCTTAACGGAACTTTTAGAAATTTTTAAAAAATTTTAAGAATTTTTCGAAGCTCATATAACGAGTTTAAGGGGGCGAATTTATAGGCTTGGGGAAAGCCTATTTGAGAATACCACTCAAGTGGGAGTTAATTGAGTAATTAACTTAGATTTTAATTAAATAAACCTAAGTTATATATATTTATAAAACCTAATTATTTTCTTCCGAATCACCCGTGGCCTAAGCCTCCCGACGCCTCTCCCTTCTCCCCTCTCGCCCGATGTCGCCTCTCCCTCACGCGGCGTGGAGCGCCGACCGCCTTCTCCCTTTCCCCAACTGGCGCCATCTCATTTCCTCTCCTCCCCTTTCCTCTTCCTCACAAGTTAGCCCTAATCTCCACCGAATCATCTCCTTCCCTTTCCTCCTCCGATCGCCAGCCAATCTGCCACAATCCTCTCTATGCCACACTGCCCTACATGGGCTGATCTGTGGCCAAGTGCAAGAGATCATCGTCGCCCTCTTCCATCGTTGTGGCCGCAAACTCTGGTGCTTGCTATGTTGCCTTGTTACCATCGCTCGATCGTTGCCACTTGATCGAGCTAGTGTCACCAGATCGTCGGCGTGGGTTGTAACGACCACCCTTCTTACTACTACTACCCTCTAAGGATGACCGTTACTTAACTACTAACTCTACTTAACCGGTATGATTAAAAATCACATGGAAACCCTACCGAAAAATTTCGGCAGAATCTCCCCTGTACCGGTGACCTTATTCAACAATACATGCAATATATATACTCAGCCACATGCGGCTGGAACACATATCAATCAACCATGCAGTTAAATAAGTATCAAACACACAAATATCTACTTACTAAACTAAACTCATCCTACATGCAATCTAAATAGAATAATCTCAAATGACATGAACTTAAAATACAACTCAAATGTTTACAATAACTAAAATGCGGAAACTAAAATTAAAACTTCTTTCCTAGTCCCAAGGCTTCCATAGTCCTGGCATCACACATCCTTCGAACACCTCCTTGTCGCCTTCCTTTCTATATCTTTTCTTTTCCTGTATCTGCAGTAAGAGGAAGTGTAGTCTATAAACAAAATTTGCTTAGTAAGCGCTATCTAACTCACAAAATCACGAATGTGCATGTATACGAAAAGAACTAAAAACTATATGCTCTAAAAAGAAATAAAGCATAAACATAACTGCTCATGTCAAACTAATAGCAAAGAAAAGCTAAGGAATCTACTCATGTAATTCTAATAGTTAATCATGCTGCTCATCTAATAGGTAAACATGAAAACTACTCATCCACTAGATAAACATGGTAGAATAAAGAACTAAACTTACTGATTTTCAGAACTATATGAAACTTTATTTCATTTGTTCTAACTTAATCTTTAATACTTTATGTTTATGTAAAACTCGTTTTACTTGTTCAAAAACTTATACTTATAATACTTCAAAATAATAATCAACTTCTTCTTGGGCCCGACAACTGTGCTTTTACTTTTGTAACGACCCGACCCATTCGGCGACCCATTTGGCGGCCCATTTGGCGACCCTCGGGTCGTCGACCGTCGACCGTCGGCCGTGCCGTTACTACTAGGTTATCTAAACCTAGGGACGACTATGGGAGCCCAACCTAAGGACAACTGAGAGTCCAGCACAGTGCCACTGATAAAAGTAAAATACTTGTTATCTTTTAATACTTCTATATAATGCCTCGGCATTTTCTTTAGCACCTTGTGTGCCAAAATCTCTAAAGTCTTGACTTTTGGATCTACTTAAGGCCTTGACCTTTTTCTTTCTTTTCTTTATCTTTCTTATATTTTTCTTAAACTCTTAAAAGAATATAGGCATGCTACAACAGGATTAAATCAAAGGAAAGAAAATCTGACTTCTATAAGCATGTTATATCAGAGACAAATCAAAAGAAAGCATATCTAACTTCTTCAAACATGCTACAACAGGTTTAAAACAAAAGAAAACAATTCTGAAATCTTTAAGCATGCTAAAATGAAAGCTGTTCAGATTGGTTATAATGCAAAGGAAACCCAAAACTGTAACGTGAACTGACATAGCTGTTCCTACTCATTGGAGCTACATAAACTTGAAATCTGCATGCATAAAAACTAATAAGGAAGGATCTACATCAAAACTAAGCAATGGAAATGCTAACAGCACAAAACCACTCTACTGCATGCTCGTTAAAAGGCTTACTCCTACACATGGCAGCAAAGAAGAGGACAACCAAAACTAAGTTCCTACATGTATATATGTATGCTATTTCTGCTCATCACATCTAAAAGCAAAAGGGAAACAAAATTAGAAATCTATTCATGTGCATCTCCAACTACCTAGCAAACTCAAGCATTAAACACTAAGTTCGATTGAATCATTCCTTCAGAAATCATCACAAAGCTTAGTTGACACTAGCATAAAGCACAGAGAAAAGAAAACTATCATTCCATTCAAGAAACCCTGTCCAAAAAACTTGCTACCAGAAGCCAAACAGTGCAACAAATTGATCAAACACAAATGTCCAAATCTAAACATGTCTGAATCTGCACATTCTAAAATATTTCCAACAAAACAAGTATAAGGAAAGGATGCTTCTATTAAACTAAGAATCTGTTGAAACTAAAATCCTTGCAACATATTCGCAACATAAAGCAACAGAATTCATCAAGCATGATTCAAACAACCCGAAATCACAGTCCAATTCCCTGTTCAGTGCCACGGTAGAACCCAGTGGGAGCAAAACACTCCACTTAATCCTTTTCATGTTCTTCCCTTGGAAACTCACGGCAGCGAACCCTAAACCTTAACTTTCACAGCATAATTCGGGAACCAACAGAAACTAGATCCCTATCACATCCAAAATTCTTCACGGCGAAAACCGAAACCAAAAGAAACTCTAATTCGAATTCGAAACTACTCTACTGCAGGTGAGTAGCGACTTACCTCGGTTCCTTGGACTCACAACCGACGGGAGAAAGGCAGCTCTAGGGTTTCCGATTAGCTCGAGCTTTCCGGCCGCCTCTTGCGCCCACTCGCTCTTCTCGACGAGAGGGGCTCGATGGTGCGAAGACTTCACGGAGAGGGGTACTCGCCGGTCGTCGGAGACGCCGGGCTGCTTGCTGCGGTTTCGCCCGAGAGAAGAAAACCGCCGCGTCGGGAACGAGAGAGAAGAGGAAGAGAGGAATTTAGGGTTCGGCCAAAAAAACCAATATCAACTTATCTCTCTTATAGTCTAGCGTTTCTGTTATGGTTTAAGACCTAGTCATTGTAAATTTGCTTACGAAACATCCGCAGCACACTTGGTTAGCCACGGCTTGGCTTTTGATTGGAGTCAAGGGTTCGAATCCTGCCGAACACCCTTTTTCCCTCTTTTAATTGTTTTCTGTTACCAACTATTCTTTAAATACCATTTGTTCCATATATATTTAACAAAACTTGCTTAGCTCAGTTGGTTGGCTGACTTTGGTTAGGATCTAGTTCGGTCCGAGATCTTGGGTTCAAAACTTGATCTTAACACTTTTTATTTTATTTTATTATTTTTTTTAAACTTCTTCCTCTTGGTAAAAATACCAAACGAACTCCAAAAATTATGTAAAAATACTCTAAAAATTTCTAAAAATCTCTAGAATATTTTAAAGGTATTTCTAAATATTTTTGAATTATTTTTGGGGCTCAAAATGAGAAAATGTGGGTCGTTACACGGGTGGTCGTTCAAGGCTCTTAGGGTAAGCTAGTCTTGATTGATCCTTCTTCTCTTGATCTTTCTCTAACCCGTGCCCTAGTCTCCCCATATCACGTCGCCCCTTTCTTCTTTTCGATCCACCCTACCGGGAGCCAGGGCAGATCAGGGGTCGATGCTGTGGCTTTAGACTATAGTGTCGCTATTCGTTGGTTGCCTAACACAGGTTGTGGTATAGCTGTCGACCTCCACTCACTCGGAATTGGAAGGTAAGAGGTGCTCTCTGTATCTCTGTTCTTCCTTCTGTTCGATTTTCCCATACAATTGTTACTTGCTTAGCATGATTGGTTGCAGATCTAAAGCTACAGCGTTTACACCTTTACTGAATCCCGATCATTATAGTTAGTCAGCTGATTTTGGAGGTGGCAAGTGCTTCCGGCTAGAATTTCTAGCAGTTGTATTTTCTGGTCGTGGATCAACAGGTGTGGCTTTGAGTTGAGGTAAGGTGTAGAGAAATTGATCCTTGCTGTAGCTTATACCTAGAATTGAAACTAGGAAAGATTAGGAATGATTTATCCAATTGGTTGTCGTGATAATTAGGGTTAAACTAATTTAACTCTAGTGGGTGGTTAATTAATGATCATACTTCAATTAGGGGTTACCCTAAAAATGTTTGGGGATTTTATTTAGCTATTTGCTATATGTGTAATTAGCTAAATATATTTATGCAATCGCAGGACATTGATTCGAGACGGGCGTCTCGACGTAGGATTTCTGGTCACGATCGACTGATAAAGGCAGGTACCTTTGACTTATCTCTTTTGATATTGTCATTTTGATATGCATAGTTGGTTATAACTAGTAGTAATGGTTATGTTTACATCTGCTTTGGTATGCCACTACTTAATACTTGTAGTCTGCCTTTATTGTTATCTATTACGCATGCATGCTTATATTCTCTTGATTGTTGCCATGTGTACACTTGTTCATAGAAATAGTGGCATACATTGCCCTATTGTATAATAGACTAGTTATTTGGCATATCTAATTTGTGTACCTAGATTTATGATACCTAGATCATTGTATGGATTTATTTTCTTTTTTGTACATATTAAATGGAGGTGTATACTATCAAGATCTACATGCTTAGTGTCATGCACCATCTTGCATGATTACATGCTGAGCGATTGTCGACTCTATTATTATTGAGCACATCGCCAGTTACATGATCTGCACACACAACCACTCATAGGTTAGTGGTACATCAGGTAGAGTGTGTGCAGTTTGCTCTATCAAGGCTCCGCTGGTCCACTCATGGGTAGTGTGATTTCAGCGTGGTAGCGAACAAGGATCCCTCCCCTTGACCATGATACAGGGAGATGAGAGCTTAGGTTCCCCCACTATGTTTAGGGTAGGAGGATAGGTATATTCTGACAGCATCCTATCCACTCGGCCACTCAGGAGTAGTGATGGCAAAGTGCACAGTTGTTATAGCCCTACCTGTTGGTTAGTCCTAGGAAAACATACTGGTTCCACTGTACAAAAATTTTTGTACAAGTATCGAACCTTTCCTTAAATAACCTATTGTGTTCTTTAGAAGTTAAATTAGGAATCGCAGACGGAACTTAACATCATTGATTCCAAATTTAACTTATCTGTTCTTAATGGTTTAGATTTGAATCGCAAGCGGAACTTAACACTATTGATTCAAATCTACCTAAGTTATTAATTTCATAAATATTAATTTTCAAAATTGGCTTCTAGGACTGCATGACGAGGCACATGACCTTCTTGAATATGGGAGCAACCACCACCGCCTAGGCAAAGCCTTTTAAGGAAAGCTAATATGTATTTCCTTAAATAACTCTAGGTTAACTAAAAAGAAGAATCGAATCACAAATTCGAAAAAGAAGAAAACACAAATTCGAAAAAACTATTTCGAAAAACTAGATCTAATTGCCTCTTGTATTTAGATTTCTTACAAAGAAAATAACTAGTATGATGCGGAAGAAAACTACTAGTTATACCTTCTCTTTGTAAGCTAATGACCTCGAGATCTTCTGCCGTATTGCTCACCTCACCTTGGACGTCGTGTGGGCGACGATCCTCCAAAATGAACACCACCCAAAAGAGTCCTTCCTCTTCCTCTAGAATTCAGCCACCACCACCACCAAGGAGAAGAGAGCAAAGGGAAAGGGAGAAGGGAGAGGGCCGACCATCAAGAGGTCTCCAAGCAAGGGAATAAGAGTTGTTTCTCATGAAGCCCCCTCACCCCTTCTTTTATATTACTTGCCCAAGGCAAATAAGGAAAAACCTTTTACAAAAAATAAAATCATCCAAGAGTTTTTCCTTTTCCGTTTTTATTTTTCCTTTTCTTTCCTCTTGATTGAATCAATCACCAATCAATGGTTGTGATCAATCCTATTTGGTTTAGGATTAAGCTTGGCCGGCCCCTTGCTTGGGCACCAAGCAAGGTGGCCGGCCACCATATTTAGGAAAGGAATAATAATTTTTTTTATATAAAATTTTACAAGAGAAAAAACTCTTATAAAATTTTACAAACTCTCTTTTCTAGAGTTAAAAAAGGAAAGTTTTTAAAAATTAAAACCATGTTTTAAAATTTAAAACTTCTCTTATAAAATTTCCTTTTTTAACATGATGATAGAAAATTTTAATTTTAAAACTTATCTCCCCTTTTTCTTAAACCATGAGGATGGTTAAAAAAGGAAAGTTTTAAAACTTTTAAAACTCTCTATTAAAACATGTGGCCTAATTCAAATAAGGAAAGTTTTAAAAATTAAAATCTCTCTTTGAAAACTTATAGTTTTCTACAAAGAGAAGATTTTAAAAATTCAAAACACCCCTCCTATTTGAATTAATCTTGGCCGGCCCCTACAAGCTTGGTCACCAAGCAATGGGGTCGGCCCCTTTAAGAGGATGTGGTCGGCCATTGCTTGGTCACCAAGCAATGGTCCGGCCCCCTTCTTGGACACCAAGAAGAGCCTTACATTTGGATGGACTTGAGGCTATAATGAGGCTACGACAGGGACCTAGAGGAGAAATTGGTTTTGGCCTTCCGATGAGCTTGAGTATCCCGTGCTCGCCCCGAACACACAACTCAAGTTCATCGATAACAACTCATTCCACTAGAGAGTTATTACCGCACTACCGCACCAATCCCAAATTACATTATGAGCTCCTTCTTATCATGAATGTGTTAGTCTCCCTGTGTTTAAGATTACGAATGTCCACTAATTAAGTAAGTTACTGACAACTCACTTAATTAATATCTAACTCCAAGAGTAGTACCACTCAACTTTATTGTCATATCGGACTAGGTCCACCTGCAGGGTTTAACATGGCAATCCTTATGAGCTCCTCTTGGGGACATTCTCAACCTAGATAACTAGGACACAGATTCCTTCTATAATCAACAATACACACTATAAGTAATATCATTTCCCAACTTATCGGGCATATTGATTTATCGAGCTAAACCTCACCCTTTGATAAATCAAAGAAATAAATATTAAATATATGTGCTTGTTATTATATTAGGATTAAGATCACACACTTCCATAATAACTAAGGTCTAGTTCTTTTACTAAGTCAGTACAAAAAGAACTTACCTAAATGATCCTACTCAATACACTTAAAGTGTATCAGTGTAATTTATTAGTCAAGATAAACTAATACTTAATTACACTACGACTATTCTGATGGTTTGTTCCTTTCCATCTTAGTCATGAACAACTTGTTTATAATTTATAGAGAACCGACAACATGATCTTCTGAGTGTGACACCACACTCCATGTTATCTACTATATAAATTAATTGAACAATTACATTTAACAAATAAATGCAGATATTGACCAATGTGATTCTTTATTTCTAAATAAATGTTTATACAAAAGCTAAGCTTTTAGTATACACTCCAACAATCTCCCACTTATACTAAAAGACTATGCTGCCATTAAAGCTGCCATATATCTGATTCTCAACCTTTCAACATATCCATTAAAAACTCTTGCCTTAAGGACCTTAGTGAAAGGATCTATAGGTCATCACCTGATGCAATCTAGGCAGCAACAACTTCTCCTCGTTTATACGATTTCTCGTATTGGGTGGTACTTGCGCTCTATTGTGTTTACTTGCCTTATGGACTTATGGTTTCTTCGAGTTTGCTACTGCACCAAATTATTTTGGGCAAACCAGAAATCATATCTAAGTCTATGTTGAAGTATCTGAGCCATACAGCTTCTATGGCTACCTCAGAGGCTACCATATACTCAGCTTCTATGGTGGAGTCCAAAAAAATACATATTCTTATCACTCTTCCATAGTTATGACTTTACCTCCTAAAGTAAACACAAAACCCTGAGGTTGACTTACTATTGTCCCTTTCCGATTGGATGTTAAAATCCATGTAACCCACAGGGACCAAATTATCTGCCTTGTAAGCTAGCATATAATCTCTAGTGCCTCTAAGGTACTTCAATATATGCTTTACCGCAGACAAATGTCCTTGTCTAGAGTTGCTTTGATATCTGCTAACTATGCCCTTGGCAAAACAAATTCCTGATCTCGTGCATAGCATACATTAGGCTTCCGACAGCCGAAGCATAAAGAACTGTCTTCATTTACTCTATCTCCTTTGATGTCTTCGGAGACATCTCTTTAGATAAAGCTACTCCATGCTGAGAAGGCAAGAAACCTTTCTTGGAGTTTTGCATGCTTAAAACGAGCAAGAATTATATGAAGCTCGGGATAGGCACAACATTCTTTTCTTGCGATCCCTTATGTCTTTGATCCCAAGAATATGTGCACATTCTCCTAAGTTCTTCATATTGAATTGTTTGGACAATCATACCCTTACTTCCGACAATACTTTGATATTGTTTCCAACTACCAAAAATGTCATCTACGTATAGTACAAGAAATATCACCACGTTTCCATCACACTTCTTGTATACACAAAACTCATTCGGTTATAAAATAATTCCATAGGTCTGGATTACTTTATTAAACCAGATGTACCAAGATCTTGGAGCTTTACTTCAGTACATAGACTGATTGAGCTTACACACAAGATGTTCTTTGCTCTTTGCAATGAACCCTTCTGGTTGCTTTATATGGATGTTTTCTTCAAGACTTCCATTAAGGAAAGCTGTCTTGACATCCACTTGCCAAATCTCATAGTCCATATGAGAAGTAATAGATAAAAGAATCCAGATAGACTTAAGCATGGCTACCGGTGAAAAAGTTTCCTTTTCCAACAAACCTTGCTTTGAAAGTTTCTACTTTCTTGTCTATCCCTCTTTTCCTATTGTAGACTTATTTTCACCCAATGGATTTTACATCATTTGGTGATTTTATAAGCTCCCAGACTCTATTAGAATACATATATTCTAATTCTGTATTTATTGCTCTTTGCAAAGATGATGCATCTTTATCTTGGAGTGTTTCGTCATATGTTCGGGGATCAGATTCATGTCCTCCAGGGATTGAGTCCAAAGACTCTCCCAAAATATGAATCTTTTAGGTTGCCTAACAATCCTCCCACTACGACGAGGCACTTTCTGCAATTATGTATCATTTGTGATACATGTTGCAGTTTCTTGTGATATTTCATCTTGTACAGTTGGTACTAGGTTAGACGTGTCCTTTAATTTCCTTAAGAACAATTTTTACTCATGGGCTTGTGGTTCATAGTATAGTCCTTTTTCTAAAATCGGGCATTGGTGCCAATAATGACCTTCTGATTTTAAGGACTATAAACCTCTTTTCGTTTTTCTAGGATAACTCACAAACAAGTGAACTCATGTCCAACTTATCAGTGTCTCTTACGTGCTAACCCAAATCCGAATATGCTTCAGACTAGGCTTACGCCCATTCTGCAATTCTGTGAGAGTAGAGAGTTCTAACTTAGAAGGTACTATGTTCACTTCCGTTTCCAGTGTATATCCTTAAAACAAATTTGGTAATTTTCTGAATAACTCATCTTCGATCTAATTATTCCATAAGAGACTTATACTTTCTTTTTACTACACCATTCTGTTGGGGTGTACCAGGTGCAGTTAGTTGGGATTAAATCTCATCTTCTAATAAGTGACTCCTAAACTCTCCTAAGAGGTACTCGTTACTACGATTTCACTGTAGTGTCTTGATACTTTTACTTTGACGTTACTCTATATCAGCCTAGTACTCTTTGAACTAATCAAAGCACTTAGACTTGTGGCACGTTAAGTAAATGTATCCTTATCTCAAATAGTCGTCTATAAAAGAGACGAAATATTCAAAACAACCTCTCGCCTAGATAGTCAAAGGTCTCCACAAATTAGAATGAACCAATTCCAACATATCTTTGGCTCCATACCCCTTAGACTTAAAAGCTTCTTGGTTATTTTTCCTTCCAAGTAAGACTCGCAGGTTGAAAAGATTTCCACTACCAATGAACCCAAGAGTTCATTGGTTATTATCCTTTGAATCCTACTCAAGTTAATATAACCTAGCCTTAAATGCCAAAAATATGATTGGTTCATTTCCAAAGGTTACTTTCTCTTATTTAGAAAATGTGTTATTAATTTCCATTTATTGCATTGTGGGAGCTATTGGATTATAAATTGTCAACCAACGTACCAGAACAGATAACTTCTCTATTTTTCTTGATAACAAGTTTGTTATCAAAATAGATAAAATATCTATTCTTTAATAGTTTAGAAATCGAAATTAGGTTCTTTCTAAACTTAGTACGTAAAGATAATTTCTGAAAATCCATATTTTATTCCTATCATAGGATAAGCATCTCCCACTGCAACAGTTACCACTTTTGCAACAGTGCCCATGTAGACGGTGACTTCCCCTTCATATAGTTATCGGGTTTCCTGGAACCTCTGCAATGAATTGCAGACATAATCAGTGGCTCCCATATCTACACACCAGGTACCGGTAGATAACACCACTAATCATGTATTAACTAATGAATGAAATACACCTATTTTGTTCTTAGTTCTAAGAGGACAGTCTACCTAAATGTCCAAGTCCTATTTCCAATCATTACAATTGGGACTACTAAGTCTATTCTATAGTATAACAACTAGGGAATTAACAAATATTTTAAATCCTAAGAATCACAAAAATATTTGGTCAAGACCAACACCTTAAAATCCCCATGAATTTTGTATGTCACGATAGTGTGGACGTATACAAAATCAAAGAGAAGATTTTATCCATTAATTTTATTATCTCGTCAACTTTACTTTATGACGAGTAAAATTAATAGTTTATCTATCTTTGATCAAATATTTGGTCAAAACTTTTGAATTTAAAATAATATTGATTCCTCAAACAATATTATTTAAATTCACCGACACCTCAAACATCGTGAATTTTGCATGCCACGATAGTGTGGACGTATACAAAATTTAACATTTGTAAGAGGAGGGTTTTACCTGTTAATTATCTTGTCAATAAGTCTTTATGACAAATAAAATTACCTCAAACACCGTGAATTTTGTATGCCACGATAGTGTGGACATATACAAAACCAAACATTTGTTAGAGGGATTTTTCCCATTAATTTTATTTCCTTGTCAAACTGACAAATAAAATTACCTCATACACCATGAATTTTTGTATGTCACGATAGTGTGGACGTATACAAAATCTCAACATTTGTAAGAGGGGATTTTAATTTTATTATCTTGTCAACCTATTTTTATGACAAATTAATAGTTGGTTTTCTTCGGTCACACAAATAATAGCAGTGACTCCGATGGGGAGGATACTATTAGATGTGCCTAAGTGTATACCATTACTTGACACTAAGTTCATTAATAAGATTATGCCCCTTCCAATGGGGAAGATCACACGCTCTTAATTAATTTCCTATAGTCATCCTAAATGGAAGTTTAATCTAGTGATCCGCAAATAAACTCATCCAATATGGAGGAAGGCACTCAGAGCCAATGCGCAAGTTTGTTTGCATCACTTACAAACCAGTAATGGAGATCGTGGAATTTATTAAAATAAATCCCTCTCCCACTTAGTTATTTAAAGTGAGGAATTTTAAGTTATCCTAGCATACATCACATGCATACACACACATCACAGTAAATAAAAGCAATAAATTTGGAAATTAATTTTCCAACTATTATGGCATTTGCCATCACTGTCTTCAGTATGCTCCAACCCTAGCTGCTGCCATCTTTAGCCACCACCATCGGGTCGAGTTGTCGCATCCATCTTGCTTCTTATTCCATTGCGCCTCTGGTGCTCCAAAAGTACCACGCCTCGCAAGAATCCGATCCGCAACAAAAATAGAATTTTACATATATCGATCCTATATTCCACGAGGGAATGTACATGTATTATAGATCGAAAAAATAAAATTCTAAAAATAATACAGCTCCTGCTGTATTTTATACATACAATCATGCACACAAATAATGCCCTTGACATGTCCAAGGGTCCAATCACACACAATATCAATAAGTCATAATAGTTGGAGCCTGTAACCAAAGAGTTAGCACATCCTACTATTTTCCTGCCTAAATTATGTATGGCATGTGCATAACCTATTTGAATTCTAAAAATACAAAGAGGCAAACCCTAGCTCTGATACCAATTGTTGGTTAGTCCTAGGAAAACGTACCGGTTCCACTGTACAAACATTTTTGTACAAGTGTTGAACCTTTCCTTAAATAACCTATTGTGTTCTTTAGAAGTTAAATTAGGAATCGCAGACGGAACTTAACATCATTTATTCCAAATTTAACTTATCTGTTCTTAATGGTTTAGATTTGAATCGCAAGCGGAACTTAACACTATTGATTCAAATCTACCTAAGTTATTAATTCCATAAATATTAATTTCCAAAATTGGCTTCCAGGACTGCATAGCGAGGCACATGGCCTTCTTGGATATGGGAGCAACCACCACCGCCTAGGCAAAGTCTTTTAAGAAAAGCTAATATTTATTTCCTTAAATAACTCTAGGTTAACCAAAAAGAACAATCGAATCACAAATTTGAAAAAGAAGAAAACACAAACTCGAAAAAAGTATTTCGAAAAACTAGATCTAATTGCCTCTTGTATTTAAATTCTTACAAAGAAAATAACTAGTCTGATGCGGAAGAAAACTACTAGTTATACCTTCTCTTTGTAAGCTAATGACCTCGAGATCTTCTGCCGTATTCCTCGCCTCGCCTTGGACATCGTGTGGGCGACGATCCTCCAAGATGAACACCACCCAAAAGAGTCCTTCCTCTTCCTCTAGAATTCGGCCACCCCCACCACCAAGGAGAAGAGAGCAAAGGGAAAGGGAGAAGGGAGAGGGCCGACCACCAAGAGGTCTCCAAGCAAGGGAATAAGAGTTGTTTCTCATGAAGCCCCCTCACGCCTTCTTTTATACTACTTTCCCAAGGCAAATAAGGAAAAACCTTTTACAAAAAATAAAATTATCCAAGAGTTTTTCCTTTTCCCTTTTTATTTTTCCTTTTCTTTTCTCTTGATTGAATCAATCACCAATCAATGGTTGTGATCAATCCTATTTGGTTTAGGATTAAGCTTGGCCGGCCCCTTGCTTGGGCACCAAGCAAGGTGGCCGGCCACCATATTTAGGAAAGGAATAATATTTTTTTATATATAAAATTTTACAAGAGAAAAAATTCTTATAAAATTTTACAAGCTCTCTTTTCTAGAGTTAAAAAAGGAAAGTTTTTAAAAATTAAAACCATGTTTTAAAATTTAAAACTTCTCTTATAAAATTTCCTTTTTTAACATGATGATAGAAAATTTTAATTTTAAAACTTATCTCCCCTTTTTCTTAAACCATGAGGATGGTTAAAAAAGGAAAGTTTTAAAACTTTTAAAACTCTCTATTAAAACATGTGGCCTAATTCAAATAAGGAAAGTTTTAAAAATTAAAATCTATCTTTGAAAACTTATAGTTTTCTACAAAGAGAAGATTTTAAAAATTCAAAACACCCCTCCTATTTGAATTAATCTTGGCCGGCCCCTACAAGCTTGGTCACCAAGCAATGGGGTCGGCCCCTTTAAGAGGATGTGGTCGGCCATTGCTTAGTCACCAAGCAATGGTCCGGCCCCCTTCTTGGACACCAAGAAGAGCCTTACATTTGGATGGACTTGAGGCTATAATGAGGCTACGACAGGGACCTAGAGGAGAAATTGGTTTTGGCCTTCCGATGAGCTTGAGTATCCCGTGCTCGCCCCGAACACACAACTCAAGTTCATCGATAACAACTCATTCCACTAGAGAGTTATTACCGCACTACCGCACCAATCCCAAATTACATTATGAGCTCCTTCTTATCATGAATGTGTTAGTCTCCCTGTGTTTAAGATTACGAATGTCCACTAATTAAGTAAGTTACTGACAACTCACTTAATTAATATCTAACTCCAAGAGTAGTACCACTCAACTTTATTGTCATATCGGACTAGGCCCACCTGCAGGGTTTAACATGGCAATCCTTATGAGCTCCTCTTGGGGACATTCTCAACCTAGATAACTAGGACACAGATTCCTTCTATAATCAACAATACACACTATAAGTAATATCATTTCCCAACTTATCGGGCATATTGATTTATCGAGCTAAACCTCACCCTTTGATAAATCAAAGAAATAAATATTAAATATATGTGCTTGTTATTATATTAGGATTAAGATCACACACTTCCATAATAACTAAGGTCTAGTTCTTTTACTAAGTCAGTACAAAAAGAACTTACCTAAATGATCCTACTCAATACACTTAAAGTGTATCAGTGTAATTTATTAGTCAAGATAAACTAATACTTAATTACACTACGACTATTCTGATGGTTTGTTCCTTTCCATCTTAGTCATGAACAACTTGTTTATAATTTATAGAGAACCAACAACATGATCTTCTGAGTGTGACACCACACTCCATGTTATCTACTATATAAATTAATTGAACAATTACATTTAACAAATAAATGCAGATATTGACCAATGTGATTCTTTATTTCTAAATAAATGTTTATACAAAAGCTAGCCTTTTAGTATACACTCCAACACTACCCACTCAGTCTCATCATCGCGTGTGAGGTGATTGACTGGCATCAGGAGTGACCATGTCATTTTTGCATCATATGCATGGATTGCATTTATTGTTTGTGATTGCTGCATTTTGTATGTTACATTTTTGGTGGTTGCATATGATTGACATGTATACAGGAGACATTTTGTGTCTGGTCTAATGACCTTTACATCCGAATAGGAGGTCCTGGTGAGTATAGTTTCTTCTGCCTTTTTCAGTTCACATTTCCTGTTATTGTTTGAGAAACTGCACCATATGATTATTACTGATAATTATATCTTATTATGCATGTCTATCTGATACCCGCTGAGTTGTTGAACTCACACCATTGATTTATTCTTATTTCAGGTTGAAGCCATCAGGAGGTTTCAGTTGCTAGTCCCCTTGTCACAAAAATTTTTGTTTTGGTCTTTTGGTTTCCTGTTTATTTGCTTAGAAGCTATGCTCCAGACTTGTATTGGTTTTACACCCTGGATTTGTATGATTTTTCTTAAGGCATTGGACTGGTTAGACTTTCTGCTTGCTCGGTGGGGTTTTATTTGGTATGTTTTGCTACGTGTCTGTCGAACGGCAGAAGGGGTAAGTTTGAATATTTGTTTTCGATTTTCTGTATTGTGATGACAGCCGGAGGTTGTACTATATAAACTGCATGAATGTTTGTTTATTTTATTATATATGTTCCGACCGTATTGGTCGAGGATTGAGAGGCCCTGAGGGCTTTGTAGATAAGTTTCAGATTGTCAACCATACAGGGGAGATGCTGCCGAAATTTTCTCTAGCAGAGACTCCCTAGGGGCGTGACAGGGTTCAGTCGACTGAACCCAAGGATCGGTCAACCGAACATTGACGATTCTTATAAAAAGGAGTTCGAGGTCTGAAGCTGAAAGACAATCAAGTTTTTTGTTCACCTATGTATAAAAGTTTTGTGCAACTACTCTGCAACACTTCTTCAAACAAGCTACTACTTTATTCAAGTGTCGACCAAGCTTCATCATTTTTCTACTATCGGTATAATTTTATATTGCTTGCATTGTACTTAGTTTCAATAAGATAATAGGCTATTACTATCTTATATTATTCATTGTACAAATTGTTTCTTTCTAAAAATTTTGGAAAGAAGAATTATAGTGAATTGCCCAACGGTGCGATTAAGGATCGTGGACCTTGGAGTAGGAGTCGACGTAAGCTCCGAACCAAGTAACCACCCGAGTTGTCTATTTTATTATTCCATTTTCCGCTGCTTACTGTGATTGTTTTTACGATATGAGAAGAGTTTTAAAGAGCGATATTCGCCCCCCCCCCCCCCATATCGCTTTCTATCGATCCTTCATCGTGAACCTATAATTTCTTCCAGTCTACAATTCACTTTCTTCTTTTTTTCTATTATTTTTTTTTGTGCACTCTCTATTGTCAATTTATTTCCAATTCCTGCAAATCATCTTCCAAGTGCAGATTTCACAACTCTACAATTTTTGCATACCAGTTACCTACTGGATCCAGAACTATAAACAATGCAGTTTCATATTACAGTTCTGAATTGCTTTTGTTTCTTGTTTCAAATTCCTTCTCGAACTTAAGTTTATGTTTCTCTTAATAAGTTGCTCTATCTTAATTGATAAGAAGGTCATCTTTCAATAAGTCGAATGACCAAAAGCCTAAAAAATTCAACTTCTTAGATATTCTCCAACAGATCTCAGATTTGGCATTCAAATCCCCTTCATTCTACCTCAGTTCCCAAGATACTGATTCTTTAACCTTGCCATTTCTATCTTTAGGTTCATAATTCTCAACTTAAGAACAGACTACTTAAACATCATTTCGGGTGCAGCTTATAGAAAAGTTTCTTGAAAAAGGACTGAATTGGCATACTCAAGGATGCAGTGTTTGATATATCAACACTTACTCAAATTTTTTCAATTAAATTCCCTATTCTACTCTTATTCATACTTCATCAGCTACTGAGTTTGTTGCACATCACAGATTCCACTTCAGCAATCTTCTAATTTAGAATTCTTGTACCATTTAGTACTAAAGAAATTAAAGAAACATATAATCACATTTCTTTTAGAAATACAAGGTTTTCAAATAATTCTTTACTGAATTCAAGAGCTAACAATGCCAAGTTGGTACATCATTGACGCTCCTTGAGATTGAGTTCTGTTTTGTTCTCCTCCTTATTGCATTTTAATTTGCCTCACTGCTCTTCAAGCTGCTTTTCTATTTCATTCTTTGTTCCTTCATTTGCCTTTACACTTGTGAATGCCTCCTTTTCTCTAGTATTCAATTTACTTCCATGCTTCATGAATAGAATAGAATTCTGATCCTAATCTACTCTCTCATTAATCTCCAGCTGCAGAATTAAAACTGTACTCAACAAATTTTAGTTCCAGCAGCTCAATTCCAAGATTCTTGTACCACTGAGCACCTTGCTCAACCATAAAATGACATTTTTCAAAATTAAATACCAAATCAGTCTCAATACATCTATCTAGAACCTTTGATAAATTTCCCAAACATGCATCGAAAGATGAACCATACACAGAAAAATCATTCATGAACACTTCCATGCAATGCTCTAATAAATCACTAAAAATACTTACCACGCATCGCTGAAAAGTTTCTGGAGCATTGTAAAGTCCAAATGACATGCGTCTGTAAGAAAATGTACCGAAACGACAAGTGAAGGTGGTCTTCTCCTGATCCTCTGGGCCACACGATGCAAATCTGAAAATAACCTGTATAACCATCTAGGAAGCAATAATGTGACTTACCTACAAGTCTTTCTAACATCTGATCAATAAAAGGCAAGGGGTAATGGGCCTTTTTGCTTGCTTGGTTTAGCTTTCTATAGTCCACACAAACTCTCCAAGAATTCTTCACTCTGATGGGCATCAACTCATTCTCTTCATTAGCTATCATTGTCACTCTAGATTTCTTTGGAACCACATGGATAGGACTTACCTATTTATTGTTAGAAGTAGGATAGATGATACATGCCTATAGAAGTCTAGTCACCTCTTTCTTGACTACATCAAGGATCAGTAGGTTAAGTCTTCTATGTGGCTGTCTCATTGGTTTCATACCCTCCTCCAAATAAATCTTATTCATGTAAATGGAAGGACTAATCCCAGGAATATCAATGAGTGTCCATTCAATGGCTCTTTTGTGCTATCTTAGAATCTCTAATAATCTCCTCTCCTGCTCTGGCTCCAAATCCTGGGCTATGATGATAGGTAGCTGCTGATCTTCTCCTAAATAAGTATACTTCAAATGTTTAGGCAGTGGCTTCAACTCAATCTGTGCCTGATCAATAGATGGTGATCCTAGGGGCAATGCTACTGCTGAGCAATCCCCTACACATAAATCTTCCCCTCTTGGCGATCCTTGGGATAGTGCTTCTACTAAGCAATCCCCTATGCATAAATTATCTCTCTCAACTGATAATGATCCATAAGAATTAACTTCTTCTTCCATGACCAAAGTATCCTCTACAGCTACAAAATACTCCTCACACTTACCAACATCATAAATATCCATAAATGAATCAATATCAGTAAAGAAATCCATGCTAGTCAGCTCCTTTGAGATATCCATACTAAGAATAGAATGATCCTCTCTTGGGTGCTTCATGGCATCAAAAATACTGAACTGGACCACTATATCTCATATCTCCATAGAAAGTGTGCTCACATGAACATCAATTTTTTTTTCCTTGTAGTTTTTAGGAATGGTCTTCCAAGAATAAGTGGAGATCTATTGGTCAGTTAGTCTCTCTCCATATCTAGAATATAAAAATCTGTAGGAAAAATAAGTTCTCTCCCCTTAACTAATACATCTTCAATAACTCCAGCTGAATTAGTCTGACTGCGGTTAGCTAACTGAATAATAATCCCTATAGGCTGTAATGGTCCAATCCCTAAAGTTTGAAAAACTGATCTTGGAATTACATTTATTGAAGCTCCTAAATCTAACATAGCATCCTCAAACACATTACTCCCAATCTCACACAATATAGTAAATACTCCAAGATCTTCACACTTCTGAGGAACTAGTTGAATAAGTGTTGATACATTCTTGCCCATGCTAATCAACTCACTCCCCTTCAACTTCTTCTTGTGCACGCAAAGATCCTTAAGAATTTTGCATACTTGGAAATTTATTTAATCATTGTCAATAAAGGAACATTGACTTCCACTTTGCTAAATAGATTCATAAGCTCTTGATATTCTCTAACCTTTTCTTCCTCTACATTCTTCCTTGGTTGCACTTTGTGTTGAGGAAAAGGTAAAAGAATGTTTGGCTCGGCAACTTGCTCTATTGGAATTCTAGATTCTAGAATATGATGTTCTGAAATCTTGAAATTACTAAAATTTGGAGTTACTGCTAGAATTTGTTCAACTTGATAAAGCTACTAGAACTTCTTGGATTCAAGCAACTATTCTCTTGTTCATACACCAAATTCATGGGATCAATACAAATTGGGTTTGAGCTCGAATTTAGAAAAATTTGGCCTGTTAGAAATTCCAGATCTGAGCTAGTTGAAGCTATTAAAGGGCTGCTGGAATCTAAAAATTGAGTTGTTGGAAATTTCCCAGCAAATTCTACTACTCTTGAATTCATATATGAAATTATCTTCCCACTTCTTAGAGTTAATACACTAACATTCCCTTTAGAATTAGGAGTTGTTTGTGAAGGCAATTGACTTGATCATTGAGCTTGTATTTGGTTAATGCTGGAAGCTAATTGCCTAATCTGTAAAGAACAATTGATTCTTTGCTAATTTTGTTGCTACTGCAACATATGATGGATCAATTCCTCCAATCTTGCTTGTTGTGCATCTGAATTAAAAGTATTGTTGGAGCTTCCTTGAGTCAAACTTAATCTCAAAGGTGCTGGAAGTGCATGCTGGTTTTGTAGATTCTGGAAATTTTGAGATTGGTAATGTTGCTATTGGTTTTGCTGAAAATTCTATTGATAAGGCTGAAATGATTGCTAAAATTAATTTGTAGATTGATAATAATGCTGAAAAGGTTGTGATTGCTGTTGGAATCCATATTGAGGTGGTTGGAAACTCTGATTTTGCTAAAAATTCTAATTTGAAGGTGGTTGTTGATAAAATGAGTTGTCATACTTCAACTTTGGATGATCTCTCCAACCATGGTTATATGTAGAAGAATAAGGGTCATATTATTGTTGGAATTGAGTTCTTAAAAATGCTGCCAATGATTCATCTTGATGAAGATTTGGACATAATTCTAAAATATGATCTTAACTTGAACAAATACTACAAACTACCCTTGATTGACAAGGAAATTGGGCATTCGGAAAAGTATAAGTTTAATTAGCATTCTTTATTACTAATTGCTTCACCGAAGATGTTAATTCCAACAATGTATTCCTTATCTCCTTTTGCTCATTAGAAATCATTTGAACCTCTCCAACTCTTCTTATAGTTAATGACCTACTTCCAAATTGTTGTGAGTTCTCTACCATATTTGAAATAAGCTCTTCAGCTTGTTCTGAAGTCTTATTCACTAAAATTCCTCCAGCTGCTGCATCTATCATACTCCTATCCATAGGTAACAAACCTTCATAGAAGTATTGGACAAGTAACTGCTCACTGATTTGGTGCTGAGGATAACTTGAACACAACTTTTTGAATCTCTCCCAATAGTCATAAAGTGTCTCTCCCACCACTTGTTGAATCCCACAAATACTCTTCCTGATAGTTGCAGTTCTTGAAGCTGGAAAGAATTTCTCTAAGAAAGCCTTCTTCATATCAATCCAAGATGTAATGTATCCAGGAGGCAGATAATATAACCAATTATTTGCTACTTCAGTTAAAAAAAATAGAAAAGCCCTTAGCTTGATATCCTCTTCTGAAATACCCTGTGGCTTCATAGTAGAACAAACCACATAGAACTCATGTAAATGTCTATTAGGGTCTTCTCTAGATAACCCTTGAAATTTAGGAAGTAAAGAAATCAGTCCAGATCTTAACTCAAAATCTCCTGCTAAATCTGGATAAGTAATACATGAATATTTGAATGCCTCATCAGTAGTTGCAAGCTCCTTTATAGTCCTATGATGTTCAACCATGGAAGTGTCAAAGTGTGAAGAAGTATTATCAAAAACTTCTGATGATTTCTCTTGGATTCTCAAAGCCCTGAAAGTTCTCTCAATCTCTAGATCTAACTCAAATAACTTGAATTTTTAAATCCTGGTCATGAAAACAAGTCAAAGTGAGAATGCAAGTAGATATACAATAAAATCAAGAAAGATGCAAAATAAAGAAAATAAAACTATGCACAATCTAAAATCAAATATACAATACTAGTCATTCACTAACAACGACGTCAAAATTTGATGTTAACCATATTGCATGTCATGTGACACTTCAAATTATTAATTGTTGAAAAATATTGATACAGAAGCAGAGATGTAGTATAGGTCCCAAGTCGTATTTTTTTAGAAGGCGCTCACCAGAATTTTGGTGGTGGTTGGGGGATATCCATGGACACTTGATTAAATTTTTTTATTTAGGCCCTGAGTATCTCCTTAGGCCCCTGTTTGAGTGAAAAAAAGGCTCAGGAGGGTCTTCTAGTAATGCCGACTACTGGTGAAATGATAAAGAAAAACCTTGCAAAAATCCTTGAAATAGTGAATGGATTCCGCCGACATCGCTTGAACCATCTTTGTGCTGAGCCAATGGGTGTAGTAAGGAATACTCGACACTTTACACCGTCCATATATTGGTGCAGGAGGGTTGCATTCTCAAATTTGAGGAGGTGATTCTCAGGGTCAGTCAACCATGAGTATTTACTTATCGTCAAATGATGCTAATGTTTTTTGGTAGTTTATCTTCTAGAACCCCCTGATAGAACAGGGTACTCATCTTCTAGGGAGAGTTGCAAGTCTCATGAGCTTTTCCCCTACACCTATCTCAGATAGGTGCTTCTCCAGAAGATTTTTAGTGCAATTCTTCTTGGCCTATGTACCTAAGCGGTATACGTAAGAGCGCTCGATGATGTGGGATTGACAAATGAGACGCGAGAGGTAGATGTGCGGGGCCTTCCTCTCGAGCTCCTCTTTCCCTTTGATGGATTGTTGTCGATGCTATAGGATTTGGCGGCAACAACGTGCCACAAGTAGCTGCTTGTTGTTGCTGCTGAGCTAGTTTCTGTACTCAGGCATCGATGAGCATCTCTAGATCTTCTTGTGTTAAGGTGACAGTGGTGAGTCATCTAGCTTCTTCCATCTTTGATCTTTAGGTTCAAGTGACAATTCCCACAAATGACGTCAAATTTGATCTTGTCTGAAAATTGGAGAGATGGTGTGCTGGGAATGGTGGCTTGGTTGTTAACTGAGAGAAGACTTTTTACTCTAAGAAGAGGCTTACTTTGGATCCTGTGTACACTTAGATGAGCCAACAAAATGTCAATGCCCAAAAACCAGGGGAGAGCCCCTAGCGAAGTCCCTCCGACGCTCAAGTCAGTACAATTTTGGTCAGGTGAATGAAGAACATAAGAACTGTATAGAATGTGTGCGCAAAAGTAAGTTTCAGATGTTTCGAGGACGTACCTTGCCAATAGAGAGGACTCCCCCTTTATATACCACATCTCATAACCTCTGCAATCATGAAGTGACTGAGAATGTCAGAGATTGCTAAGTAATGGGGAGTGTACAACCTAGGCAACGTGTAATAATTATTCGAGGAATCTTTCATTTACCCATATGTATACTTCTTTTATCATTTATAGCTTATACCTTTGCTAAGATCATTGAAAGAATATGCTGTTATAAGTGGTCCACTGAAAAGAGACATAATAATCCTTAAAGAAGGTTCCAATAGAATATTGTCTACATATGATTGTTATTCTGACAGGTTGTTAGAATTCTCTACTTATATTGTCAATTGAGTATATCTCGGTGGTCCATAAGGTCGACCATTTTTATGCATGTCCTTGCATTAAACTGCTCAGTTATATTTTGCATAGTATTAGCGATCCATTCAAAAAATAATATGATGCATTAGACATGTTTGAAATCCGTTCAAGAAACCATATAACGAATTGTGCGTGCTAGAAATCCATTTGGGAATCAATATAAAGCTAAGTGTCTTAGGCCCGGCTGACTTTTTATATGGCTGAACATGCATAGAGAAATTTGTGAGAATAAGTGTCTCAAGCCCGACCGACCCTTTATTTGGTCGGTCATGTATAAAGATTTATGAGGCTAAGTGCCTTGAGCTCGACCAACCTTTTATCTAGCCGTCCATACATAGAGAGATTTATGAACATCGGGAGCTTACCCTTATTCTGACCACACATGGCTGGTCGATTATGAGGATGGGTCGGACACTCCGACCGATCTATTAGGTTGGTCGTCTTTAAACATGGTCTGTTATTGAATGACTGGACATGTTATCTTTTCAGTTCAAGAGTAAAGCACTAACCCCCTTATGTTCGACCGACTTAAGGGTCGGTCGGCCCTCTCCCGCCTAGTTTATAATCCGATCGAGCTGGACCTGAGAGCCTTAGTGCTAGGAGAATGACGAATCAAGGTGGAGAATGCTCTCTTCCCTTGACTTTGACCATCACGTCACCTTAACCTTGACTGTCATGTCACCTTGACCTTGATCATCACGTCCTCTTCTGGGTCCACACGTTACAACCCATATCAGTTGCGAATCTATTTAACGACGAAATTTTAGATTTTGTTGCTAATAAAGCGACAGAAGTTAAAACCCATCACAAAAAAATTAAAATTCATCGTTAAATGCAGCTACGGATATTAAAATTGGTTGCTACATTTAGTAACAGAAGTTAAAATCTCTCGCTAATTCAACAACGAAAATTAATATGTCATCGCTAACCTAGCGATGGAAATTAATACTCTATCACTAACTTAACGATAAAACTTAAAATGTTATCACTAATTTAGCAACGAGATTATAATTTCATCATTAATTCCATCGTTATTAATCAATTTTCTTGTAGTGCAATAAGCCCTATAGATATGCTCTCAAGCTTTGATGTAGTGATAAGGACGTTTAATTGTCTCATAGGTACCCGTGATTATTTTTTCAAGCCCTACCAACATTCTTATTTGGTTGGAGAAATAGTCATCATTTTCTATTTTTCATAATATTTATTCTTATTTTAGGAAACACCAATTATCTTTTCCATAAATAAATAAACACGCAATAATATCAAAATTTTGTTAACATTTTGTTTTCAAAAAAAGCCCTTAATTTCCAAATTATTTTTCCTTAAAATTGAAAAATTACCCTCTTATGTTTAATTTTCAATATCATAAATTCAATAAAGTAGGGTGAAAATTGATTTCGTTCATAAGTCTTTTATAGTTCATTCCTAAATGATGTGAAGGACAAATTACATGATTAACTTATATAGGAGACTGTCTACTAGCTAGGAAGTACGAGAAATTTGGTCTCAGATGGAAATTGAACCAAGTGGCATATGGTGGGACCATATATAAATTCAACAGCTTGCACTTCTAATGCATGACTCCCCTTCAATACGTTCATTAATCAGAGACAGAGAATATTCATTAATTAGGTAAATTTCAGTGGGCCAGGTGAATAAAAGATAGAAATATCTAAACTTGCTCATTTTTTTTTAAAAAAAATATTTATCGGAATAACTATTATTTTTTTTCAATATAATCAGCTAAATTCCTTATACATACATGCAAGCAACGAATTGAATACAGTTCAATAACTTTGACTACGCTTGTCAATGAACCATTAAAAGTCCATAATTTTTGGACAGGAATGGCTCTGAAACAGTCAATGTATACATACACCGTAAACCGCTACCTCCTGTTTCATATGGCGTGTGTGAAGCTAACACCAATTACTTATTTAAATCGATTAATTAATTCTGCTTCAGATTGAAAATTTCGACTGATAAATATTTTGTACTGGAACAAGTCAAAATCGGTGGAGTAGATAAATCAGAATATATTTTATGACGACACGTATAAAGAGTCAAATTAAAGACTTGACGATTACACTAGATCGAGTGCATAAATAGATCATTGTTCTTGGAGGAATATAGTGCTATATCAAATGGAGGAGGAACCGATCATGGAGAAGGAGGAGGAGGCGGCGGAAGAGGAGGAGCAGGTGCTTCTCCCCGGGTTCCGGTTCCACCCCACCGATGAGGAGCTGCTCAGCTTCTATCTCCGGAGGAAGGTGCAGAGGAGAGCCTTCTCCATCGATGTCGTGAGGGAGGTCGACATCTACAAGCACGACCCTTGGGATCTTCCAAGTAATATATTTTGATTTATTTTTTTTTCACAAAAAATTCTTAAATTTTATTTCGTAGATAATTGATGGAAAATCGTGCAGAAGCGAGCTGTGGAGAAGAGAGGGAGTGGTATTTCTTCTGTCTGAGAGGGAGGAAGTACCGGAACAGCATCCGGCCGAACCGCGTCACCGGTTCAGGTTTCTGGAAGGCGACCGGCATCGACCGAGCAGTCTACGGTGGCCGCGCCGGCGATGTCTGCATCGGCCTCAAGAAATCGCTAGTTTACTACAGAGGCAGCGCCGGAAAAGGCACCAAGACTGACTGGATGATGCACGAGTTTCGTCTTCCTCCTCCCTCCACCACCACCACCAACAACAACAACGACAATAGCAGCCGCGCTGATCGTCACTCTTTGCAAGAAGCGGTGCGTGATTGACGACCTGTATGATCTTCGCGATCGAGAAATTAAGACTTGGATATTGAAACTGATTAATGGTCGATGTGATTTGTCTCACAGGAAATTTGGACGATATGCCGAATTTTCAAGAGGGCAACGTCGTCTTCCCACAAAACGAGTGAATCGCCGGCAAAATTCAACCAGAAAACCAATATTGTCTCCAGCGACTCGAGCTCAAAGGCTAGCAGCTTCGAGTCTGATCTCGGGCCGGCTTCTCCCGGTTATCCTCATGAAGAAGACAAATATGTCAGCAATAATAATAATAATAAATATTACGAGCCAAATATGAGTGACAAGTGTTATCAAAACAATGAAGGGCAATATGTGTGCAACAATTACTCATTCGAGCAATTGTCTGCGGCGCCGCCGCCGCACTGTGAGATAGCGCCGCCGGCGACGACGGCAAGTTGCGAGATGAACGACTGGTTCAACGATGGCAACTGGGATGAGCTCGAGAGGATAGTGGAGTTAATGAACGATCAAAGTGTTGCCTATGAGTATCAATATTATTGACAACTTTTTATTTTTGGGAAAAAAATTATTATTAGTAAAATATTAGTTAATGGATAAAGAGAGGAGGAAAATGTTTTAGTGGTGTTAATATTGATAACTTTTTTATTTTTTGTCCACATTAGCTTTTCCCCCTTTTCTTTTTTAATTAAAATATGGTGGCATTTTTTTAATTGAAATATATGGTAAAAGGTGATTCGTTTGCCCCTAATGCTTCCGTCAATTCGTCCTTAGGCCAACACAGAGGAGGTAAATCACAGATGACTACTAATCATTAGTACAAGTGACCAAGGCATGGGGGAGAATATGCTCGGACACGTCGAGTTTTGACTTCAACACCTCATGCCTCAACCAACGCACCATCATGAGGGAGCTAAAATTGTATTCGGTAAACTTTTTAACGTGACTGACCCCACCACAGAGCAGCCCCATACTCCATAAACCTCCAAAGGAATTGTTTGGAGAGACACAGTATCACAGTACTATTGTGACACAATACCACAGACAACATTAATATGTTGCTAAGAGGACTCGAACCCTCTTAAAATATGTGACAAAAGGTGATTCGCTCACCTCAACACTTCCATTAATTCGTTCTTAGGTCAATATAGAGGAGATAAATTATTGATTATTACTAAACATTAATGTAGATGACAAAATAGGAGAGAAGTATATATATTTAGACACGTTAAATCTTGATCTCAAAATCTCACATGGCAATACTCAAAACCTCTTAAAATATGATCCATGTATTAAGCATGGACATCGGAAGTCATTTAATTAATATCCGCATGGTGCAATGCAGAATGTTTAATTAGTATGTCTCCTATGTAATCTAATAAATAAAATCTTACAGTATTTACATCAACTTCCCTATTAATAGTTTTTAAAATTTAAACTAAACTATCCACTTTACTAAAATGAAATAATTACTGGTTGACTACACACTATCTTAAAATTTCCATCTTTAGTTTATTTTATTATAATTTTTATTATTTTTTTCTCTCCTCTTATGTAATATCTACTTTTATATTACTCAATTTATTCTCTTTATTTTTTTCTCTTCTAAATTAAATAATATTTTAATATTTAAAGAATAAATTTTATTTACTAAATTAAAAAAATACTATTTATGAAATTTAAATTTTAAAAATTGATTGAATAACTAATGTAAAAAAAATTTACATACCATATAAAATTTAGGATTAATTTTATATTTAAGAGAATTGATATGATGCTCTGCTACTATATTTGGCACGTACATAAAAGAATAACATGCTAATTTTATTTTTTTAAGGCGGCTGTAATAATAGACCTCGTGAGTTATTTTATATTTTATAATTTCTAATGTGCAATCTGTCAACAACAAAACAATTGCCTCCTTAAATTTCTTCTTCTTGTTTTCGTCCTCTTTGTCTCGACTATCTATGGTTGATGCAACAGAACAACTCTATGGTTGTTGCATAGATATTGTTCAACACCCTTATCGCCACTTAAAAGGGAGAGCTTGCTAGCGGATGTAATTTTTCTACGTAATAACATTTTAACTTGTTGGTGTTGAGTCTATTTATTAAAGTTTGTTAAAGATATCTTCCAAGGAAAAGAAAGGATTGAGGACGTAAACTAGGCCTAGCTTGTCTTGATCTTGAAGGCTCTACACATGGAAAGCATCAGTCAAGTTAGGCCAATAAGCCCTTGTAAGTTCATGTATAAATTAATGGAAAAGTCCATATATTGTAGGGTTTAGGCAAACGCCCCTCAAAGGAAAAGTCCATATATAGCACATAGATTAAGACCACACTTGTGCGAATTAATTTCACCATACAAAACTAGCTTCATTCTAGGCCGAAACGTCCAAGTGTGATGTTGTGGTAGAACGTTCACTCAGAGGAATAATAAACGGATTTCTAATTAAGAGAATTTTTCTAGGAGTAATTATATAGATGGTATGTGTAACCACATACAATTTCCAAATCCGCGTACTTGTTTATCTTGTGTATGGAGAGGTTGTCTCATTCTACTTAAGCAGAATCATATAACTAATTGATGAATGAGATAGAAGTTTTGCCGTATGATTTGAGTTTGACTAAAATTAATTGGGGGAAATTAAATACTAAGTGAACACGGCCGGCGTAGAGGAATACTAATTAGGTTGCAAGCATCCAATAGAAAAGATTGCATGATGAGATTTGATGACCAAGAACATCAAAATTAATAACTAACATCCATATTCTATGACATATATAAATGATAATATGCTCTCGCTACAAGAAATAGAACTTTGACCCTTGGTTGAGTAGATTGAGATCGAAGACCATCAAAGTTAAATTTCTCTAATAGTGTCATTAAACAAATGACGACGCTACTCATGTTGCATATCAGGAAGATGTGGAACAAATGAAGAAACTTTATCGCAATTACTGATCATAGAGAACTTCAACTAGGATGGTTAAAAAGATTGATCTAAAACAATTAGGTCGTTTCTACTGATGTCGAACAAAAGACATAGGTTTGGTAACTAGAGGTGCCTCTCAAATTCAGCCGCCATGCTGAGTTTAATCTATCTCGTTGGACCAACGGACTAAACACCTTAAGATACAATATTTCCTAGCTTGTTTGGTGAGGCTGGATTGAAATTCCCCATCTCAGCCAACAACAAATCAACCTCAAGCAGCTTCAAATCACAAAGTCTAGTGTCTGAATTGTTTGATCTGATGGAAACTTTGGGAAAAAGATCTGTTTTTTAAGTAATAGATCATGTGAGGTCCATCTATTTCTCGTAGCTTCAAATCAACCAATTTGTTTGTCTGGTATGCCAGCTTGCAAAGATTCTACTAAACTACTCCTTCACAGAAGGTAACTCTCCTCTCAATATAATAATGAAATGTAAATAAAGTTTTAAAAAAATGGATATCAGTTTGAGTTGAATTATTTGACCTTATCTAAGATCTTGGGACCTTTGAGCATTGTTTAACAAAACAATAGAAGCGATTAAGAACATATTCGGGCAACCTGTTCTATCTCAAAGCTCCCTAAGAGCGCCTATAAAAGTTGCGCCAATGACTCTTTTTTGCCTTTCTCTAGTTGATTGAAGGCTAGTTGATTAGACTAGCCTTCAATCAACTTATTAGGCAAAAGTAGTCATTGTGTAGCTGACTACAGACTAAGCATTCGATTGAAAATTTCTTCCGCTGGACTACTTCAGTCTCCAAACAATTGAATCCAATTTTAGTTGATTGTAGCAGAAATATTTTGTTCACTAAACTATTGCATTCAATAGACTCCAAGTCGATTGAACTCTCCAATAAATTAAGGTTCACCTATTTTCAATAGAATCGACTCGATGATCCCTCTTTTACTCGGCTTCTCTAACTGTAAGCTAATGTAAAGTTATGAGATTGAGCTCAACAACTAATTATGATGTAGGACTTGTTGTCCCTTAGTTGAAGGCCATATTGTTAGCACCAATTAGATCACTGATCAGACCATATTGTTATGATACGGTATTAAACAAATTATCAAACCTCTTTACACTAATATAACATAGAGAATACTCGGATAGTCTTTTACAAGGAATGTAACAGGAATGATATAATTCTTAAATGTTATTGCTTTGGAGTTTTGATGTTGTAATTAGGGTTTTGGGTTTTAGATTGCTAAGACTAATGAAAGACATTCTAATCTAATCTAAACTACGATTGCTGTTGAATTAACGAAAGCATAACGTAAATCATTCTTAATCTAACCTAATCTTCTTGCATCCAAACAAAATAGGAATTAAACGAATGGAATGCATTAACTAAAGTAGCAAGAGTGTAAGGGCATAAAAACAAACATATAGCAAGCACAAATGAAGCTAAACTAAACTAAGCACTAAGGTACAAAAACTCTCCCTCCGATTGGATAATGGTGGATGGAACAAGCCCAAGACCCTATAGCTTATGGATGGAGTGGAAGTGCATCTCCCAATTGGGATGAGTGCTTGTTAGTGGCAAATTCCGACAATGAAGACAGGAGTGTCTCTCCTAACTAGGGCAAGTGTTGACACAGACAAGAAGAGCGAGAGACCATCACACCTACTTGATTGGAGATTGACTCTTGAACGCTAATAGGGTGGATGACCACCACACTCTCTTCTCCTCTTCAAGTGATGATTCTCTTGTGAGGAAACCCTTCCCAACCCAGGTGAGATGTGTTAGAGTGTATACTAAAAGCATAGCTTTTATATAAACATTTATTTAGAAATAAAGAATCACAATGGTCAAATACCTACATTTATTTGTTAAGTGTAGTTGTTCAATTAATTTATATTGTAGATAACATGGTGTGTGGTGTCACACACAGAAGATCATGTTATCAGTTATTTATAAATTATAAACAGTTACTCACGACTAAGATGGAAAGGAACAAACCATTGGAATAGTCGTAGTGTAATTAGGTATTAATTTATCTTGACTAATAAATTACACTAGTACACTCTAAGTGTATTGAGTAGAACCATTTTAGGTAAGTTCTTTTTATACTGACTTGATAAAAGAACTAGACCTTAGTTACTATGGAAGTGTGTGCTCTTAATCCTAATATAATAACAAACACATATATTTAGTATTTATTTCTTTGACTTATCAATGGGTGAGATTTAGCTCGATAAATCAATAAGCCCGATAAGTTGGGAAATGATATTACTTATAGTGTGTGTTGTTGATTATAGAAGGAAACTGTGTCCTAGTAATCTAGGTTGATAATGTCCCCAAGAGGAGCTCATAAGGATTGTCATGTTAAACCCTGCAGATGGACTTAGTCCGACATGACGATAAGGTTGAGTGGTACTACTCTTGGACTGAAATATTAATTAAAATGAGTTGTCAGTAACTCAATTAATTAGTGGACATCTGATATCTTAAACATAGGGAGACTAACACACTCATAATAAGAAGGAGCCCAAAAATATAATTTGGGATTGGTGCGGTGGTTCAATAATAATTCTTTAGTGGTATGAATTATTATTGATGAAGTTAAGTTGTGTGTTCGGGGTGAACACGGGAAGCTTAATTTCATCGGGAGACCAAAACCAATTCCTCCTCTCGGTCCCTATCGTAGCCTCTTGTATATAGAGATTTATACCCACCACATACCCACTTCTTACCCAACCCAAGGGGGCCGGCCAAGCTAGCTTGGAACCCAAGCTAGGGCCGGCCAAGCTAGCTTGGAACCCAAGCTAGGGCCGGCCAAGACCCAAGGATAGAGTCAAGATTAGTGGTCGGCCCTAGCTTGGAGTCCAAGCTAGGTGTGGCCGGCCACATAGAAAATAAAAAGAGATTTTTATTAAAATTATTTCTTTTGTGGATATCATGATTTAAAAAGAAAGTTTCCACCTTTAGAAGACTGGGTTGTCTTATGTGGTCGAGTCCGAGTCGCGAAGTCTGAGTCGATCAAGTCCAAGCCAGCGAGTGTTGAGTTCGTCAAGTGCCAAGTCACAAAGTTAGCTAAATTGTCGAGTCACCGAGTCTGAGTCGATAGAGTGCTCCAAATGGAAGTCGAGTGCTCCGAATGGAACTCGTTGTTGAGTACTCAAGAAGTAATCCCGAATCCGACTAAGTTTTTGAGTGCTTGGAAATAGAAAAGTCGAGGCATGCGTTCGACGCGGTTTCATTAAAATAAATTCATCCTCTTTCGATGGTGCTACAGGGTCTCATTAGACGTTGGAGGTTAGATTTGGATGTCTGTTTCTTATAATATAATGGTAAAATTATAATGTCAACTGATCCGGTGGTAAGGACGGGGGATCACTCGTTGGCGGGAGGTCAACGACATGTGGAGATCAATGGTCAAGAGGGTCAAGCCCAAGGTCGTGCCGAGCGGAGTGACAAAGCCTACCAAGCATCCGGCCGAACGGACATCTGGCCAAGGGTCTCCCGGATCAGACGAAAGACAGCCCGACCAGGGGTCGGGTTTCCGATGCTCAAGGTAAGAGGGTCTATGGGCCGGGCGGACAGGCCACTTGGCCGAGCAGCAGGACAATAAGGCGCAATCCCAACCGAGCACGTGAACAGGGCTTCCCGGAGGCCATGAGCGCCGAGCCGCTGGTACGCTCGGCGCGGGAACAGGTAAGAGCGCTAGGAGACAAAAAGGACAACTGGTAGCTTCGTCCTCGAGACACCTGCCGCCGACAAACAGCTTGGTCGGCGGCCGGAGCGGACAGAATATCATACGGTGGAAGCTTCCACCGTCACATCCGGGATATGCTCGGACGATTGATGAATGGCGCCAGGCGTACTTTTCTGACACAACCCTACTGAGGTATGTTTAGGGAAACATGCATGCATCAAGAAGCGTGCCCGCGCCTCTCCGGGGTCCTATATAAGGACCCCCAGACTTCGACGAATGTATGTAATCTTGATCACTGTAGCCACAGTAACCTTACTCTACTTCTTCGTTGCCTGACTTGAGCGTCGGAGGGTCGTCGCCGGGAAACCCCTCCCGATTCGGCTTCTTTGCAGGTTCGCCGGAGGTCCACCTCGACACCAAAGGACAGCGGAGAGCACCCACTACAACAAAAACCCTCATAGACATCGGTTTTCCACCGGTGTCTATTACATTTTTGACCGATACCTATGAAGGCGATGTAAAAGGTCTGTCATTTTAGACATCGGGTTAAAACCGGTGTAGTATCACTTAATGACACCGATTTTCGAATCGGTTATTAACCGGTGTAGTATCACTTAACGACACCGTTTCATCAACGGTGTAAAATCGATGTAATATTATATGGTAATAACACCAATTTTGGCAGCGGTATATGACCGATGTAATATTAGTTAATGACACCGATTTTGCAGCGATGGAAAATCGATGTAATATCAGTATTTTTTTACCAACACAAATTCGATTTCCGAAACAGTGAAAAACCAACAGTAACCAAGAAAATACACAAATATTCACAAATTACACAAATATTTTTCATTCAACAGTATCCATAAAATACACAAATATTCACAAATTACATAAATATTCTTCTTACAACAGTATTCATAAAATACACAAACATTCTTTTTACACCAAAAGCTAATAGATATCAGAATCAAGGTAGAACATTCTTTTAACAACACATCAAGGTAGAACATCGTGAGTCAAAAATCAAGCTGAGGCTATATTAAATTATGAGAATCAAAATCTGTTCAACTTGCTATACTGCTTCATTCTTCTTGCACCTTTCATTTCCCTAATCTCACCACTTTTCACCTTCAAATGCCTAGTTTTCTGAGTTAAAACATCCACTGTTCTAATCTGTCAAACAAAAGTATCATTTGGTCTACTTAACTACAGCAAAGAACAAAAACAGAAGAATAATACATGCAGTTAATAATGCATTGTTGATGTAGTTTCTATCAATACAACTCAAGGAGAAGACTGAATTTGACTTACCAAGAAGATTCAAGATACAACCTGTGTCAAAACTTAAGAAAAATCTGTGTCAAAATTTGAGGAAGAGAATTCCACCTTGAACAATCAAATTGAGTTGAAATCAATGTTGAGCAAGTTCACGTTAGGAGACTACCTTAAGAATACATTCAAACTTTATAAATACTAAAATTCTATAACCATCTTCCAGTATTGACCCAATTACCACTTTAAATTAATTATATTAGCTAACATGCATTGTCAATTAAAATATCAAGACCGAGATTTTAGGTGGCTCTGGCTATCTGAAACAACACCCTTGAACAAGTTTAAGTAAGCATATGACTATTCCTACTGCCAGTGTATATATTTATGTATGAGCACTGATGAGCTTATATTGCACTAGACGTGCAATTTTGAGATACAAGATCATGCACTGTAGCCATGGATAAAGGGACTCCACTTAGCTGAGTTGTAGCTTCCACAAACATTACCACAAGCTTCTTCCATCGCATCCTTCGAGACACCCTCGTTACATATGTTTGCGAAAGCTCACATATACTTCATGACATATTGAGTGAGCGATCCACAATGTGACTCGAATGCTTGGACCTAAGGTTTTTTGTTAACACATGGTCATGTTTAATAAAATAGATTGTGAAGATGAATACGCTAGAGCACAATATTTACCACTGTTTTCAAGCAAACCCAATCATCAACCAGAGCCTGACCAGATGGCCTCACAGTTTTGAGGACTGAAGGTGCAACAGCCGATCCAAAAATTAGATTGTCGATGAGTTCGATGCTACTGTCAAGGTGTGCTCTGTGCATCATCATCTCAGTGATCTCCGAGAGAATTTCCTTCTTTTTGTTTGACCCTTCCTCTAATCTTTCATACTGAAAGCAAACACTAGGTTGTTAAGATATAAGAACAATGCAAGGGGTTAAAAAGGTGCTCCAAAACAGAATCTGCAGTGTTGAAAGATGGAAACTGCATGAAAAGATCGACAAATGGGTCTAAATCAGTTGAAAGACAATACTGATAGTTAAAACCAATTGAAACTGCCAGGTTTCCTACTTACATATGAAAAGTGGACACTCTGAGAGGAGCGGAACACTGTCATACATGAATAGCATGCCACGATCCTCCTCCCAAGCATGAGTCTTACCGACCAGAGTATCAACAAGAGCTGCAACAACAAAGAATTTAATTATTATACATGGAAAGAGATACTTTAAAATGCTTTATCACTTTATCAGTCCAATGCAAAGTTAGCTGTGGTGTAGATAATTCAGAATTATTAGCGCCACTCAGCTAACAGAACAATCTAAAAAAAACCATAAATTAGCATTCAAATGACATACATGCTAACATAAACTTTTAGGCTCACGGTTGAACAGTTTCAAATTGATCCTCGTGTTAATATGACAAGTTAGCCTTCTAATAATTAACACCTTTTCTCCTAGTTTCTCTGTATCCAGACGGCAAAAGGACTAATTTGGATTCCATTTGAAGGGAAGAAAAAATCCCTTAACTTGGTTATAATACACATTTTGTAATCAAAAGTTACCCATCAGCTACACTCACACAGTTATAGAATTTACTACTACCTTGTTTCAAGGTAAGTCATGAGAATCGTCAGATAAGGCACATAAACGTAAAAAATAATCAACAAGTCACAAGCAGCCACTGTAAAGTGTCCAAGTACCAAGTGTATGTTAAATATGTAAAAGGGAGACAAAAAAGGAAATCATCATAATTACTCAAAAAGCAAACCTATTTCACCAGGTGGATCGGATACATTCCTTACCTCATGGCTACATGCCATTATTTTACCTAAAATTAAATTTATCAAGGTTGTGCAAATCATACATGGAATCTTGTTAACCAATATGCGAGCTTTTTCTGCACGTTTGAGATTTAAATGTGCACCTCTACTTCAGTTATATCTGTTGTCATCCTGAATGGAAATTATGTACGATAGAGATTAAATTCTGTTAATTTCAAGCATTTTTCCAAGGGAATGAATAGTGCATGACAAACTTACATACTCCATGGACAAATTGAAGTTCACTGACTAGAGTGTATAATGAAATGCATAAAGCAGTATATGTAAAATTTACAACTCATGTTGATTGCAACTGCTTTCTTACAAAAATTCTTGTAAAAAAGGGCAGTATGGTTCTTTCTTTCACATGACTTGCTCAAAGTTGGGGAACAAAAATATTCTGAAATGGAAAAAAATGGTTCAATATATAACCAATAACAAAATTCCCCATCATAGACATACTTGCATAAAATAAAGGGTTAATTAATAAATCTATTACAACCTATGGAATTCCATATCTATGAAAACATTAAAAAGAGTTAATTAATAAATGATTTGTGAAGTTGGCAAGGAAGGCAAAGTCACCATTGAGGTAATACGCCAGCAGGGAGTCAAGCTAGATGTTGTTGAGGCTGGCACCAGCAAAGTCGAGGGAGGGTTTCAGTAGCTGTGGGGTTAGGGATTCAGGGGTAAGTAAGGTTTTTCCATTTTCCACTAATTTAACGTTGCAAGTTTATCCTCAGTTGACAAGCAATGTAGTTAAAGAGGTTGATCTACATTTTCTACATCATCGACTTAACAGTTGTGGGATATGTTGAGATAAATTTGATTTTTAAAAAAAACATTATGAAAGATAAGAAAAATCCCTATAAAAGTTTTGATAGATCTATAATAACACTAATGAAAAGAAAAACACTTCGTAAGAAACAAGATCTATGGAAGAGATTCTCTTTGACCAATTTCAGGACTATACTTCAATATTTCCCTGAATTATACTAAATGACAAAAAGAACATTGAAAAAACTACTAGGGTTATCTATTTCTCTCTTCTTCTTTTTTTGTTTTGTTAGCAAGATTTAGTTCAAAGTTAGACCGACGGAGTCTGTAATTCTCATACTACTAAAGACATCATTCCACTTGTTCACAAGAACATTGAATCAATGAAGTCCAACAGGATTTTTTTTAGTTTCTCTATCAAGCAAGGATAAAATAAGCCCTTTTAAATTCTCCCTGCAACCTTTGCTACTTGGAAAGTCTCTCTGACTCATGGACTAAAGTAAATCGATTGTAAACGCAGAAACTACACAGTGGCATTACCTCGAGCGCTGAACGGACAACCTTCTTGGCGCGCTAAAACAGAGAGAGATTCCCTCTGCAAGAGTGTATGTGCTGGAACTGGTCAATGCCGAGCTTGCGAGTGACCTAGCCGAACTGGATGTAGACGAAATCGGAGTAGGGGAGGTTGACCTTGATGTAGCTGACGCCGTACCAGATGAGATAGCTCCGGATCTGGACACCCTCAAGGTTGGAGACGGAGCCGTAGCCGAGGAAGCCAGACACGTGCGGGGCGTAGTAGACGACGTACTCGAAGTCGACGTAGCACTCTCCGTAGAGATTGATGACGAAGTAGCCGTTGGAAGCGACGGAGAAAGACTTGACGGTGTCGGGGAGGATGTCGAGAGGGAGGTTGTACTCCTGGAGGATGTCGTAGACAGTGGAGCTGTTGGACGGCGAGGCCGACGATTGGGCAGTCACCGCCGCGGAGAGGGAGGAAGGGAAGAAGAGAGAAAGAAGGAGGAGGACATGGCGATCGGGAAGGAGAAACCCGACGGATTTGGGAAGGCAAGAAGGAGAGCTAAGTCTTTGACTGCGGAATATAAAAACAAGTGTTGTGGAAAAATGCGAAGAAGGCTTCCTCTTCTCACCCAAAGGGAGGAGTTGGAGGAGATGCGGTGTGATTGGACGGAGAAGCAAGGGCATCGTGTCTTGATCCTGATCGGGAGAGGAAGGGGTGTCGATCTAGGAAGGGGAAGAGAGAGATGAGGTTGAGAGAGATGGTCGGAGGTTTAGGTTTAGGTTTAGGTTTAGGCTGAGAGAGATGGTCGGATGAAGGGGCGGGATATAGGTTTAGGTTTGGAGGGAACTTCATAGTGTTGCAAATTTTGGCTGGTGGGAAAATTAAAATATTTTATTTTGGTTTATTAACACCGGATTTTAAAAATCACTGTTAAAATCGATGTCTATTAACGAAAAAAAAGGTGCTCATAGACATCGCCTAAAAAACCGATGTCTATGAACTAAAATCTGCGCTCATAGACACCGGTTTTTGGAAAAACCGGTGTAAAATACTCAAAGACATCGGTTTTTGCTTAAAACCGTTGTTGTTCCACCAATGTCTATGAGGGTTTTTGTTGTAGTGACCACGTCCCCAGCATCCGTCGACTCAGAGCTCGGACAGGATCAAATTGGCGCCGTCTGTGGGAACGCACCTGAATCTGAGCAAAGACGATGGAAGAAGCTGGACGCCAACTCACGGTGACACTCTCTCCCGAAGAACTAGACGCGCTCATCCATGCGCGGGCGGCCAAGATAGTCGAGCAACAGCAAAAGGCTTAAGCCGAGCTGATAGCGCAACAGGCAACGTCGGCATCAGGCGGTCAGGCGGTACCAGACGACCGGCCGGAGTAGCTCTCAATATGGGGCCAGAACAAAGGTCCGACCGGCACTCAGGTGGAAGTTCCGCCCGCCCCGATACCGTTCCACTTGGCTTTATTCCAAACGCACTCAGAAGTCGCGCAAGCCAACCTCGACCGAGGCTCTTCGTCTGACGAGGCGCCCATCCATGACGCAAGTAAGGGTAAGGCGCCCCGGACGGATTCGTCTCCCAAGCGGATCAACTGGCAATTCTCCGAGGCCATCCTACGCGACCCACTACCAAGGCATTACGCACCCCCGGCGATCGGGGAATACAACGGCACCACCGACCCGGACGACCATCTGGGTAAGTTCGACAACACAGCTACATTGCATCAATATACAGATGGTGTGAAGTGCCGGGTGTTCCTCACCACCCTCTCGGGATCGGCGCAACGATGGTTCCGGAGGTTGCCGGACGGATCGATCACAAGTTTCAAAGAGTTCCGCACGGCGTTCCTCCATCACTTCACGAGCAGCAGGCGCTACCAGAAGACCAGCGTCAGTCTGTTTGCCATCAAGCAAGGCGCGAAGGAGTCGCTCCGAGCTTACATCCAACGCTTCAACCAGGTGGCTATGGACATCCCAACGGTCACCTCGGAAACTATGATGAACGCGTTCACACAGGGGCTTGTGGATGGTGAGTTCTTCCGATCGCTTATCTGAAAGCCACCTCGCAGCTACGACCACATGCTGAACAAAGCCAACGAGTACATCAACATGGAGGAAGCTCAGATGGCGAGGAAAAAGGAAGCACCATCCGAGCCACCAGCCCACACCGAGCGGAAGCCGCCTTCCAATTATCAACCACCAAGAGGACCCCGCGCAGAGATAGCTCGTCCTCATCAGCAAGCAAGGTCACACGCCATTCAACAAGTAGCGGCCGATCGGCCCAAGCCAAAAGGGAAGGTATGGACTCCCATGTTTTGCTCACTCCACCAATCCGCCATACACAACACCCGGGATTGTCGGAGTCTCCCTCCGATCGCTCATCCCGTTCCCAGGAGTTATCGCCGCCGATCCCCATCACCTGATAGGCGACATCAGCACCAAGAGGCCGGGCGGCGGGCGGCCAGAGAATCACCCGAGAGGAACCATCACCAGTCGCACAGAGCTAATCCTCGGGCGTCACATGAACGACCTAAGCCGTCCGCTCGGGAGGAAGAGAACGGAGGAAATGCCTCGAGGGGCGAAATCAACATCATCGCTGGAGGGCCAACCGGAGGAGACTCCAACAGGGCACGGAAGGCGCATGCAAGGCAACTCACGGTCCATGCAGTCGGCTGCAGTCAGGAGCGGGCGAACGGACCCGAGATCAGCTTTGGGCCTAGGGACCTCGAAGGAGTCGAAGTCTTGCATGATGACGTCCTCATCATCCGAGCGGTAATAGCTAACTACACTATTCATCGTATCTTTATTGATACAGGCAGCTCGGTCAACGTAATCTTCCGGAAGGCATTTGACCAATTGCAAATCGACCGAGCCGAGTTGCTACCAATGACAACCCCCCTCTATGGGTTCACCGGTAACGAAGTTTTACCGGTCGGACAAGTCCGGCTGGCTATCTCACTGGGCAAGGAGCCACTCAGAAGAACGCGGACCGCCAACTTCATCGTGGTCGACGCTCCCTCCGCGTACAATGTTATCCTAGGACGACCGGCTCTCAACGAGTTCCGAGCGGTCGTCTCCACCTTCTGCCAGAAGATTAAGTTCCCGGTGGAAGATCAAGTTGGGGAGGTCCGAGGAGATCAGCTGGCCACTCGGCGATGCTATGTAGAGATGGTCCGAGCCGAGGCTAGATCCGCTCGGAAAGTGCCACGAGTCGAGGTAAACGCTATAACCGAAAATCCACCTTCTCTAGTTTATGAAGAAAAAGAGGAGGTACAGATCCACCCTGCTCGACCGGAGGCCACGACTTTCATAGCAGCCGACCTAGAAGCAAGTCAGAAAGAGAAGCTGATCGGATGCCTCCAGAAACATTGCGACATTTTCGCTTGGTCGACCCATGAGCTGCCAGGAGTTTCGCCGAGCATAGCGCAGCACGAGCTTCACGTCCGACCGGATGCTCGGCCGGTAAAGCAAAGGAAGAGAGACTTCAATGCCGAATAGAATATCATCATCCAGGCGGAGGTGGAGAAGCTCTTGGAGGCCGGCCACATAAGGGAGGTGCAGTTCCCGAGCTGGCTCGCAAATGTGGTGCTGGTCTCCAAACCAGGCAACAAATGGAGAGTCTGCATCGACTTCCGGGATCTGAACAAGGCCTGCCCGAAGGATTTCTACCCTTTGCCC